>NW_004955437.1:13712810-13781616 GCF_000276665.1 Chinchilla lanigera | reverse complement strand
TTGGTTTTTCTCCGGTATCAGGAACCGAACTCCCGACGTTGCGCTTGCCGGGCAGGCGCTTTTGCCGCTGAGCTAAATCCCCAGCCCCCAAAATTAGCCACTATTGGCTGCCTAGGTTTTTTTGTTTTTTTTTTTGTTTTTTTTTTTTTTGGTGTTTTTTTTCCAGTACCAGGAATCAAACTCACAACCTTGAGCTTGCTAGGCAGGCGCTGTGCCACTGAGCTAAATCCCCAGCCCCCTCAATCATTTTTGAGACTGAAATTGTAATTACCCATATTTTACAAATGAACAAACTGAGGAGCTGATAAGTCAGATTATTTGCCCAAAGTTACAAATCTCGTAAATGGAGGAGCTGGGTTTCAAAGAGATTCTGAGTTGAGAGCATACTCTCTTGCCTGCTGTGTTAGAGTACGCTATACGTGTGAGGGTGCATTGTGCAGTGTGTCTCTGTGAGGATGTGTGCATGCATGTACTGCATATGCATCTACATGTGTGTTCATGTGTGTCTATGTGTGTGCGCATGTATGTGCATGTGTGGATGCATGAGTGTGCGTGTATGTGTTTGCATGTGTGCACAAGTATTTCTGTGGTTGTATTTTTTCACTTAAGGAGTGTCCTATTGTAGGTACATTAACACCTTGCTCAGTTAGCGTACTACTGTCTTGGGGACTTTTCTGTACCCATGCGTAAGCATCCTCTCCATTCTCTGTAACCACTGCGATGTACACAGCACAGGGCTCCAGCCCTCCTCCAGCTGATGGTCCTTATGGCTATTTCCATTTTGACTCTTTCTAATAGGGCTGCAATCAACAGCCTTCTACAGAGCTCCATGAGCTCGTGTGTGTGTGTGTGTGTGTGTGTGTGTGTGTGTGTGTGCAGAGAGAGAGAGAAGTGAAATTGCTGCAGTGGAATGCGTGTGTGTTTAGACTTTTAACAGCTAAGTCAGCCCCACCCAGCCAGTACCATGTTTACTTGCCCCCTGACCAGCAGCCCGTGTGGAAGCTGCCTGTGAGTAAATCTCCAGCTTCTCCTCACCAATCCCGGGGTCTGTTTCAGGCCTTGCCCTCCTCAGCAGCTCCAAGTCATCAGTACCACTGGCTTGCCCTCATACCACAGACCCTCACCCCACTGGTATCCAGGATCCCCACATGGGACCCTACCACTCCCCGGCTGCCTCAGTCACTGGGTCCAGCTGTGCTGCCTGCGGGCGGCTTTCCCAAGACAGTGGCAAGGAATATCAAGAAGCATCGTGAGGTGACGAGAAAGGGCATCCGCCACCTAGTAGGCCTGGCAAATGCTGAAAAAAGAGAATCTATTTTCCTCAATAAAGTACTCACCAAGGCCATTTACTGAGTAAGCTGAGACCGCAATCTCCAGAGAAGGCAGGAGAAGCCACAAGGGAACAGTAACTACTGCCTCTACCTACCAGAAGGGTGCATTAGTCTATTTTCCATTGCTAATACCATACTGCCACATGCTGCAGAAGTTACACAGAAAAGGGGTCCATTTGGGCTCCCAGTTCTGGTCCAAAGTCCAGGCGCCACATCTGGTGACAGTCGTCTAGCTGGCAGAGTTCCACAGTGGTACAGGACATCACATAAGAGACAGGAAGCCTGTGTCTGGGTCTCTCCCATTCTCTCACTCTTTTAATACAGCCCCTGGGCCTCAATCCTGGGCTGCCCCTGATGACCTGATATAATCCCAGTCTCCTCCCAAAGGCCCTCCTCTTAACACTAGTAGCTACCAACTTTCTATCCTCTTGATAGCTCACAATGGGGATTTAATCTCAGCACCTTTCTGCAGGGACCCAAGTATGACAACATGAAGAACACGCAAAGGACCCCCATGGTGTGAGACTCAGGACTGTCCTGCAGAAGCCCCTGGAGCAGCTCCTGCTCCGGCTCTGTTACTCACCCTCTATGTGACAAGCAACTCCCCACTTGCCTCCCCCATCTCCATTTTCTCATCTGCAGTGGGGACAGCTGAGCCAAACTGGAGGGGTGGGGGAGCCCCTGCCTTCCGGGAACTTCTGCTGAGTCAGTCCAGCCAGGGTCCCCCAGAGCCCAGCATGGACCTGATGTGCTAAGCCTGGAGGATCAGGCTAAAGGGTCCAGGAAGGAGGATCCCCCCAATTCAATGAATCACCAGGGCTGCCAGCAGCACTGGGAAAGGCTTGTGGGGGAGAAGGAGGCAGGGAGTGTGCCAGGAGAGATGCAGGCCAGGCACAGGGAATGGCTCGGGTGTGATGCTAAGACGTCTGGGTGGTGGCAGCGCAACAAAGAATTCAGCAAGGCTCTGCTCAGTCCGCATGGTGGGGAAGAGCTTGCTCAGCTCCAGGGAACAAAACCGGGGAAGCTTGACTGTCAGAGAACAGTGACAAGCAGGGAGCTTGGTGGTGAGATATGCACATGGTGCTGAGCAGAGCACTGCCATCCTGACGGGCAGCTGTAGCTGTGCAGCTATAGATCCTCCTCCTCAGGTGGAGGGGGGTAAGCCAGGGAGGCCTGGCCCAGCCTGGGCTTCACGGATCCCCCTCTCCCTGAACAAAGCCCAGGGCTCCTGTCCTCCTCAGCCTTGCCAGCCTCTACGATCCACTGCAGCTCTGCATGCTGATCCATCCCCAGAGAAGGAGTCACCTCGACAGAGACAAATGAGACCCAACGTGGTCCTGGCTCAGCCACCTGGGAGCCCATACACCTTTGTGCCCAGAACGGACCAGCTCTCAGCTCTCAGCTCGCTCTTTCTCTCCCTCTCTCTCCTTCTCTCTCTCTCTGTCTCTCTCCCCTCATTATCTTTGCCAGGATGTCCTCAGGCCAAAATGATGTGCCCAACCCCTTCCTGTACCTGGGCATCATTAGGACGACTCCCACTTGAAATTATTTGTTTTTCTCTATTGATCTTGGTTCGACACTGGAAAAATGTATTCTTTGTACAGCATTCCCAAGGGCTTAATTTGTCCGTGTTGGAAGCCTTTTTTAATAGGATTCTGCCCCATTGTTTATTCTGAACATTGAGTTCCAAGAGTCAGGACTCAGCTCCTTTAATAGGAACTCATTACCGAGGTCCCTCTGCCTCGGAAGGCTGATACGGGCAACCACCGGGAGGAGGCGAATCAGAAGGCCTACAGGAGGCCGTGTTGTCTGCCATCTGACGCCTGCCAGCTCTTCTTGTTTGGGGACAAGAGGGGACGGGTGTGATAGCCACCAGGCTGGGCAGGCCCAGGTAGTCCTCCACCCCAGAGTCCAGGTTCTCAGAAAGCTCTTCCTGCCAGGGATCCTACAGCAGTGATTCTCAGAGTGTGATCTGTGGCTCCCCTGCACAGAATCCAGGTGCCTGGTCTCCCCCAGACAGGTGCATCCTGAGATCCAGGCAGGGGAGACCCAAAGTCAGAGGATCTTTGGAGGGATGTCCTTGTCACCAGGGATGTCTCGGATGGAGGTGCCACACCCTAGCCCCACACCTGGGTGAACCTTGGTCCCCATTTCAAAGACTGTCCTTCCCATTCAGAGATTGTCACCGCCCTCTAGCCTGCCCCACTGCCTCCAGGAGTGGGCCAGATTCCCAAGGGGCTCTATGGGCTCTGTGGTCCCAAATGGACCCCTTTTCTGTGTAACTTCTGCATCTTGGAGTCTCCCCAAGGTCTTGTGAGGGACCCCGTATGGGGCAAGCTGCTCCCACTGTCTGGGAAAGTATATCTGTCACAAAAGTATCACATAGGAACCAGCAGTATGGTGCCCTCCCAACTGGGTGACTCCAGGATTAATATACACAGGCTTTCCTGCCACAGACAGGCAGGCCTGAGGCCCTGCACACCTTGGGTAGCCCAGCCACCAGCCCTGGTAAAATAGAGGTACTAGGGAAGGAGCCCAGAGAGTTTGGAGCCCCTGGAAATGTAATAAGGAAAAGGAAGGATCATAGAGAGCTGAGCTACAGCTGTAATGTGACACTCACCAGCTGTGTGACTGTGGGCAAGTTACTAAACCTCTCTGAGTCTAACTTTTCACTCATAAATACTTTCACTTTGAGGGGCCTTTTGGAGTCTGTTCTGGACCAAGACAGTCCGCAAGTCTTGCACACTCAAGGAGCATGGCTAACACTTGCTCAAAATCATAGCTGCCTTCTGCCCTGCAGAGGAGCAACTCCACTGCAGTCAAATGACTGTGAGTCCCCTTCTATTTAGCATATCTGTCCCTCTGAAGGCAGAAGACCAAGTCTGTTTTGCTGTCTCCCCTGTGCTGAACATGCAGAGCCTGGCACATAGTGGAACCTTAGTAAATAAATAATCTGTCCACTGACTGAGTAAATGATTTAAGGCATCGCTGGGTACCCGTACCAGGTAGGTTGATTTGAGCATTAAAAAAACAGCCATCTTCTGGACTACAAAGACCTAGGAAGAGTCCAAAGGGGCAGGGGGGCTATAGGGTCAAGGTCAGAGGGGAAAAGCAGAAATTGAATCATCAGTTCAAGACAGAAGCTCAGACAGAATCCCCAGTGGAGATTGGCTAGCATCCTTTGAGCTACTGAGCAAGAGCTCCTTGTGGTCCAAGTCAAGGATGTTCTGCTGAAGAAGGCAGGGTCACCAGGGCTTTCTATATGGCTGCAATGTCCCCTCCCACCAGTGGCAATCACTGATGTTTACTGAGTATCTCATTAGTTAGAAGAGTCCCCACTGTGCTGCGGTAATAAATAGCTCCCAACCTCAATGGCTTAACACAGCAAAGATGTGTCACATGTCCTATCTCATGCAACATCCATTGCACACCCTGCCCCTCTTCAGGGTGAGTGTTCTCATGCAGTGACTCAGTCCTTCTTCCCAAGCTGCATCACGACAACACATGACCTTCCCAGGGGCTGAGGCAGGAAGGAGAGGCTGGGAGTGATGCATGGGCTTTGCCTACTTGCCTGATTAGGGCTCTCCAAGCTGACAGAAGGATGAGGATACAGAGCAAGAGAGAAAAGGAGATTTACTATGGGGGGTTGACTCGTGCAGTTAGGGAGGCCAAAGAGACCATGGTCCAGTATCTTCTCTCTGCAGGTTGGGCCATCTGAGAAGCCATGGTGTGGTGCAGTCCAAGATGGAAAGCCTGGAACCAGGAGCCCCAGTGTCTGGGGGCAGAGATGGATGACCCAGTTCAGGCACAGAGAAGGGATTTACTTTGCCTCTGACTCTGTTTGGTCTGGGTGTCAGTGGATGGGTGGTACCCGCCCACTTTGGAGAAGATGGGCCTTCCTTCTTCAGTGTACTGATTCAAATGCCAATCTCTTCCAGGACTCCCCATAGCCACACTGAGGAGGGGTGTTTTCCAGCTCTCTGGATGTCCTTCAGGCCGGTCAACTTGATTACTAAAACTAACCAATACTACCCCAGCTCAGAAGTGGCACTGTCCCCTCTGCTCCAATATCATCCACCTGAACTTGGCACTTGGTCCCCCCAACTTCAAGGAGTGCTGATGTGGGAAGCCTGTCCCCTGTGTGTCCAGAAGGGGAGAATCAGACACGACTGGGCATCAACAATGTCCTCCATGGGCACTGACCTTCTGTTGGGTATCGACTGCAATCTTCATGTGAGATATTTCATTGACTCTACACCAAACTGTGTCACAAACAAGGAAACTGAGTCCCAGAGAGAAGGTACCATTGGTTAGTGTTGGAAGAGTGATAATCCAGGCCCAGTAGTCCTAGGTGCCTGACCTCACTGTCCCTCTTCTCAGCCTCTCAGAGGTCGTTGGTGTCTCAGCAAGGGTGTGTCACTGCAATCGTGTGGTCCCCCGCTAGCCCTGTAAGGCATCCATATGCTATCACCTGTGGTGCATGGGAGGAGGACACCAGGCTTGCCAGTGGCTGTCCCCAGCCCTTGGGGAGAAGAAATAGATAGACTGAAACGTTTCTTAGTGACAAAGGGTTGTCAATGCCATGGAAGACACGCCTACCTTGTGTGGTTTTGAAGCCACCAGAGAGAGCGAATTCCCCAGAACCGTGCAGGGAGCCCAGGAATCCTTCAGTCACAAGTGCCAGGTGTGGGGATCGAAAACCAGCTCCATGGCCCAAGCCTGGGCTGGGGTCCAGAATGTCCAATGCCCCACAGGGGAAATAATAAGAACATAGACTCTCATATCCAAGTTCATTGACTTGAAAGGTCATATATTGATGGACAAAAAGCCAAGGTTAATATTTGATTTTGAGGAACAATAAATCTTGATATCTGTGAAAAGAAATCCATCACTGCGAGTGTGGGTAGGCAGGGCTGGGAACACCTTCACAGCCACTTGGCATCCTCTGTGACCTGTCAAAGGCAGGGAAATGGGGAAGGAGGAGGATGTGAAAGGCTATGCACATGCTGAGAAAAATTCCATAAACAGTGATGCTAACACTGTCTTCGGAGGACAGGCACAGCTGGCCACGTCTGTCTTCTCCCTTGTTTGTGGAAATGAAAGGGAGCTTCCTGCCCTGCACTCTTCCCTCCACCTGCCCTGAGTGACCTACCAAGGCCAGAAATTTGCTCACTCATTGAGCTGGAGGAATGTCCTCCTGTCTGTCTCCCAAGCCTCTCCTTGCCAATCTTTCACCGTTCTGTTATCTCCACGACAAAGGCAAGCCACCAAGAGTAGAACTCAGAAGAACTTGGAGAGCGCCTGCTCATTCTCCCGCCTGCCTAGCTCTGCTCCCAGCCCACCCCATCTCACCACATTAGCACACAGAGCTACAGATGCCATTGCCATCCCCACACACAGAGAGGCATCTCAGACCCACCTGCATCTTCCTCTGCTGCAGCTGCTGTAGGCACCTCTGCCTCCCTCTCCCAGGGCGCACCTCTGAGAGGGGAACTTTCCCTGACCCCTTCCTTTGACACTGTCTCCTTTATAGTTTTTGGGTTTTTGAGACAGGGTAGTCCAAGCCAGCCTTGAACTCACTAATGTAGCCCAGGCTGGCCTTGAACTCTTAACAATCCCCCTGCCTCAGCCTATTGAGTGCTGGAATTACAGAGTGCCACCATGCCCAGGGGCACTGTCTCTTTTGAAAGGCCCTCACTGTGTGGAACTCCTCTTCCTTACTACTGGGCAGTGCTTCATCCCAAGACAGTTCCTGCACATGTGGCCTTTGGAGCTCCTTTCCTGCAATGGAACTCTTTAATAAAGGCAGGGGCTGCTCTCACCTCTGCAGCCTGCTGCCCAGCCACGGTGAATGCACACTATTTGCAGAAGGAAAGTCTGGGGAGTGGAAGAGAAAACAGGCCAGGCAAGGCAGGGAGGGGGCAGCCCCTGAGTTGGAGTTCAGGTCATGGGTCCAGGAGGTGGAGGACCCTTGTGCCATTGCTCTCTGGCTCTACATCCGTGCCAGCAGCTGCCCTGATGGTATTAATCAAGGCCCGAGCATGTGGAAATATCAGTCTGCTGTGTTCTATTCAAGTTCCCTGGAACTAAATTATGTTGTCAGGATTGGACAGAGCAGGAATGGAAAAGACCAGGCTGGATGACATGGGGCTGTTAAAAGGAGATGAATGAGCCCAGTGGTTTCCATTCAATTTTTCAAGGTTTCCCAAGGCGAGTCTGACAAATACCACCTTATAATTCCCAGCATCCTGCACGTTCCTGCCACCACCTCATTTTTTTTATTTCTGCCCATCAGATTAGAAGGACAAGGGATTCTTCTTTCTGTCTCACAAATGGGAAAATGGAGAAGCTGGAGTGGAGGGAGCACTTTGACCAAGTCAAGGTTGGGCCAAGGTCAGGCCGTAAATCACTGACACAATCAGCAGGATGAGCTCTGAGCTCCAGCGCAATGCTCCCTCTGTGACCCCACCTGCAAGATGGAGACAGCAGACCTGTGTGTCAGGTGCCAGGGAGGGGACACATCTGACAGCACATTTACCCAGAGCAGTGCAATTCACTCATTCATTCACTTTACAATTATTGAGACCCTACCTGTTCGAGGACGTGAGAGCTCTTCTTAGCTAAGGACTGTCATAAAGAAAAGGAAAGAGGCTGCAAGTCAGAAATAGCCCCGGCTTGGTCACTGAATGGCTGTCTACACAGGGTCAGGGGCAGAGCTTCTCTGAGTTAATTAATGCTAGGCCAGCTGGCACAATCCCTGGGAGGCAATAAGCTCCAAGTAAGAACATCCTCCCTAGCATGGTGGCCCATTCCTGTATTTCCAGCATGCAGGATGCAGAGGCAAGAGGATCACCAGTGGTTGAAGGCCAGCCTAAACTGCATAGTAAGACCCCATCTCAAAAAAACAAAATAAAAAAAAAAGAACTTCCGGGACCTGAATGTGTTCTCCCACACAAGGGCAGGCCACATCCCTCTTAGATCTGGATGCCTGGCTTCCGGCTCTGCTGTGTGCCACACTTGAGTGCATTTCCCAATCCAGGGATGGGTGAGCCTCAGTTGTAAACAAAGGACTAATTAAATTAGCATAAATGATTTCATGTAAATTAAAGATCCACATTATGGTTGTTTACTGGTAGCAGCATCGAATCTTGCCACGGCACATGATTGTTTAAAATTAATGTGCATAAATGCTCCAAATATTGTATTATTAATAATGATAATAATGTTGATGATGATGATAGTAATAAACATATTCTCATAACAATGGCTCCCAACTGCCTCTAAAATCTCAGCAGGGAGTGTGCTGAGTGCCACAGCTCCTCTGGGAAACAGCAAAACCATACAAGCCTGCTTAACCTCTCAGCCCTCACCTACGGGGCCATTTGGATATCTTCACTGCGCTTAGCTAACTGATGGCCTCTTCAAAGCCTGTCCATCTTTTCAGGCCTACTTAAGGCCACTTCTGCTATAAATAAATATATATCAGTCTGAACAACCTAAACACCGAGATCTCTCCCTCCTTCCAATTTCTGAAAAGATTATCTCTGTCACTCTTTCCATCTGTTGTCTTCTGGGTGATGCCCACTCAACCTATGAGGTGTCAGTTGCAATTATGATTTCCACAGAGTAGGTGGGTAAAAGGAGATCAAAGAGTAGAAGCTACCTAGGGTCTCCTACCCATAGCTAGATCACAGAGCCAGGACTAAAGTTCTCCTGACTCAGAGGCATCACTAAAGCACCCACATAAAGGGTCCCTCAACCCTCTCTCTGGTCCTTTCCACTCTCCACCCCTTTCCCATCCTCACAGGGGGCTGATCCTGACAGTGGGAGGAGCCTGAGGCATGACCAATTTGCACAGAGGTATTTACACAGCGTCAAGGTGTCTCTTTTTTACATTTACTTAAAGCCCTCGATTACAGTAGCAAATCACTGAACATTTGTTGGGGGGTGGAGGAAGATGTAAACAAATGGATGAGTGAGTGAGAAGTCTGCAGACTAAAGTCTTTAAAATTCTCCAGTCTACAGAAGATCTTCCTTATGATCTATCCAAGAGTTAACCAATCAATGAACCTATAACTTCCTGTTTCTGAAGGAACTGACCACACCCTGGTGAACACCGACTGAGTCTGAGCCCAAGCGTAGGTCCATCCACTTACCTCAAGGGAAGATGTCCCCAAGCTGTACAAAGCCCACAGAGCACCTTTGTGATAACTGGAAAAAGGCACCAAATCCCTCAATACAAGCAGGGGTAGTGACCCACACAATCATACCCACTGGCCCTGGGTTTGTCAAAGACTTCAGTAAGTGAAATAATTAACCACTATCACCTTACCAAAAATCTTGTGTCTTTTTCTCCTTCTGATAGCACTGGGCAGAGACTGGCTGCCTGGAGGAATATGTGGGCATATGTGCTCCAAATGGACTGTGTAATTCCAAAACCCAGGGACCAAGGAGCTGGTTTCCAGACCAGACAAACCTGGGTTTGAATTCCACTTCACCAGCACCACAGATAGAATTCTAGCAATTCATGAACTTGGATGGAACAATAACATTCTTCAATAAGCAATAAGCAACAAACCTGTCATTTTGGAAATCCATGAGATTTATGTTGTCTGTAGACATTATAGTTATTTTCCTATTTCATTAATTTTGTTTCAGATATCTATACATATTGAATACAATAGAGACCAGCAAACTTTTTCTGTATAAGTTCAGATAGCACGTTTCAGGCATCAAGTCCGTTGTACCTACTCTACTAACTTTACTGCCTCAGCTCTAAAGCAGCCATAGACAATATGTAAATTAATGTGCACTACTGTGTTCCAATAAAACTTTATTCACAACAGTAGACAGCAATCTAAATCATGATTTGCTGATCTCTGAAACAAGTCATTATTTTAAAATTACAAGTTCTTAGAATCTTATTCTTCAATGTCTAATAAGGAAGCCCATATCTTCTATGCAAGACTTGCTTCTGCATTCTGAACATTTTATATTTGGTGGCCTCTGTGACCTCATTTGTTCTACAGATTTAAAGTCCCTATTCTGAGGTAAGACCCACAGACGTCAAGGTCTACCATGAGGGTCCGGACTCAAGGAAGATGAAGTCCCCTGGTTATTTAACCCAGCCAGCTTCAGGATGTTCCCTGCAGAGGGGCACAGCTGATAAGAGAATTACCCATGTAAGAGGGCACTTGCAAGAACTCAATGAGGTTATAAATGGAGATGCATTTTGTTAACTAGTAAGTACTCTAGAGATAAAGTTATTAATGTTTTGTTTCCCCCAAAGTACCTACTAAAGTCCTCTGTACCTAGTAGGCACTAAATAAATATAGGCCCCTATCAACTTAGTTAAGCCAAGAACCTGACATCCTTCTAGGAAGATTCCTAGAGCAATTCATACAAAGAAGGGAAGGTGAGAGAGTGACAGAGAAAAGAAGAGGAAGAGGAAGACAGAGGAAGGAAAAGAAGAAAGGATGGAGAAAGAGAAAGGAGGGAAGTGGGAGGGAGGGAGAAGAGACTAGAGAACCCAGGCAGCTCTGAGCATCATTTCACAATTATCACATCTCCTCAGAAACTGCACTGGGGAACGGCAAGAGGAAGGGGCAGAGATGGCCGTGCTTGGAGCAGAGGCTTCCTGCTGATGCGGCAGGTTTTAAGAGCACAGCTCGCACAGTTTGTGAAAGCACATGAACCTTGAAATAGAAATATGGGCCTCTTAATTCATCTCTCAGCCGTTTGATAAAGTATAAGGTAAATGAATGCAGAACATGTTCCCTTTAATTACACAAAGAGGAATGGCGGGAGGGAGGGGTACAGAGGCTGGAGGGCCAGAGACCATATGCAGCCTGGAGCTCCCAAACCAATGACAGAGAATGGGAGGGAAGGTGTCCCCAAGATTCCTGTTTTGGAGATGGCAGCTCAGCCCTGAGTGTATGTGAGTGATCCCAGCACCCAGGGCTTCCAATCAGGGTGCATTCTGTGAGTGACAGTGAGGAGGAGAATCTACCTCAAAGGGCTCTTGGTCCAGGCAAGAAATCGAGCCTGAAATGCTTACAGTGGCACTAATGTTACCAGACAATAGACAGCAGGCTCTGGCCAGCTCTTGCACTGAGTGGAGCCCCTCTGAGTCCCGCTGCTGGTCTCCCACAAATCTTCCTGGCTCTTCCTTCATGGAGCTGACCCCCCAACCCCCAGCCTGGAGATGGACCATGCAAACAAACTCCAGGTACCACAGACCCAGGTCCTTGAGCCTAACCCTGCCTCACACCTCTCTCTGGCCCCTTCCATTCTTGTTCTTAGTCCCACCCTCCCAGACAGCCAGTCCGCCAGTGAGAGAGGCCTGAGGCACAACCAATTTGCATGGAGGTATTTCAGAGTCATGGTGTCGCTTTCTTGAATTTATTTAAAGCCCTAATAATTCCTGCTAGGCTGCTAAGAAACCGGTATTATATTCCATGTGATTATGATTGTTAAATTAAATCTTGCTCAGGATAACAAGAGGATCATGTGAGAGTTAGGAGATGGGGGATTGTGGTAGACTGAACTGTGTCCCCCCTCAAACTTCCTACGCTCACCTCCCCATCACCTGAGAACGTGCCTTGATTTGGAAATAGGGTCGTTGTGTATGGAACCAGTTACCACGGAGGGCGGTGGCCTCTAATCCAATGTGGCTTTTGCCTGCAGTAAGAGGGGAGATTTGGACACACAACAGTAGTATCGTGTGAAGAAGATGGCGAGATGGAGTGATAGGTCTGTGCACTAAGAAATGTCACCAGTTGCCATCAAACCATCAGAAGCCAGCAGAAGAGCACAGAACAAGTTCCTCCTCACAGCCTTGGGACAGAGCCAGCCCTGCCGGCACCTTGACTTTGGACTTCCAGCCTCTAGAACTGAGAGCCAGTACCTCTCCATCAGTTAAGCCACCAGTTTGCAGCACTTCAAGGGGGAAACATAAGCAGAATATTATAGGGGTTTGCGCTGCTTTCTGCCTGCTGCATGACTTGGACAAGTTCCTTACTGGGTCTTGCTGGAGAAATGGCACAACCCCGTGGCGAAAGCAAGCCTGGGAGCTTGTGATGCTCTCTGCCACTTCCCCACTGTGTGATCTTGGACAAGGTCTTGAGCCTCTCTGTATCTCAGTTTCCTCCCCTGTGAAGAGATTACCTCTTTCTACATGGCCTTCCAGCCCAAGTAGCCCCTGAGTCCACCACGGGTTCCTTTGAAGGTCAGGAAGCATTTTGTAGGAGGTCACTTGCAAAACATAAGGTCTATTCTAATGGGACTGTGAACATAAGATCCATTTGGCAGGTACAAAATGAAAGGATGTGACAGGTGGGACCAGAAGATCTTTCTGCAGCTCTGTGGCTGATGCCTGCCATGGACAGGACCTCTGTGACCCACTGGAGCCACCAGACCTCTCATGAAGTGGAAAGGCCATGGTTGGTGGCCCAGTTCCCAGCATGGGGCTGTCACAAGGACCTCACTGCCATTGTGCCCTGAGACTCGTGAGTGACATCTCTCAAATGATCATGTGGTGACCAGCAAGGCCGTCATCTCCACACTCACAGGCAGAATAAAGGAAACCGCAACATAATTACTCAAAAATCTCTTCCTGCTTGCTTGGTATTTGTTATGAATAATAACTCAAAATAAATATTTTGCTATTCTAAGTGCTCCATGTCTGCCCTGGATCAAGAAGGGGCCTAGAATCCAGTCCTTGGAGAGTCTGCAATGTCTGGCCCTCTCCACCATCTCAGGAGGTCTCTGAGGAGCCAGCTCCTCCTGTCCCTCCCTGCAGGATGGATGGCCATGCATAACTAAAGTCTTGGTGAGCCTCTTGCTATATTTACTGTTCACACACAGTGGGGCTTGTTGAGACACATCCTTCACAGTGTGCTAGGAACATCATGTATTCCCATTTCTCCATGGGGAAAAAATAGGAGGAAAAGAAAACAAAAATCAGTTTCAGGAGCAATGTAACCTGCCCAGTAAATACACCAGCTGTTCCTGGCATGAAGCTGTGAGATTCCCCTCACCATGAGCTGTCTGGTGCCCAGCGTTGGACTTGTAGCCACATAGAATAGAACACACACAGCCACGCGCACTTCCTGCCTGGAGAACAGCACGGGTCTCCCACTACTTTCCCACCTGATTTTAACCCACAGCTGGGGGCTGATGGTCCTAGGGAAGGGCACACTACAAAGACCCAGCCAGTTCCCAGTATCAAGGGACTGATGAGGAGCGTGGGCAAAGTATCTGGCATAGCTGATCCTTTGCACATGAGTTCCATATTATGACAAGTTCCATACTATGACATAGCTATTGGATGCTTGGCCGATACTGCAGATATCATTATTATGATGGAGTACATCTGCCTTCGCAGCCTCATACATTCAGAGGCAGGGCTTGTGAAGGTGATTGCAGTTTGGGGGTGCTACAGCTGGCTTGGTGTTAGGAGGTGGGGTCTGGTCAGAAGGGGAGGGTCATGGAGAGAACGACATGACCAGGAAGAGAGGCTCTCCCTCCCTGGACTCACCCTTTGCTCTCTGTTCCCTGGCTACCATGAGGGGAGCAACTTTCCTCCGCCAGACCCTTCTGTGCGTGCTGCTTCTGCCTGGAGTTAGCTAGCTGAGCAAAGCCTGAAACTTCTACATGAGCCAAAATAGACTTCTTTATGGTGTGAATGTGAGGTTTTATGTCTCAGTGATGAGGGAAGTGACTTACATTCTGATAAACCAGTAGCACGTGAAGTGCCCACTCTCTTCCAGGCACCAGTACTGGAGTTAGGGATACAGCCACAGGGTAGAAGACAAAATGCCAACAACCCTGCCCTCGTGCTCGGAAGTCACAACATGATCCCAGAGGTGATAGTTATCGTGAGGACTATGCCACCATCACTGTGAAGTGATTTGCAATGTGACCATCTTCTGGGCTTCCAACTGAGACACAGAGGCTAGCGGTCTCTCTTCCTCCAAGAGACACTTATTCATTCTTCAATGAGCTTAACTTCTCTGTGCTGCAGACACTTCCTGACAGTGCTGGGAGATGCCGATTGGGGAGGACAGGCAAGTGGCTCTGCATAGTGTTGCTGTTACCTAAAGATGATCAGACTGGGTGCCCTTAACTCAAGCCTGGTCATTCTCATCCTCCAGAGCTCGGCTTCTCTCTGGAGAGCTCCAGAACCACAGGTCTTCACCTCTCCAGGGCTCACAGCTTCCCTGTGTCTCCTGACCTGACCCCATTACCTGTCCCTCTGCATGCATCTGACCCCTGCCCCAGGAGGGAGTCAGCCTTGGGGGTCACCACTTAGAAAAAGCATCACACAGTTTGGTCTGGGATCAACCAAACCACAGTGTATCCAGGCCTGGCCACCTAACTGCTGTGTGACCCAGAGATGGTTACATAACTATTCTGGGCACCAATGCAGAGCTACTGCCTACCGCATGGGCAATGGGAAGAATCAACCAAAAAATGCAGTTGAGTGTTCAGAAAGGCTACCCAGAGAAAGGATGACAATGACAACCTTCTAAAGAGACCCACAGCAGAACAGAGAGCAGGTGCGGGTCTTCAGACTGCTGAGCTCTGTTTCCTACACAGGAAGAGGGCAGTCGCCCCTGGGAAGTAGGATAAGCATTTTCAATAATGACCTGAATGAAGACATGGCAGGTGGGCTGATCGAATGTGAGCCTGATGTGAATCTGAAAGGAAAGATAAACAAATTGAATGTAAGTCTCATCCAAAATCTTTCCACAGGAAGGAATGATACGTGGTAGCCAAGCACATAAAGCTGAACAGAAGAATCTATGCCCTGTGCTCGATTCTGCCAAAGCTGGCTGCACTTGCTTGATAAGAGACACATGGTTTGACAGAGGCAATGCTTAGGAAAGATGTGAAGTTTTTAATCAAGAGGGAATTTAGAAAATGCAACTGGATGAGAGCTATTGCTAACTTGGGCCAAATTAATAAATATATAGGGTCTACAGTAAAGGAGGTGAAAACTAGAGTTCCATTTCCATCATAGAAATCATGTGTCAAGAAGGACACAGATATCCTAGAATAGGACCAGGAAAGAAGATGACCTCTGGTTCCACAAAAAGTGAAGCAACAGATGGATAGCTGCATTTTGCAGTGAGTATTATGGGAGAATGCTGGAATTCAGTGAGGGGGGAGCCTGGAGCCTTGTGAGACTTGGAGACCTTGAGGAGCAACACAGCAGGTAGAAAGAAGTGGCCTGGGAAATGCCCCCTGGCCCTCTAGCTGGTGGCGGGAAACCTGCCCTTCACAGGGGAAGATGAAAGAACAGAGGAGTCCGGCCAAACTCAATCAGCACAGATGCCCCCAACCCTCATAAGCAGAGAGTGTCACAGTCATCACGGGCTTGGGAAGTCACCACAGCCCAGGCTGGGAAGCACCAGCAGCCTGCCCACAAGCCTGGCTTCGTAGAAGGAGCTCACCTGGTTCACAACCAGCCGAGTCTTGGCTTCTGTAGCTGGTGCCCTCCTGAGAAGGCAGTGATCATCTAAATTCATCCAATCCACCTGAAGCTCCTTCATGTCCCCACCTCTGGGACCACACAGCGCCCCCACCACACAGCATGGGGGCTGCAGCCCTGTCAACCAAACTCAGCCCAGGAGAGCATCTGTGACTCAAGTATCCAAGCCCGCTTTTTGCCCTGCAATGCAGGGGACAGAGATTCCAGCACAGAGGGGACAGGGGTGTCACATTCAAGAACTGAGGGGTGGCTTGTTTTCTGGGACCTAGGGCAGGGCCAGCATGGTGGACTCACGCTATCTCAGAGAATGAAAGCAGGCAGCCACACAGCCTCCTGCTGTCACATTCCCCTGTGTGCATCAGGGTGGCCCTGAGCCACTGCCTGGACTCAGGGCAGAGGCCTCAGCAAATGTCTATCACATACCAGTACCATCATGCCCACTACTGAGGACACCACACTGCCTGGGCCACTGTAGCATCCCCATTCCTGTGTGGTCCCGGGGACAGTGGCCCCCTTCAACGCTGCTGTGACATGCATTGCCTCCGAGGCATTCATTACAGCCTAAGAAGCTACAGCAGACCCACTCCACAGTGCCCAGCAGGAACCAACCAACTCTCCAAGACACATCATTAGGAAAAACCCATTTCCTATGACAACCACCCTATAAAAGTACCAGGGGTTAACTCATCCACCAGCAAATTGTAGAAGCACAAGAAATACGAAAACCCGGGTAACATGAGTCCTTCAAAAGAACACAAAAACTCACTAGCAGCAGGCCCCAAAGAAAATGATATTGATGAAATGCTTGATAAAGAATTTAAAAGAATGATTATAAAGAAACTCAATGAAATTCAAGACAGATGGTTGAATGCCGACAGAGAGTTGAACAAAATTTGGAAAATAATGTATGATATGAGTGAGAAAGTTAGCAAAGAGAAGGAGATCTTGAAAGATAACTGAACAGAAATCTTGGAAATGAAAAAGAGCTCAGTAAGTCAAATAAAAAATACAGTTGAAAGCCTCAACAACAGAGCAGACCAAGCAGAAGAAAGAATATATGAATGTGAAGATAGGTCTTTTGAAATATCCCAGTCAGACAAAAGAAAAATAAGAAAGAATGAAGACAGCCTCCGAGACCTTTGGGATACCATTAAACAAATAAATATTGGCATTTGAGGAGTAACCGGAGGAGAAGCAGAAGAGAAAGGCATATAAACGTATTCAGTGAAATACCAGATATCAGAAAATACTCACATCCACACTGTGGTAGGGCGAGTTCACCAGGAAACTGAGTCCGGGATAGAGATTTGCATCCAGGAAGTTGATGGGAGCGCTCTCAGAATTAACACCTGTATGACAGCAAAGGAAACAGGTTTAGACAGAAGCAGAAGCTGAACCGTGTGGCAATTGCCAGGAAGTACTCACCAAAATCCCAGGTGACTCTGGGGCTGGTGTGGCCCTTCATAACATTTGTGTCATATCACCCAGAGACAGGATAAGAGCTGCTCCAAAGACGATAGTCTTGGACATGGTAGCTCATTTTGGCCAAAGGTAGTTCCTGGAAAGGGACTTAGCTAGAAGCCGTTAGCAAGAAGCACCCCTGGCAGGTGCAGAGTGAATACTTAGTCCTGAAGATGACCTGAAGGGTACATCTCAGTGTACACTACAGTCCACCCCTTGCACCATTCACACCCACTTCTTCTGGGTACATTCTGGGAGAGCTTATTCTGGCCCCAGGATTCTGACTGTCTCTTCTCCTGGGAACTTACATAGGAGGAAAGGTAGAAAGACAAACTCCAGCCACTACTGCTGTAGGTGATGCTTGCAGTTTCTCTCCTCGGGCACCAGTCCCAGAGTCCCATCAGGATCACCTAGTGCCTGCTGGTCTCTGTGCTCATCTACTGTCATTGTGGACCTTCATCCCAGGAGACTGAATACCTGGTTGACATCCCTTTCCAAGCTTCTTTGTGTCCAGGTACTCTCTCCACAGATGTCTGTGCTTCCAAGTTACCATCAACATTGGGCAAAAAGCAGCAAAAGAGACTCTTGTGCATAATATCTTGCTGCCAAACATATCCTTCCCTGGTCTTTTTTTGTGTAGTGACAGCCTTACTTCCTTTGGACAACCACAGTTCTTAACCCTGGCAGGGCAGTGGCCTTTATTTCTTGCCTGGCCAATAGGCATCAGCATAAGTGGACCAAAGAGACCAGGTGATGACAAAATCTAAGGCTTAACTGAAGGCTTCCTGTGTCCCCTGGTAGAAGCCTGCCACCTCTAGAAGACCTCTAGAGCCCAGAGTCTAGTGTTGTGAGCCAGGAGGCACGCAGTTCCCAAGTGATCCCTGGGAGTGATAGTACCCAGGGGCATTCCTACATTTGTACTTCTACCTACGTTCCCCACAGTCCTGCATTCTAACTTCTAGGGACCAAAGTGTCTGAGAGTGCAGGATAGACCCAAAGGATGCTATGATTTCATGCCACTGACCCACCTCCTCTACTATAAAGTGACTCTCTTGATCTGATGTGATTTATATGATGTCCAGGGCAAATAGACCAAACATTAGTCATTGGCAGTGGTACAGGTTGAAGCCCTGCAGGCAGGAAAGGGGAGCTTCACCCAGGACTTATCCCCATTCCAATCAAAATGAGCTAATTCCCTTTTCTGAGTAAGAGGGTTTCAGTGTACTCAACTTGACACAAAGCAGAGAGTTGGTTTTCTTGAAAGATGGTACCAGTTTGGTGTCTCCACATTAGTCTCTGTTGCTGGCAGGGCAGCTGTCCCACAATGGCAGTAGTGTGGTTTGCTTTCATGTATAAGGACATCATTATTGGGACCATGAGTGGACTCCATCCTTGTCCCTAAGATTTCTCTGTTCATGGGTCCATTGGTGGCATCATGAGGCTGGCCAATGTCAGAGGACAGCTGACATCAACCATGAGTCATCCTGTCCACTCTGTGTCTCCCGTGATGGCCTTTCCTGGTGGACACTCTCTACTGGGTTAACCATGTGACACAATCATGTTCATACTCCATGACCATCTCCAGAGTTTCCTCCATGGGCCTCTTTCCTGAACCTTTTTATCACTTCTAACCTTCCTTCTAGAGCTGTGACCAATGCCTCAGTCATTCATTGCTTCCCATGTATCTATACATTGTCTATACTCATACAATATTGATCATCAAGGCTCTGACCCTAGGGAGGATTTCCCTCCTCTGCTCACTTTCAGGGCCATCCCTAGTGGGATTACAGCAAAGCAATCTTTTTTTCTTACATCTAGATACTAATGCAACACATCCATGAGTAGAGCTTAGCTTTTTTCTTCTCCTTCAGTGACTCTTCAGGGACCTGTTCACAGAGGCTAAGGTGGGAACTGAGCAGCAGAGCAGATGATGTAGAGGACAGAGTCACTGGACCTTCTTCTTGGGTGGCTTCTTCCTGCCATCTGGCTCTGTCCATGGCTGATCCCAGATGTGACCTTTCTGTGCTATTTCTGCTGGACTGAGTGTATCCGTGTGAAGCTGGCTCATGCAGGACAGTTTTGGCATCATGTGTACTTGACTTGTGGCCCACACAGGTCTCCTTCCTGCACAGCAACATCTCCCACCATACTTGTAAGCAGGTTAGAGAAGATTCCAAGCAGAGAGTGTGCAGTTTCCAGAACCCAAGGGTCCTGCCACAGCTCCACTATTCCCCCAGAAGCCTGGGTTGAAACCTAATCCCCAATACCACGTGTGGGGGAAGGGGGCCTGATGAGAGGTGATAAGACCAAGAGGGATCCACCTTAGTGAGCTGATTAATGCTATGGGATAAACACTGTGATCTCAGGAGTGGGTTGCTTATAAAGGGACAAATCCACCTCCCTCTTGCATGGGCTTTCTCTCCCTCTTTCTCTCTTATTCTCTCCCTCAGCCTTCCCCATGAATGACACAAGATGGCACCAGGCTTGGACTTCCTGGCCTCCAGAACAGTGAGAAATAAATTTTAGTTTATTATCAATTCTACCGTCTGTGGTATTTATTACAGCAGCAGGAAATAGACCAAGATCAGGAGCTGGAGCTCTGCTTCCTTGTTGGTGGTGGAAAGTGTGGCAATGACTTGGCTTTTCCTCGAGGGATGCCCAGGACATGCCTGGGGACACCAGACTTCCCTGACTCACGGCCTCACTAAGCCTTGCAGGTCTGTCTCCCACTCCCAGATGGAGTGTGTGAGTCTCTACTGCCAGAGACCACTTCTCTTTATCCATCCTGTTGTCAGGATGTCATCAGTTCCACAAACCAACAGGACACCCTACCAGTTGTCCTGACAGTTCTCGAGCTCTTAGGCTGACTGTGATGAGGACCATGATGAAAGACCTGATCTGTGTGTGGTCCTCACCCCTGGGGAGCATGAGCTTTGTCTGTACAGCTTCCTGATAGGGAACAATCAGGGCACACCGCGTGCTTGAAGCCCTGCTAATCCACACAACAAAGTCGTAGCATCACCGTAGCACCACAGTCCTCTACTACACCCTCCATGGCTCATCATGCCTTGGAAGGCTCCAGCTGGAGAGTTAAACTGTAAGAGTGCAGGGATCCCTGCACCTATATTCTTTAGGATTTGGAAGGCGGTGCTGTCTCTGCCTTTTCCCACCTTGGTGCTGTCACAGCTGTGGTGAAAGTGTCCCCAGAAGGATACTTTGTAACTCACAGCCCAAGGGCAAGGCTGGATCTGCCCAAAATGTCCCCGGGGGATGTCCCTGGGGTGGCTCCATGACTGCTATAGACTCAGGTGGGTTAGATCTGTGTCAGAACTGTAATATGACCTGACCCCTGCACCCCCGCTCCAAACTTGGCCCTGATGACTCCATCACTCTTACCAGTGTCAGCTCTGAGCACTCCCATTCTTCTCACACAAGCCCTGAGAGGACCAGGTAGTCACCACCATACCTGGGGGCAGTGGTGACTCTAGGGTCTTTCCCCTGGAAATGCAGCCACTTCCTGTCACTGACCTGGCTCAGATCCAGAAACTGAGTGAAGGATTGTATTTTCTCTCTTTTTTTTGTCTGGTTGTTTTTAACTGAAACAATTCTTTCCCCCACCCCGCCATCCCTCTTTGGTTTTTTTGGTTTGATAGCTCAGATAATACCCTGTGGGCTGCCCCGCTCACCCGCATTTACTCAGGACATTCTTGGTTTTCACACTGGAAATCTCTCTCCTAGATAAACTGACACTGGTGGCCACCCTGCCCTACAAATGTCACATTTTGTGAACCGTATCCATAAATCCACAGGCCAGGCCAGCCCCACTCTGCCTTTACTGCTCATTCCTGTCCTTGTGTCCCCCAGCTCCTGGCAGGTATTGTTCACCTGGCCCTTGTTCCTTTCTGGGATACGATTGTTATCAGAGAGCCCAGTTCTATAACCACATCTCTCTCGGCCAGGCCTGCTCTGCAGAGTCCCTGCCATCAGCTCCTGCCTGATGCTAGGACCCTCTCCTGCTGCTTTTGTGACAGGGCCCTGTTGTGGATCTGTCATTAACAGGACTCCTGGCCTCTCTAAAGGGTCCTCTCCAACAGGCTGGCCCCTCAGAATCTTCTGATTCATTCTCCTGCCATCTACCATGGCATATCTGGCTTTTCTATTTCACATAGTATGAGCCATGCTTTCTTCCAAGCTTCCTGAAGCCACCGGAGCAAAGTATTACCATCCTCTCTCGGTTCCTTGCTAGAGTATGAAGTCCTCCTGGGAGTGTCCCATAGTGGTAAGGTCTCTCATTTAGGGTCCATGCCCCACCCCAACTCAGCACCCAGCATCCACTCCTGGCCCCCACCCACACTGGCCATGGGTCCTACACCTCACCCATGCCAGCCTCTCCCTCCTTGGAAGGCACAGCATGTGCCTGGCTGCTCTGCATCATGGCCTGGCCCTGGTTTGGTTCAGTGTTCAGTAGGGGAGCTGGGGAAGATCCAAATAGGCAATGCATTGTCTCATGCGACAGAGGACTTTGTCTTTAGTCTTCAATAGCAGAGAACAGGGGATCCAGGTTGCAAAGTGGGCAAGGTCACTAATACAGACACCCTGACCCCATGCCTCTTGGTCCTGCTCCTTCCCAATCAGTCATGACCTTGTCCTTGCCAGCTAAAATCCAGGACTCACCCTCCCTGGGACACCACCCTTCCGCTTACATCTGGCTTCTGAACCTCAGCTTTGTCTTCTCCCTGACTGGGAGAGGGAAACTCTCTGTGTACCCTAGGAAGCCCATGACTTTCACACTTTGCCTCAAATTGGTAATTAATCACCTACCCCCTTTTATTTTTTTTTCCAATCCATTGATTGCATTCAGCAAGAGCCATACAATTCCATTGTCCTTATAATTACTAATTTACCTGACCCTCTCCACCTCCTGAAATACACAGGCTGCCCTACTTTCCCTTCCACCCTAGTTTCTCTACCAGGAAGAAGTCTCCACCATGGCATCCCTCATTGTCACCCCTCAGCCCTCTACCACTTTCATGCCCCATAATCCCAGTTGGAATAGGCTTCTGCAGGCTACTCCTGATCCCAGTCATCTTTGGTCGGGTTCCCTGGGCCAGCCTCAAGGTCTTGGCTGCAGGAAGTTTATCTGGGAGTGACCCAGGATCCAAACCCCAGATCCTCATGGGGGTAGTAAGAGCCAGGGGCTAGGCACAAGGAGAGATGAACCCTACACAGCTTCACCAGAGGCTCAGCCATGCCCTGGGGGTGGCAGAGCTGAAGGACTTTGCAGAGATGCATTCACCAGTTATGGAACAGGGCTCCTACATGTGGGCAGAGTAAGTTCTGGGCTGAGCTGGTCTCTTGGGAAGTTCCTGGGGAAGGGAGGGACTCTGCCTGCAGACTGCAGCAGGAAACATCTGGGCAGCAGCGTGAACTTCCGGCCCTGAAGGGAGTCTGGGCAGTGCTCTCAGCATCCACAGTAAAAATGGGCAGAGAAGCTGGAAGAGGAGCAAAGGGCTGGAAAGAGAAGGCTCCAGGATGTGAGGCATGCTCAGTGTGCTGAAGGACAGTCCTATGTTCTGGGATGTGAATGTCCTGGGGGACCTCAGGGATGATCACCGCAGGAGGTCAGACCTCACCTAGGTCAAGGGAAGAGCCTGGCGCTGCCCGGCTCTGCAGAGAAGGATGGGGCAAACTCCAGAGGGAATGAGCTCCCTATTCCCACGCTGGAAGGGCAAGCCGGCGCTGCACTCTCACAGCCACAAGCATGTCCACAAGAGACAAAACCCAACCAACTTTATAAATGTTCCCTTCCAGCCTAGACCTCTGCAGACTCAGGGACAGTCGCTGCGCTGCCTGTGCAGTTCCAAGGATGGACTTCAGGATCCCTGCCCCAAGCCTTCTCAAGCAGCTGCGCGCCTGCCCTGTGTCCCACCTCACCTGGAGGTTCCAAGTTCGAGTCTGGGGATGGGGACCACACAATTGGTGGATTTGACGTCATGCGTCGTGCGTCGTGCGTCTTGCGGTAACGTGGTGACGCACGTGGGCTGTCCCTTAGAAGAGCCCGAGGCTTTGTGCTGTCACCGCGTGCCCCTCCACCTGGAACACGCATCCCCCAGCTCTGTGAGCGAACGGGCGCGAGTCCCTCTGTGTGTACACAGACACACACACACGCTCTTCCCTACACAAATATATATTTAAGATTTACTGTTCTGGAAAGACTGGTGAATAATGTAAATGATGAGAGCCCGCGTCTGGCAGGAAATATTGTTGGGGCGGCCTCATTGACATGCAGACCGTCGCGCGCACTCGGTGAGATGCGCACCGTATGAATTATGGATTCGGGGCTTTATCGCTCACACTACACATGAATGTTTGATAAAGATTGTTTCCAATATTATATTTTTGTCAAAACGCTCATCTAAAATTCCTTCAAAAATGCTTTCCGGTAATTATGCGCTGACTTCGTGAGAGGCAGAGAAGGGGTGGGAGGAGTGGCCCTCGGTGGGGTCACTGTGTGCAGGGGTGGGTGTGTGTTCCGTATTATTTTTCTCACCCGAGTGTCTTTGCTAAACAGGAGAGGGGGACTGACAGCATTTGTCACTGCTTCTCGTTCCTCCGCGCCCTCATTATGGAGGCCAGTCGCGTGAGGTCTCCCCCTGTTCGGCCAGCACTGTTCCTTGGATGTTTTTAAACCCAGCGCTGGCTCATGGGCGATGTGGCCTTGCCTTGTCTCCTACAACTCCCACAGTCTCTGCTGATATCCTAGGAGCAATTATGGAGTCCTTGCTTGTCAGCACTATGCTCTACCGGCCGGCCATGGGTGGTTTTCTCCCTCCCTCCCTCTCTCTCCTTCTCTCTCTGTCTTTCTTTCTCCCTCTTTCCCTCCATTCCTCTCTCTGTACTATGGATTGAACTCAAGGCCTTCTTCACATTAAGCTACATCGCCAGACCTTTGTACTTTTTTTTATAATTTTGAGACTGAGTCTCCCTAATTCACTGAACTGCCCAGGCTGGGCTTGAACTTGGGATCCCCTGGCCTCAGAGTCCCAGAATTTTGGGACTACAAGTGTGTGCCACCATGCCCCGCTGGCTGGTTCTCTCGTAGCAGAAATGGCAAATCCTTAATTGGTCATGTCACCCTCTCTGACTGCACCTCTGTGGCTTTCTGAGGCTCTGGGCAGTCATTGTCAACAAGATGAAGATGACAGCAAATGCAATCTCTGGAGCATAAGGATGCTGATGGCCCAACACAACCTCCGTCTCACCCCTCCTCCCAGCTTTCTTGTCCCCATTTCATGCCTTGGCCCCTGCTTTTCCTTCTGCCTGGAATGTGTCTTTCCCCATCTTCTTGACAAACTCTTACTCATGCTTCAATGACTCTCTACTCTTCAGAGCCTTCCTGTCCTTCATGGTCTCTCTGCATGCGCATGCACGCATGCGCGTGCACACACACACACACCCTTACACAATGTGATGCCCCAGGGAAGTTTACTTGGGGTCTCTGAGAGGGTGGATGCTGCCACCTACACGGGAAGGCCAGTCTGTGTGCCCATTTGGTGCTAGGACAAAAGAAAATAAGGCCTGTGTTCACAGGTGGCGTGTCCTGCATGGATCCCCATGCAGAGACAGGCGTTCAGAACACAGACAAGGGAAGAGACCCCTTACCTGCCTGGGTCAGGGGGAAAATCACTGCACCCATCTCATGGATGCCTGTGTTGGAGAAGTGGAGGCAAGTGAGCATCTGCGGAGTGGCCAAACTCATTCCTCCATCTTTCCACAGTTCCTTGTCTCCATGTGGTCAGCAGCACCTCGGAGCCTCAACCCCACCCAGAGGCCCCCTGCCATCTCCCTTTCCCAGGCACCCCACCCCAGGAGCAATCCAGGGAGTCCTGCCCTGCACCCCTAGAGTCCTTCGGCCTCCCCATTGCCTGAAGTCCACCCTCTGGGCTGTAGGCCATTGACTTCTGTCCCTAAGGTAGATGCCAGCCCCAGATGGCCTCAGGACACAGCAAAGGGAAGAGAAGCAGCCTGGGAATAGGAGGCTCCCCCAAGATGGGCATCGAAAACAGACTGAGGTAGAGGTTTAGGATGGCTTCCCAGAGCAGATAGATCTTAAGTTAATTTTTTAAACAGTGAGGAAAAAGGTTGAGAAAGGAATTCCAAATAGAAACCATATGGAAAATTCCAAGACACAGAACATCATAAGATATTTAGAGAACGTCACGTGATTTGGTGATCAGAGTCAAGGTATAAGCAGGCAGAAAGTGACCCTGGGGGAGAGGTTACCAAGACTCAGGGCAGGAAGGGGGGGCGTGGCTGAGCCAGCATGGTTGACCTTGACCCTAAATGTGACAGGAAGCTATTGAATTCCAACTTGTGGCTCGGGCATCCCCTGGGGAGATGTATAAGGAGGGCTTATAGAGCAGGACAACTTGGAGGGCTGTTTCAAGTGTCACTGGGGAATGATAAAGGCTAGAACCCAGGTGACTGTGGACAGCCAGGAAGCCATGTTGGGCCATCAAGAATAGAGCTGGGGTGGTCAACACAGAAGTGGTCACCTAAGCCACTGTGTGGATGAGCTCAGCAAGGACCAGGCAGAGCAGAGCACACAACAGGCCCTGGATCCGAAGTGAAGAGAGATGTGTTCTTCAAAGGAGCTGGAAAGAAATGCGCAGAGAGCTGGGGGTACCACAGGGCACTGGGATTTGGGGACTAGGAGTTTCAGCAAGGAAAGAATGACAGAAACGGACCAATGTTGTGGGAGGTCAGGGATGAGAGCTATAGCCAAGTGCCCACCCATGACCTTGGCCTGGAGGAGGATCAGGGTGACCACAATCAGAGTGGTTCCCATGGAGTCCTAAAACAGCTGTCAGTGCTATGGGACTTGGGAAAATGCTCCCAGGATGCCTTGGGAGATAAAGGACTCAGTCACCTGCCCAGGGGCATCTGGAACTTGGAGGTCTTAAGACAGAAGCTGGAGAAGGTTAGATGTTAGGAAAGACACACAGAAGAGCAGGGTGGACAATAACAGGGTACAGAGGATGAAGCCCCAAGCAAGTTCCCAAGGAAGGAGTGAAGTGGAAGGGTTGGAAACAGAGGAGGGGGCTCCACCTGTGGGAGGGAGGCAGGAGATGGGGAGGAAATAATCAGTCCTGGGCCTGCTAGGTACATGCTTTTAGGGCTTGAGCAAGGAAAATTTAAGCAATGGCATAGATGGACCACTAGCTAGGTTAATCAGGAGAGAAAACCACAAATAAACCTGATTAGAAATGAAGAGGGAAATAAACACAGAGAGTGGAAATTAAAGGAATTATAATAGATTACTCAATGCTTTGAAAATAAATCTAAACACATGAACAAAATGGGTGATTTTCAAGGAAAACATAAATATTGAAAACATATCCCAGAAAAGAAAGGAAATCTAAGGAGTCCAGTTCCAGGGAAGAAACTGGGAAAGGGGTGAGGGAGCCACTATGTGTTAAAACAGCAGCTGTCAGCAGCCTTGCAGGTAAAAACTCATCAAATCTGCCACACGTAGGTGACTGCAGTGTCATTTAAACTCCTGCAAACGCTGCAGGGTGTGGATGGAGACTCTGAAGCTAAGATTCAAGCAGAACAGTGAAAAAAAAAATGACAGAAAATGATTATAGTATAGATGCCTTTCTACCAGCTAAGGGGTGACATCTGAGAAACCCATCATAAGTGGGAAATATCATAAGTACAGAACACATTTGCCTTAGTCACCTCCTCATCACTGGGACACAATACACCCACAACTCGGAGGAAGAAAGGTTTACTTCAGCTCACAGTTTGTAAAGGTTTCAGGCCATGGTAGGCGGGCTCCCAGCAGGGTGGCACGGCAGAGGGGCCTGGTGTAAGAGAGCTGCTCACAGCATGGTGGACAGGAAGCAGAGTAAAGGGAAGAGCTGGGGAAGATGTAACCTTCTAGGCCACACCCCCAATAACCCGCTTCTAACCAGACCCCACCTCCCAACAGCAGCTATAATCCCCATAATCCCTCCAAAAGCCCCACCTAGGAGTTTATGAGGGGACATCCAAATATAAACCATAGCAATGATGAATCTGCATAAACTACTGACCATCCTTGGCTCAGCAGCACAATGCATCATAGAGTGTTGGTAATTTCCCCTTATGATCATGGGGCTGACTTGTAGCTCCATCTGCCACTCCTGCCCAACATGGAGAGAGAATATATTCCACATACTACTCATCCAGGAAAGATGAACCTCTAAAATTCAGAGTGCAGTTTCCATGGAATGCTTACCACTTTTGAAACTTGGTAAAGTCAAAAACTCATAAGCTGAACCTTTGGAAGTTGGAGAGTTTTTGTACTATATATAAGCAATCAAATGCAAAACCCTAAGTAAAATATTCACAAGTAGAACATATATTATTTGTGTGTGTGTGTGTGTGTGTGTGTGTGTGTGTGTGTGTGTGTGTGTGGTGGTATTTGGGACTGGGCCCAGGACCTTTACACTGAGCTAAGCCCTGGCACCTTTTTCTTTTCTATTTTGAGACAGGGTCTCAGTAAGTCACTAAGTTGTCCAATGAGGGCTGCACTTGTGATCTTTCTGCCTCAGCCTCCCAGAGTGCTAGGATTACACGTGTGTTCCACCAAGCCTGGCCAGAACACATACTTATTTTAAAGTGACAATATGCCTCCACCTATGGGGTTTATTCCATATAAGGCATTATATTAAAGAAAACCAGAAATTTCTCCCCAAATACTGAAAGATTAGTTGATAACAATTCAACTAATTATTTCCTGATTAAAAACTCTTAATAAAAGAGGATCATATCAACTGAGGTAAGTGTCTTATGATGGAAGCCAAAGCTCAGAAACATTTCTAAAGACAAACCAGCAAAGCCATTCCCTGTAGAGTGAGGATGTTCTCTGCAGGAACACCTGTCCTGTGCCAGGCTCCGCTCCTCCCTGTAACTGTGTGGCTCGCGAATGACTTTGCAGTTTCTCGCCTAGAGACAGGGCATCTCTCCAACCCCACTGACATGGAGCTTGGCCACGTGATTTGTGGCAGGTGGAAAGGGGGTGAAAGGACACAGTGCCAAACTCTGAGCCTAGGATTTAAGAAGAGTCATGTGCTTCTCCTCCTGCTCTTGCATCTGCCCAGAGCTTTGAGAACAAAGGCCGTGGTTTCTTGCTGGTCCAGCAAGGATGAGGAGGAGCACAAGACATGGATCTGGCCCAACCTAGGACTGGGAGCCACACCCAGTCAAAGCCAGCTGGGACCAGCCAACTCTCAGGTGACAGGGAGCCACAGAAACAAAATCAAATGATTGTCTGACTACTGCACTTTGGGTGGCTATTGTGTAGCATTCTGGTGAGAGCAATCCTCATTGTAAGGGATGTTACTAAACATTGTGTTTGACCTTCCAACCAATGCAATTAAATAAGAGAACAAATTTAGCAGGTGTGACATTAAAAGGACAATAAGAGATTCTCATTTATTAATCATCTCATTGTATACTTTTAGAATACAGGAGAAAACCCCAGTTTGGAAACACTGTCAGAAACACTAAAAAAGTTTAGTAAGAATTAATTTATATAAAAATCAATAGCTTTCCTACATAAAACCATAACCAATTAGAAAAGATTCCATTTGTATTAATAATAAAAAAGATAAAATACCTAGAAGTATATTTAACACAAAATGCCCTTGATCTGAAGGGAAAAAATTTTTTTTCAAACTGCTAGAGAACATAAAATAAGACTTCAATAAATAAAAGCTACACCCTGCTCTTGGGTTGGAAGAATCACATTGTATGGATTCCAATTCTCTCTATGTTAATCTATATTAGTGTGTTCTGAAAATACCAACAGGATTTTTAGGCTAAGCCTGTTGCTCCTATATATAAGAGGAGCTGAGAAATTTCTGAAAGGAAGAACCCAACTGTAACTAGACACTAAGATAGTGTGATTTCAGTAGCTAGAAAGTCGTGCATGTGAATAGACAGAGTCTATAATAGATGCTTGTTGTGTTTGAGGTCACCTCATGACCTTTGAACACTTGCTATATTTGGAGTATTTTGGTCACTAGGAATTTACCACCCCAAAGCAGAAGCCAGGATGTGCTTTGCCAGTCACCCTAGCAGCTGGTGTGAAGGCGGGTAACATGGGTGCTGCTGGTCTTTAATAAACTCTTTTTCTGCTCCTGTCTACAGAGCTGGCTTCCTTGTTTGTAACTTCCAGTCCCAACCAATATTGAATGTCTACACTATAAGGACCACATGTAGAACTTCCACATCAAGAAGAAATAGTAAAAACGACAGGTAACGTGTATTAAGCACCTACTATGTCCCAGGCATAATTCTTCAAACTTGTTATTATCTCATTAGCTCTTATAACAACCCTGAATTACTATTTCTGTTTGACAGACCTAGAATTCAAGGTACAAAAAGGTTTCTGCAATTCATATATAATTAAATTGACGTCGGAGTTCATTAGAAGAAAGAAGCATCGCTCAATAAGTGATTTGTGGCTAGCTTAACATCTTGGAAAATAATGTGGGTTTCACTTCACTCCTTACACTGCAGCCAATTCCACATAGATCCCATTGGTGAGAAAAAAAATAAATAATAAAAGAACTAAAAGAAAACACAAAGAATGTTTAAAAATACCTGAATTAAGTGGACTGCGTAAGAAGATGTGATATTCAGAAGCCAGTGATATATCCATAAAATTGATTACATTAATACAAAATGTTTTATCCTGGTGAAAAAAATGGAATGAAGACAAACCAGAGGAAATAATTACAACCCAGATGACAGCTGGCCAGTGCATATATAAATCAACAAGAAAGAGCTAGGGATGTAGCTAAGTTGTAGAGTACTTATCTAGTATGTTCAAGGCCCTGCATTTAATCCTCAGTATCACCAGTAAATCAACAAGAAAAAAAAGCAAAATTCAAAATAAAGAAAGGCAATAATATCCTATAGAAAATATATATCTGACTTATCATCCCACATCCTTTTAAACATGAAAAGTGGAACAACAGTTTGCTAGAATGATCCACCCCTCATTTTGATAAAGTTTGATGACAAATTCTATGAAAGAGGTCAAGAAGAAATGGGTGTGTCCCCCTGAGCAGGAAAATTGGCATGTGAGGAAATTTTTCCAATAAATATTAAAGGAATTCACATATATTTTGAACTTGAACTTCTGCTTCTAGTAACTTATATTATAGATACATCTGTCCATGATCATACATGGGATGTTCATAATATCATTGTTTCTAATAGCAATAGCCAGGGGCACATAAGTGCCCATCATTACTGAATTGCTTTAACAACCAGTGACAAGTAGCACTTCAGTGAATAAGGTGGAGGAGTTGTTTTTATTATAAAATAGTTTTCTAAAAAAAATCTGAGTAGGGAACACTATCAAAAAGATGCTATTCTTAGAGCTAAAATGACTAGAATGTTCTAGATCATTGTTCTCCAACATGGCGGCCACAGTTACAGAAGTCCGTTGGATGTTTGAAGTGTGGCTAGTGTGATTAAAGAACTAAATGTCTAATTCTAATCTCCACTAACATCAATTCAAATGCAAATGGATACCTGTGGCTATGGGGTTCAATATTGCTGTATAGAAAATGTTCACATTGGTGATTGTGGATAAGTAGCATTTCTGAAAAAAATTACATGAGTTAGAAACAGCCATTGCCCTACCAGGGAAAGCTAGGGGATCAGATGTCTCCAGGAAGAGGAAGAAGCCACTTCTGGCTTTAATATTTGAATCATTTATTATGCACATAATGACATATTCGATATTCAAATAATTAAAGAAAGTTCAATAAGGGAAAATAATGAAGGTCTAGAGTGATCCTTGAGTCCTAAGAAGCAGGAGGTCCAGCAGTCTGACAGCCTCAGATTCAGGGCAAAGCAGGAGCTGGGAGAGGGACTGGGGTGCTGAGGTCAGAGGGTGCACAGTAAATCCTGAGCCAGCCCTGAAAAGGTGTAGAAGACACACAGCTGAGAGATATTGATCAACAGCCTGATTGTGGAAACGATCAGTAAGATAATTCCCAAAAAACATGAAAGGAGCTGAAGAAAAGATGGATTGGATTTGGAGACATGAAAACGGCAGAATCTTCAGAATCTGGTGGCTGATGAAGGGGTGCTGAATACCAGAGATAACTGCGGAGGCTTTCCATCCTTGGCGGTGTGACTGAGTGGGAAATAAGGTTAAAGAAAAGAAGATTTGAGAGGAAAAGATTGTAAATTCAGTGCCTGGCATCACAGTACAGGTGGAAATTTCTAGAAGCTTCCAGATACCTCATCTGGCTCTCAGCAGGGAGCACCGGGCTAAAGCAATCCATTTGGGAGGTAGCCAGGGGTGGGTGATAATGGAAGCCTGGAGAACCTTCAAGAATCACCACAGAGGATGTATGGCCTTGGGACATGAGAGGGTTCCTGTCACAGGAAGAGCTGGGGAAGAAAAGGAGCACAGGACACAGGGTGAATGGCCAGTAGGGAGCCTAGAGGAGGGCCTGCTGTCTACAAGGTCAAAAACCACCGTAAAGCTGGGAAAATGGCACACTAAAGAGAACAAAGAGCTCATCTCACTTGGCAACAAGGGGGTCGTTGGATGACCTCGGGGACAGCCATGATGAAAAGTTGAGGGACTGAAGGGTTTGTGGGAGTAGGAGAGTGGAGATGGTGAGGACAGGCGCTTGGATGCTGGACACTTAGCAATACAAGGCAGGAGAGGAGAAAGAAGCTTCTAGAAGGGAGGCTGCATGGAGGGCAATATTGTGAGTTGGTTTTGTTGCTCTAACAGCAGAGAGAAATGGCAGCAGGGTGATACGAGTGGAGAAGGGTCTGCAGTTAAACAACAGACAGCTAATGTAGCAAGGCACTGGAATGAACCTGGCCTAGACAGGGACAGGGACCTGGAGGGTCATAGCCAATGGTGTGGGCTTGGGGTCAGGAGTCACATCAAGTTCCCTCATTACTGTGCAGTTCTGAGCACATTGTCGCCCCCTCTGAGCAGCCCCTGCAAAATGGGATTGCCCAGCCAAGAACAAAACATCAGCTGAGATCCTGGCACCCAGAATGTTGTCAAGGGCCAGCCCACTGCCTGCTTTGTAGTTTTGCAAATAAAGTTTTATTGGTCACAGAATGGCTTTTTTTTTTTTTTTTTGGTAGTACTGAGGATTGAATCCAGGGCTTTTGCACTGAGCTACATCCCCAGCCCTTTTGTTTTAAGACAAGATCTCATTAAATTGTTGCCTAGGCTGAGCTTGATCTTGTCATCCTCCTGCCTCAGCCTCCCAGAGTGCTGGGATTAAAGGTATGTGCCACCACGCCCTATTTTTAATGTATCCTCTCTGTGCCTTCATGTCAAATGGCAGAGTGGGCAATTGCAACGGAGAAGGCATGGCTGGCAAAACCTGAACTATTTTCTGTCTGGCCCTTTAGGAAAAAGTTTGTGGCCCTCAGCTGGAGGATAAGAGGACGGGAGGGAGGAAAACAGACAGTGTGTGGCGGGGGCAGATCTGAAGAGCTAGAAGGTTGAAATCAATAGGGGAAGAGAGGACTGAGGGCTCCAGCACTCAGAGCAGAGCTGAGCCTGGGAAGGTGCTGGCAGGGGCAGGGGCAATCTGTTGAGGGTCAGGGGCTGCAACCAAGGAGACCCAGGAGCAGTGCAGCTCTGAAGGGAAGTAGGTGGGATCGATGGATAGAATATCCCAAGTGATGTGGGCATGAACAAGACAGAGAGGCCGGGTAAGGGGGTGCGCATCTGTAATCCCAGCATTCTAAGTAGTGGCTGATGCCAGAAAACGGCAAGTTCAAGCCCAGCCTGGGCAATTTAGCCACTTAGTCAGACCCTGTCTCAACATAAAAACTGAAAAAGAGCTGAGGATAGAGCTCAGGGCAAAGACCCTGGATTCAATCTCCAATCTCACAAAAAATGAATAAAAAATCAAAACAAAAGACCATTGATCACACCCAGGAAGTCATCAGGAAATTCTTCCTTCATTGCTGTTCCAATCTCAGTTTTATCCAGAGTGACAATGTTTCCTGCCAGAGGATTGAAACGGCTGGCCTACGCTGATCAAAAAACCTTACTTGCTTTTGGTTGATGCCTATTTTCCCAGCCTGCCTTGCAGCTAGCAGTGCTCACATGATGTGCTCTTAAACGTTAGCTCAGGGATCCTGAGACAGAGTTCACTTCTCTGATGTTTCCCGGTGCAGCTCCCTCTTCTTCTTTCCTTAAACACAGAGCTGATGCTTGGGGCTGTGGCAACCATTTTGTGAGCACAAAGCAAAAAGTATGGAGGCCTGCATGGCCTCCAGCTGAGGATGTTAGCGCAGACAGAGTCAGGGCCTGGACCACCAACACGGAACCACACTGCTCACCTCCGGACTTCTGGAGTGAGCTATGGAAATGATTTCGCTGCTGAAAACAATTTGGTTCTTGTTCAGAAGTCATTTTAAATGAAAGAGAAAAGAGACAGGAATGTAGAGGTGGCAACCGAGGATGGAGGAAGGGAGACCAGACGTGTGAGTGCTGGGGAAGGTGGGGTTCTGAGGGGGCAGGAGAAGCCCAGGCACGGGTTGAGGAGTCAGTTCCTTCTGCAGGCAGTGAAAAGGGGTTGCTGAAATGGCTGTAAGACCACGTAGATCCAAAACTAAGCGATTGTCATCTGCTACGCCTGGTGCCTTTTGCAAATGTCCTTGAGACATTTACTTTCCGGCACCGTCTTTAAAAAACGAGCAACCTGTAATAGTTTTATCTTTTTCTAATTATGAAAGTAAAATATGCTTAGCAAACTTAGCCCAGATGAGCAACTCAGAGGAAACAGTCCCTGTGTCTGAGCTGGGGCTGGTATCCTACAGAAGGAAGCGGCAGTGGAGGGGGAGATGGAGACTGGGACAGGAAGTGAGCGGTTCCACCTCGAGTCACTTCCCTCGGGCCTCAGTCTCCCCATCTGTGAAATGAGCATACTGGACCCAACTGGGAGGCGCCATCAGCTTGACACCCGAGTGCCCATGTTGAGCCGTGTCCCTCTCTGCATCCCGGAGACCGGTGACGGCCTCCTGCACGGGGTGACCACAGACCCCTCACTTTCCCAACAGGGGTTCAGGCGTGGGGGTGACCTTGATGAGCACAGCGTTGCCCAGCTCAGAATCAGAGCCCGTAGCCAGAGCTTCCTTCTGCTCCTCCGCGTGGGTCCCCTCTCCTTGCTCTTGGTCCTAATGCGCTGGGGGCTCAGTAGCCTGCTTCTCCAGGCGCAAGGAGGACAGTGGCTGGGGGTTCCAGGGACACGGGGGCAGGTCCCATTTCCTACAGCCATGTTAACCACTATCAAAGGCACCCTTGGGGCAAAACGGAGACGCTCCATATTCACGTCTCCGCATGTGCACTCAGCAGATGAGGACAGAACCCCAACACGGCTGGCCCAGCATTCTGGGGGGAAACATCTTCCAGGGGCTCTGTCTGGCTGAGGGGGTCAGATGCTAGTGCAGTGCGAACAAGCTGCTGCCAATCCCCCCCCCCACTGTCCCCCGCCCCTGCGCCTGTGGGAGGTGGCAGCCCCTCCCTCAGCAGTACCTCCTCCCTTGTAAAACATTGCACTCTTATTCGCAGAACCTGGTACCTGACGGGGTTTTTTTCTTGTCATTATGAAAGTACTGAGCAGCTGTGTGCTCTTCTGCAGGTGTATTCCCCTCTCTGATCCCCGACTTCTCCACCCGTAAGGAAGTTTGGGAGATGGAACCTCAGTTGGAGACCTGCAGCACCAGCAAGGCCATGCACCCTGCAAGATGCAGGTACCAAGTCAGGTTCCTGGCATTGAGTTTTTCAGAATCAGAACCAGACTGAGATTTTGCTTGTGTTCCCGGTGCCCAAATACACTTCCACCCAAGAGGTCTCAATGCCTGTGGGCTACAGATCTCAGAGACCCCTTATTGTCCAGGGGCAGGAGCAACTTTTCCAGCCTCCAGGGCAGGAGAGCAGGATTTAGAGTTGACATCCTGGAGGTCCCCTCCTGGAAGTTCGAGCAGAAATCTCAGGTGCAGGTGGAGCTTGCTCAGGGTGCTGCAGCAGAGGTTCCCAGAGGCACTGGTGACAGATGTGTGGCAGAGGCTGGGGCAGGACAGTGCTCCACACATGTCCCATAGTCAAGCTACTGAGCCCCAGGCACCAACTGGGTGCCCATCCCTTCCCAGCAGATGTGGGGACTGTGTGGCCCAATGGTTAGCATGGCATCTGGGGGAGCTAAGTCTGACCTTGTGCCACAGAGGATCATCATGGCCGTGGGTTAGCGGCCCACCCTCATCATGCCCTGTTCTTGCCTCTATTTGGCAAACATGTGGGCAGCCAGGTGACCAGGTGGCCATGGCACTCACACGCTGGGCTGCATGAAGTCCTAGCCTGGCGCCTGCAGGTCTCAGTAAACCGAGGTGAGGCTAAGGAGAAAGGAGGAAGGCAGGCTCTTTAGGAGAAGCTTCTGAAGCAAGTGGCTAGTGCCCAGCATGGAGGTGCACGCCTGTAATCCCAACCCTCAGGAGGCTGAGGCAGGTGGATCACCATGAGTTTGAGGCCAGCCTGGACTCCATAGTGAGTTCAAGACTAGCCTGAACTACATAGCGAGACCGTGTCTTAAAAATGTATATGTGTTTGCAAAGCAGATGATGCATCTCTCAGGAATGGGCCCAGTGTCCCGATGCCCTTAGCTGGTGTAAGCCTAGAGGGACCCCCAGCCTGGGCGCATCCTTTTCAGGGATGCAGAGCACTCTCTCCCTGCTGTCCCGAAGTACGGCTCTCTCTGCGTTTGACCACATCAGGAGCTCAGAAATAGAAGGGGCCGGTGCCTCCAGAAACAGAGGGGCTGGGCCTGCGGCCCTCGGAGACCTAACAGTGGAGTAGGCTGGGACCAGGGTGGCCAGCACTGCTCCCCAGATGGAGCTTGGGACCTGCTGTTCCCTGGTGTGCCAGGCCAGGGTGCGGGCAGCCCGGGCCTCCCCCTCCAGCACAGCACCCGTGTCGCAGAGGCTGGCCCAGCTGCCACTCAGCGGGAGGCTCATTTTCCACCCCAGACCTTTCCCTCTGCCTCACCCCACCCCAGGCTCCTTACGGGGATCATGACCTACTGCCTTTCCTGGGTCCCCTTGGCCTCTGGCAACAGCGTCCACTTTCTCCCTGTCTCTGGGTCCCACTGCGATTTAATGTGGAGCTTGAAACACCCTAACTCTTCCATAATTATAAGGCTGAAAAATTGCCAGGGCATCAGAGGTCACCCCCAAGGGCTGTGTTTATTGTGCTCTGTTATCTCTGCCCAGAGAGGAACACTCACTCGGGGGCCGGAAGCCAGCCAGCTTCTACCCCACCACAGCCAGTGACTTCCTCACTGCCGCAAGATCCCCAAGCAACCAAGAAAGACATGTGCAGCCCAGTTTCCCCAGACATCATGGCCAGGAACTGCCTGCAGCTCGCAAGGAAACAGCCCCCGGTTCTCAGCGCTGAGTTTAATGCTTGTTTTTCTTGACTGCTTATGCACAAGAACAGGTTTGGGACATTGTGGAATCAAAAGACTGTACATGTGCTGGGTGATTTGCATGCTTCTCTTTGCAATAGCAGTCATGTGTGTTATGTTTATACCCATTTTGCAGAGGGGGCTCAGAGAGGGTAAGTAAATCGCCACTGATCACACAGCCCTCGAGATGCTGGAGATCGTCTTCCCTGCCTCCTGCTCTCTGAGCCTATCTGTGTGCCAGACCCTGTGCTCTCTGCCAGAAGAGGCCTGGAGTTTAGCCAGCTGCGGGTCTGCCTCAGCAGGACCTCACTCATAGCCACAGACACCAGGAGGGCTGCAGTGCCCTCTCCCATCGGCATGCATTTGAAGCCTCAGTTGCCCCTGGGAGGACCAGGAAGGCTATATCCAGGACTCACTCGAGACCATTAACTTTGTAAGGGGATCCCCAGCATGTTCAAAAGGCACCTGGCCCTCCAAGGTCCAGACTCGGTCAACTGTTGCTTATCCTCACACCCGACCAGGCTGTATGTCACTCATTCCTAACTGCAGGTGCGGGGCCGCTGTGGCCAAACCCAGATAGGATGGACCTCGTGGGGCTAAGCTTCAGCTTCCCAGCAGCCCTGGCGAGACACCCTCCCTCCATGCTGCCAGTGGTGACATCGTGGCCCGGAGGAGGACAAGATTTGCCTAGGTTACAAGACCCAGCATCATCAAATCCAAGGCGGGACTGAGGCTCACACCCCCTGGCAACTCTGACGCCATCAGACGCTCCATCTTCACCGACAGTTCACAGGCTATCTGCGAGCCACGAGGTTCAAATGAGAAAATCCAAAGGAAGTAAACAGTTGCCAGTGGCGGGTGCCGGGCCCCAGTTCAGTGCAGCCACTCCGAATGCCCGCTGGGCCTCTTGCCAGCCCTGACCAAGGCACGGCCTGGGGGGTAGAGGGCTGGGGTGGCGCTCGATGGCAGCTGGGCCTATGCGCAGGGGGACCAGCATCTTAGTCCTCCTGGTCCTCCCTCCTGCTCCCAGTTCTGCTCTAAGCAGCCTTCACGGCTCGGCCTGGCCCGGGCAGTGGCCAGGGACAGCCAGGAACTCTCGGAACGTCGAATGAAGGGGAAATCAGGAATGGAGTGTACACGCCTCAGAGGCAAAAGCCTGCCTACGCCTGGGGGAAGGAGGGAATGGTGGGTCCGCAGAGCAGTGGTTCCCACTACTGGACCACCTGTTGGTCTCCACTCTGGCTTCCCGGGGCCACCAGAAATCAGCAGCCTCTATAGTGACCATTCTGCTCCTCAGCACGTCGTCATGCAGGCTTTGGTGTGGGTTGGTTTGCAGTGCTGGGGATGAACCCAGGCCAGAACCCATGCTAGGCAGGTGCTCTGCGCTGAGCCCTCCCGGCCCAGGCCGCGTAGCACAGGTGCACCCCACTTTCTCTCCTTTGCTCCTCGCTGCAGCCCAGGAAGCCAGTACCAGTGTCACCCCTCTGCAGAGGGGACAGCAGAGGCTTAGCGAAGGGACCTGCCTGAGCTGTCCCCACTTCCGGCCTTTCCAACACCATCACCGCTGCCCTTTGCTGACACCAGCATACCATCCCTTCTGCAGGGCAACCAGTGTGACCTCCCAAATGCACATGCTCGCAGAACTCACAGGTGATCTCCATGAGTTCAAGGCCAGCCTGGGCTGCCAAAAACACACACACAAAAGTACAGGCCACATGGTAGCATTTTACTGCCCAAGGCCCTCCCCTGAATCTCTTCCCACAAACAGCAAATGCTGACCTTCCCCACCTCCCTCTTCTCCCCATCCCCTCCTCACCCCTCTTCCTTACACCCACAGCCACGCGGGGCTCTTCATGATATTGATTCCACCTGTCTTATCCTGAGCCGCAGCCTCCACACTGTTACTTCCTCCTCCAGGAATGCTCTCCTTCTAGAACCCTGCATGGCTGGCTTTTCCTCATCACTTGAGTCTCCGCTTCAATGTCATATTGCCAGAGACGCTAATCCGGACCACCCCTCCTAAACTGGGGCCCTGGTCACTTTCTGTCCTATCACCCCATTATGTTTTCATCCTAGCATTGACGTCTCCTGTGGTTTGTCTTACTGCTGTCCTCTCGTCCATGTGAGCAGCCTGGAAGCTGTTCAGCTGGAAAGCCCAGCACCCCGGAAGAGCTCACAGAGCACATAGCAGGCACTGACACCCCAGGGGACCCCAGCACCTGCGGGGCAGCGGCTTGGTGAACCACAAGGCGGCCGCATTAGAAGCATGTGGGGGCCACACTCACTGCAATCCCAGGCACAGGAGCCTGCAGGGCTTGGATGCTACAGGTGCTCACCACGCCATGGCAGACGCCAGCCAGGCTAAGCTCGGCCTTAGCTTCTGGCTGGCCCCGGGGATGCTCCCCAGACAACAATGGGGCCACCATGAGACGTCCAGGCTGAGCTGAGAGCTCTGAAAGCACAAGTGTCTGGGAGGGAGCCAGGGCCGGGCCACAGTCAATGCCAGGTCCAAGTCAGAGGACATAGCACATCCAGGTGAGAGCCAGCTCAGGAACCAGGGTCAGAGGCAAATCTACATGCAGTCAGGGAAGGAGGCCAAGGGCACCGAGTCAAGCACTGGCTCCAGGCGTCCTGGGGATGTCACCTGGCGGAAGTCAAGGCCTCTGAGGTGTGCATCCACAGGAAGGCGGGGCCAGCTGGCGGGGGGGGAGGTGGAAGTCTATTTGAACTTCCTCAGCCCCTGTATCTGAGGGGGAATTAAACCACTCTGTTCTACCAGGGCGTTTCATTGACTTCTGGCAAAACACAATGTCCTGCTTCAAAGGGACAGCAACATGCAGGCTTAGGAGGCTGGTTGGACATCAAAGGGCTATTAGAGAACAGCACCCTGATGAGCTAATTGCAAATGCAGCTGCGCAGATGGAGCTCATTGGCCAGGGAGCATATGGGCCACACAGCCAGGAAGAGGGTGTTGCTGGGGACAAGATGTGTGCTGGACTTGGGTGGACCCAACATGTTTGCAAAACAATTCAAGATGTTGCGTCAGTCAGGGCTGCTCTTGGCCCCACTGCAGTCCCTTCCCCTCCTGCGTCCTCTCAGGGGTGTGGGAGACAGCAAGACCCCCCCAGGCATGGGTGAGGAGGACTGAGCCCAAATGGACCAGGACATCCCCCAAACCACAGCAACATGTGGGTGTGCAGAGCCTTTGCTTCATTCCCAGAGGTCCCTCCAGACTGTGCCCTGGACTGGGAGGAGGAGAGGCAGCCGCCAGTGGGACTAAAACAGACCAGTCACCTCCCTGGGTCTCTCAGCCTCTCTGTTCAGTCAAGGTGTGCGGTGTCATCATTCGCAGCCCTGAAACAAGCACAGAAATCTCTACCAGCACCAACCCTGCAAGATGTCCAGGAAACCAGTCAGCCACACCTGCCTCGGGCTGTCGAGAGCAGACCAGATGTGTGGACGGGTCCCCAGCCGCTGCCCACCGTGGGAAGCCACGCAACTCCATTTTGCTCTGGATTATATGTTGGAATAATGTGTATGATTTTCCTTGAAAAGAGGAAAGCTCCACGTTGGTAGTAAAAGTACTGTACTTCTGGAGAACAACTCTGCCTACAAGACAGGAAACTGACCCCGAGATGGGTGTGCTTGCTTGCTTGCTGTCACACAGGATAAGGATGGAACCAAGACTCAAGGCCACCAGGCTGTTCATACCTATCAGGTCCAGACAGCTTGACCCTCAGTACTAGGCATGCAGGTGTCCCAGGCCCATAGCCAAGACCTAGGCTCCTCTAGTGCTGGTCAGCTTTTTATTACTGTTACTTAATCCCTGAGATCAACTTAAAAGGAGGAAAGGTTTATATTGGTTCATAGTTTCAAAGGTTTCAGCCCATGCTTACATTGCCCTATAGCTTAGGGCCTGTGGCAGCACAGAATTCATGGTGGGGGCATGTGGCAGGGGAGGCCTGTTCCTGTCCTGGCTGTGAGATGCAAAGAGAAGGGCAGGAAGGGGCTAGAGTCTCAATATCCCTGCAAGAACATGCCCCCATCACTCCCTCCCTGGAGGCCACACCCCCAATGACCTCACTTCCTTCCCAGGAGGCAATGCAGTTTAAAAGCTCCACCACCGCCCCCCAAGAGCACACAGGCTGGGAACCAGTCTTTCAACTGTGTGTGTTTAAGGGGTGCTCCAGATCCAAAGCATAACACCCGCAAAGCTACCCCAGTCCTCAGGAGGACCCGCAGGTGTTAGCTGCTCTCCCCAGGTTGCCAGTGAAGTCCAAAAGCAGCCACGAGGCCAGAGGGAGCCTGAGAAGGCAGTGGGAAGGCCTGAGGGAAGAGACGCGGTGTGATATCAGCACTGACTCAAGTGATCAGGTAGGGGGACAGTAGTGCCAGGGAATGCAGAGATCGTGGAGGCGTGTCACACCCCAGCCAACCTGTCCACTGTACAAACTGAATACTCAAAACTCAAGGGCAAAGACACAGCCGGCTTCACAATCAGAGGCAGTCTTGGCCGGACCCAAGGTGTCCAAAGGCTTTGAGGTCCAAACTCATCCATGTGGAGTCCATAGGCTGCCCCAGCCTCCTGTACCTCCCCACTCTCCTCTCTCCCAGCTCTCTGTCTATGCACTGGCCTCACTCCTCTCTGCTCTGGTCACAGCCACGGGCTCGCTTGTGTGATTCTCCCATTCTTCCAGCCCGCCCCAACCTCAGTCACAACTCCCTGAGGGCGGGAGTGACCCGCTTTGCGCATTGCCAGACCCCCGGGCTCCCTATGTACTTGACAAACGAATGAATAGATGAATGAATATAGTGCAGCTGTTTCTACCTCCTTCACCCCATGATTTCACCCCTTCCTCAGGGCTGAGACCACTTTCGCTCTGACTCCAGGGACTCCCACCACTATTCTCTTGCTAACACCCCCTATACCACACAGGCTCAGGGCAGAGACCCCACCTCAGATGCCTCAACAGACCCGAAACACCCCCCACGGGCCCTCTGTCTGTACTGCAGCTCCTGGGGGCTCCCGTACACCTAGCTCGGTGTCCCCTCTCCTCCCTCGCTGCTGAGCTTCTTCCCAGCCAGGCCAGATGGCACAGTTGCCTCCTTCTCAGGGCAGCTCTTGAGTATAGTGTGACACTAAGACCCCACAAAGCATGAAGACGAGGATGCCATTCCTGGTCTGCTTCTGCTAGGAAAACCTGTGGACAGGAAGAGTGACTCACCTACCTTTGTGTCGCCAAGCCTGGGTTCAACTCCATAGGGCTCCAGGCCCTGGATTCCCAGTCCTACGCTCTTCCTGTCATACATAGATCAGCTTTGCACCATTCATTCCAGTCCCCCGCCTCTTTCTCCCACCTTCTCCCCCACATTGAGGACTCTCCCCTGGCCTCCCTCTTGTCTGCCCTCCTCTGTCCACCCTCGTCCTCCTCAGGAGCTCCAAGAGGGTGGGCCCAGGTGATGCCCAGGATGCTGAAGCCCTTGGGCTTGGGCCACTCATGCTCAGGGCCCCTGTGCCCATAAACCTGCAGCTCCCACCTTGACAACAGGCCTCCAACTGGTGGCCCAGAGCCTGGACCCACATGTTACAACTTGAAATCCATTGTCTGACTCTATCTGGCTGATGCAACGTTTGTAAAACATTTTATAGACAAATACAGAGTTCCAGATTTCCCTGAAAAATTAAGCCTCTCTAGCCAGCTTTCCAATGGAGATCCACACCCAAGCTCTCGAAGCCACTGTCCCTGTAGACAGGGCCTGAGCTTTCTGGTCTGCTGCAGGCCTTGCTCGGCCCTATTGTGTATCATATTGTCTTCTCCTTCATGACAGAGCCCAGCCTGTCCCCCTTTAGGCACTTGGGTTTGTAACCTAGAAAAAGCTTTAGGGGCCTTCAGTTGCTCCAAAATCATATCACTCCTCCTCCCATGGCCACTCCCCTCATTTACCCAAGCACACACAGGCGCATACACACCACACACACACACACACACACACACACACACACACGCACATACACACACCTTACATTTGTACCCAGGCTGGCTCAACCATCGGGTGATGGGTCCCATCAGCCAGACTGCGGATCCTGTGGCAAAATTCTCCATGGAGTGTGGGGAAGAGAAGACTTCAGGGAGGAGTGGGCAGGGTGCATGGCTTTGTGTGGAGACAGTGATGGCGTGCAGGATAGGACAGCAACAGCCCAGAGCGGAGGGAGGCCTGAGGTAGTGGGAGATAAGGTCAGGGTGGGGGTGGGAGGCAAGTTTGGTATTAGCAGAACTTGAAAGGCAGGCCAGTCCCCATAGGCTCACCTTCCCTCTCCCCCCCTCCTCCTCCTCTTCTTCTTCTTCTTCCTCCTCCTCTTCCTCCTCCTCCTCTTTTCCTCTGCCATGCAGTCCTGTACCCTGGACCACAGGTATAGTGACAGCTTAGCCCTGCAAAGTCAACCAGAGCCATTGCTCAGATGGTGGTCTTCAGGGAAGGCCCCTCTCCTGGTAGCCTGTGGGATTTGGTCCGCAGACACTGCCACATTTAACAAATCTGTGGGTGTGTGTCTTTACAGCAAGAAAGCCCAAGGTCAACAGACAAATTGCCTCCCAAGGTGCAGACTAACTGGGTCCAGTACCTGCAACATGATGTGTCTGTGGAAGGGCTCAGTGTAACCTGGCTACAAAGCCCCCAGCTGCCCCCTACCTTCACCCATTCCTAGACAGATCCATTGGGAAGCACACCTACCCCTGGCAACACCAGCCTCTGAATGCACAGGGACAAGAAGGGAGGAGTTTTGATGACGTTATAATGATAATTCTCAGTTGTGCAGGGTATAAACACAAGGATGAGGGGCAAAGTATGTGACTTGTCTCTTTATAAAGCAGGGAAGATGACAAAAACAGCAGTCGGCTCAGTAGCACCATCCTTCTGCGGGGACAGTGGCTGCACGCTGAGCGCCTAGGGGCACTCTGCTCCCTGGAGCCCCTCTGGTGTGCTCCAGGCAGGCAGACTGGCTTCTCCAGTGGCCTCATAGTTCTATCCCATCTTGTGACAAGGCCTGCCCAGGGAGAAACTGGTCAGCTCCCACGCGGGCTGCGCTCCACATGCCCACCAAGCCAAATGCTCCGGGGCCCTCAGAATGCAGGGCATCGCCCAGCCAGCTTCTCCGGCTTGTGTCCTTCCCACCCGACAGCCAACTCCAAAGCCCATGGAGGCTGTTAGACAGAAGGGATGGGAGGGCAGTGATCACAAGGTGCTCTGAAGTCCAAAGACCTGAAAGCCAGGGCTGCAGAACTCCAAATGACAGGCAGGCCCAAGCCCCTCCACGTTCCAGTGGAAACTGAGACTCAGAGGAGGGAAGGGGCCAGGTCTTCCAGGAAGTGAACAGCTGCAGGGAGCATGTATCTAGGAGGAAAGAAACGATTTCCCTAGATCTTTGGCAAAGAGGACCACCTAGAGTCTCCAGTGGTTTTGCGAATTTAAGTTGCCCAAGTGCCAGGCAGGTAGCTGCCTTGGGGGAGAAGCCTGGTGTGCAGAGACTCTGATGACCCAGGAGCACTTGCCTTGCTGCCCACTATCTAATTTTAGAACATTTTTGTCACCCCCAAAGGAAATTCCATGCCCATTAGCAATCGCTCCCCATTCGCCACCATGGCTGCCGGCCCTAGGCAACCACCCATCTTCCTTCTGTGTCTATACATTTGCCTACCTGTCCTGCTCTATAAACATGAAATCATATAACCAGTGGTGACTGGCTTCTGTGACTTATGTTTTCAAGGTTCATCCATGTGCTAACATGTATCAGAGCTTTATTCATATTTATTACCAAATAATATTCCATCACATGGTGGTCTACCTTTTATCCAGGGACATTTTCCATTATTTCTACTTTCTAGCTATTGTGAACAATGCTGCTATGATCATCTGTGCAGAGAGTTTTGTGTGGACGTTTTCATTGCTCTTGCTTCCATTCCTAGCATTGCTCATATGATCACTCTGTATTTAATACTTGAGGAATTCCACTGATTTCCAAAGGGGCAATGCGCAGCATTCCCATTTCTCCATATTCTTATCAACACTTGCTATTATCTGTCTTTTTTATTATAGCTATCTTCATAGATGTGAAATAGTATCTCATTGTGGTTTTGATTTGCATTTTCCTGATGACTAAAGATATTGAAATTTTCTCATGTATTTATTGGCCATTTATATATCTTCCTCGGAGAAGTGTTCATCTATATCTTTTGCTCATTTTTAACTACATGATCTTTTCATTACTGAGTTATAACACTTCTTTATATATTCTGAAGATAAGTCCTCTACCAGGTAGGTGATTTCCAAATATTTTTCACATTTTGCATAATGTCATTTTACTTTCTTAATGGTATCATTCCCCACACAAAAGTATTTCATTTTAATGAAGCCCAATTTTTATTTTGTCACTATACTTTTAGTGTCATATCAAAGAAATCTTTGCCAAACCTGAGCTCATAGAGAAACTATGTGTTTTCTTCTAAGAGCTTTATAGTTTTAGCTCTCACATTTAGGTCCTTGGTTGATTTTGAATTAAGGTTTTTATATAGTGTGAGGTAGGGGTCCAAATTCATTCACTTACATTTGGATATTGAGTTGTTCCACCACCATTTATTGAAATGACTACACTTTCCCCATTTTATATGTGGGCAACCTTGCTGAAAATGTCAACCTTGAGCATACATGTGAGGGTTCATTTCTGGGCTCTGGGTTCTATTCCATTGACTGATGTCCCTCCTTGCCAATACCACACTGTTCCAATATCTGTAGCTTTGGAGTAGCTCTTGAGATCTGGAATCTGCATCCTCTGACTTCTCCTTCAAGATTGCTCTGTCTGTTCTGTATCTCTTGACCCAGATAAATTTTAAGATCAGCTTATCAGTTTCCAGTTTGCAACATATGAACATGGGTCTATTTTTCATAAGTCTTCTGATCTTCCAAGAGAAGCCAAAATCTTTTGAGCATGAAATGTCGTGATTCAAAAGCACCATGGAGTGCTCGCTTCGGCAGCACATATACTAAAAGCACCATGGAGACCAAACAAAGCAGTTTTGGCATATCAAATTTGGGGGGAGACTAGTTTGTAACCTCAGCTCTAATCCAATGTCTAGATTTTAAAATGGGAAACTAAGGCACAGCTAGGGGAGGTTACTTTCCATAGGAAGGTCACTGAGCAAGGAAGCAGGGGAGATGGGGCAGGACCTAGGAGTCATGTTCAAGGCCAGCATATCTTTGCTTTTCTGCTAGGCAATTCTACTCGTGCAAGGACCACTATGCCCAGCACTGCACCCTGGGGTCCTGGCCAAACCTCTCCTCCATCCCTTCCATCCCAGAGATGCTGGACTCCTGAAACACTGGGGGCTCCCTTGGTCTCAAGGCTGAGACCCAAATCCTGGCTTTGCCAAAGATCCCCAAATACTCAAACCCCAGCATGGGTCTCACCAGTTCCTGGCCCAGAAAGACAGGGTCCCTTCTCCAACCACCTCCTGTCACCCAGCACAGGGCCTGGGTGGGAGAAGCTTTGTCACCACCACTTTCAACTTCCACACCTGTATTTGGAAGGAGGGGAAAACCAGTGAACAATAGTCAGGAATCCTGCAGCCTCCAAGAAGTAATTTGGAGCAGGCAGAATGAACAAAAAGAATCTGTCGGGTTGAGAGCTGGGCCCATCACATGCCGGTGCTGGGTTTCGGGGCCGCTGGCTGCAGCCCTTCTTCTGCAATTAAGATGATAGCATCAGGCCTTGTAATCCTTGGGGTCGTAAACTGTGTCATGGGGTGTCTCCTCCCAGGGAAAATCCAGCAGGCGGCTGGTCATAATTTTTCCTAGACTGCCTTTTTGCCTGGTTTTTTTTTTTTTTTTTTTTTTTTTCAGGAGAGCGATGCCAGCTCTAATTTTACTGCAAGGTGGCAGATTTTCATTTCATACGCTCTGGGAAGATTGATTCACTGGAGTGTAAAAAGGATGAAAAAGGAAGAACACACCCCCACCGCCACCACCTTGAGATGTCCACCTCCTCCCTTCCTGATCAGTTCTGAGAAATCAAACCTTACAGCATAGTGATTCTCACGAATGTTTCTTTAATTTTTTTTCTAAGTCACACGTATTAGGATTCATAGAATCCCAAAAAGAACATTCTTGGGGATTTTACATCCAACCACCCCCCATGACCTTACAGTTGAGGATACCAAAGGCGAGAAGACACAGGGAAACTCCCACCATGTGTGGCAGAGAGTACAGGTTTCAATGTGTGCAGAGCTCCTAAAATCTGCACACCTTGCTGGATACCACCTGCTCCAGAGCAGCACATGCATCCTGCAGAGCTGAGGGTCAGGGAGCCAGGGATATGCCCGGGTCCACAGGAGCGACCTGGCCATGCTTCCTGAACCAGGCAGCGGAGGCCTAGTGCGTGCATTGTCCTGCCCACTCTTCCCCATGGACATGCAGCCTCAGCAGGGGACCTGGATGGGAAGAAGGGAGGCCAGGTGGGCAGGCGGGGGGCGGTGGTGCAAAACGCAGACAGACCAAAGGGGCCCAGGGACCTTCCCTCTCTGTCCCTTTCCTCTAGCTCAGCCCTAGGCACACCCACGTGGGACAGGCTGGGGTGTCTACCCCACTAATACGTACTCAGTCTACACAGAGCCAGGTGGCCTCTGATCTGCTCCAGGAGAGCCCACAGGGACACATGGAAAGCAGCAGGTGGCTCAGAGAGAAAAGAAAAATATCAACAGGCCCCTCACACTTCCCCTGCACTTGAGTCTGGAAATGGCAGGAAGATATAGGCTCCATGGCCGCACAGGCGGGCACAACTGATGATTCAATGTCCTTGGAGGCTCCCGGGCTCTGCAGAACATGCGTTCATGGCCACCTGGAAGAAAGTAGCTATTAGAGGGCCACAGGGCTCTGTGCTCCAACTCCGGGTTCCAGAACATTCTTTTAGGATCACACAGGGGCTTGCAGGTCTATGCTGACCCATCAGATAGAAAGGAGAGCCAGTGTGAAGGACAACAGCTTTCCAAACAGGCTTCTGAGAAGCATTCCTTAAGTCCCTGCTGTGTGCCAGGCCCTGTCCCAGGGACTGTGGAAATGGAGAAGGTGCAATAGGGCTGAGGATGCTACAGCTGCAGCCCAAGGGATTCTAGAGGCAGAAAGGCCTGAGGGAGTACCCAAGAGCTCTCCACAGCCATGGGGACCTAGGATAGGGGAGAGCTGCAAGGTAGGGACCAGCAGATCGCTTGCTTTCTTGTCAGCCCCAGTACCCCAGCAAGATTGTGGGGACTCCCGCTGCTAGAAGCTGCTTGGAGATAACTGAGGAAAGCAGGAAGGAACAAGGGTCTCACCACCTCGCCAGATGCCCCCTTGCTGAAGACAGAGCCAGATGAAGGCCCTGTGGCCCTTGCAATCCTCATGCCTCAGCCTCCCAGAGTGTTAGGATTACAGGCATCCATCACCATACCTGGCTCCACCACTCCCTTCTTTCAGCCCGCGGGCCACCTCCTTCTGCCACCACTGAGGTACGAGGCAGTTGGGGTTCTCTGCAAGTTCCAGGTGCCCAAGAGTCATTTATTCCATTACCGGCTGCACACCCGAGCTGGGTCTGGGAGGCCTCGGCAAGCAGGACAGAGCCCCGCCTTGGAGACTCACTGTCTAGTAAGGGGCAGAGGGCAGTGAGTGGCAGTGACAGTCCAGGGGCCATTGAGCAGGAAGACAAAACCCGAGTCTGGGCAGCACTCACAGGACAAGGCACCCACCTTGCATCCTTGGCACCTGAGAAGGCTTCCTGGAGGGACAGACGCGTACCTAAAGTGACGTGAAACCATGGGCTTCGAAAGAGATCACCAGGGCAGACAGGGAGCTGTGGTTTGCACATCTACGCTGTCTACTTTCCCAGTGCCTGCACTGCACCAAGCACCGGAGGTCAGCAGTGAACTTGACAAACACAGTTCCACCTGGGAGCTTGGCGTGAGGCTGGTGCAACATCAACAATTACATCCACACCTAATCACGACAGTAAGTCAGGACTTGGAGGGGCTGGGTTGGGGGTGGGGAGGGACTGGAGTCCTGAGAAGGTGGACCTAGGCTGATGACTGAGGAAAGAGGGAAAATCCACCACACAAATATAGGTGCAGAAGGATGGAACAGAATTCCAGGCACAACCTGTGCAAATGTCCTGGGGCAGCAAGGAACTTAATATTTTACTATGAATGAAAATAACGAGTAAGACTGCGAGTAAGCACAGACGCAATGCTTTGATTACCCTTTGTCATTGTGATGTGCACATGGAGAGCTGTAAAAGTCCCTAGGTTATCACATGCCTTCCCCACCACAGTCAGCAGAGGCAAAGAAAGCACATTCTCTGTCTTATAAGTAATAAAACTGGGGTTCACTGAGGTAAAGCCAGGTGCTTAAGATCATGCAGGCAGGAAACATATCTGAATTCAAATCCAGACCCAAGGGAGCCACTTGCTCCCCTTTGGGGACACTAACATGTGCTTGGCTTGTATGTGTGGATTGTGTCTCAGTCCCAGAGCTGGGCCGGCGGCCTCCAGCTGCCTGTCCCGTCTTCGGTGGCATCCTGGCCCCTCGCCTGCCCAGCTGCGGCCCAGAGCATGCTCACTGCACCTCGGATTGAAATGCTAATTTCCCATAAAGTTTTTCATCTCAACAGTTCCCAGCTGTGACCTGGAGGGAAGGGGCCTGGGAGGGGCGGCTGTTGAGATGAGGAATTTGGAAATGGCCATCTCCTCCAGAAACAAAAGTGTGTTTTTGCTACAAGCATCTCAAGGGCCTCTCGTCTCCTCGGTCACCCGCCAGAGTTCGCGTTGCTCATCAAGTGATTCCGTCCTCATCGACAATTCAATTGGCCCAAATTACATTATGTATGTAAATTTCCATCTGCGAACCAGCCCGGCTTGGACATCACTCTTGTCTGGGCTGCGGCCCTGGTCTCCAGCTCTGGGACCCAACCTCCACGTGCCAAGGGAGCGGCCCTCCAGTGCCAAGAGGGAGGCAGAGCTCAGGCTTAAGCGTCCTCGTGTGCCCCAGAGGCCCACTGGACCCAGGTGGAAGGTGAGGGGCTAAAGCAGCTCCAGGCCCAACCCGAGTTCCACCATCCCTATCCAAAGAAAGCAAACTGGAAAAGTGTCACAGTGGGAGACAAGCAGAGGGGATAACTCACGACTGTCTGCTAGGGACACATGGGGGACTGCAAATCAGAAAGCACCTAGATGCTAGAGGGAGGTGGCCTGGGTTCAAATCCCAGCTCTGCTACTCATCTGCTGTGTCAGCTTTCTGTCACTGGGAGAAAAACACCAGGAGCAGAACAGCTTAAAGGAGGAAAGGTTTGCTTTGGTTCACAGATTCAGACTGTTGCCAATTGGCTCAATGGCTTTGGCCTGTGCCAGGGGAGGGGCTCATGAGGGGCAAAGCCGCTTACCTCGTGGTGGCTGGGAAGCCGAGAGAGAGATAAGGACGGGTTGGGCTCCAATAGCCCTTTCCAAGGCGCTTCCCCTAACTCAAGGACATGTCCTACTTCTGCAGCAAGGCCCTACCTCTTAAGGTTTCCGTCATTAAGTCACAAATATGACCCAATCCCAGAGGCCTCTGCTGCAAACACTGCAGCCTGTGGGAGTGAGCCTTGTTCTCCTGAGCTTCGTAGGGAGCGTTTTAGATCCCAGCAGTGACCTGGGGCGGGTGGTCCAGCTTCTCTCAGATTTCTTTATTGTAACGTGGAGATAAAACAACATCTCCCACACAGGGCAGACATAAAGATGGGGTGATTTGAATAAGAACAACACCCAGCACCAGGCCAGCATTTGCTGTCATCATCGCTGTCATTACTATGACCATAACGTTGCCCCACAGGGTACTGGAGTTGCACTTGGTGGGTGTCATCTTGTAGGCACTCAAGCTGGCAGAGTGCAAGCCGGAAATGGCCTTCATTCTCCTTCCCACCAGGACGGGGACCAGGGTGAGGGCACAAAGTTTAAAAAGGCACCAAAAAGCTCAGTAATCAAAACAAATAATATTTTAACACCATACTGCACAAAATCAAAGCTCATGTGAAAAGTCCATATTGCACAGAAGAGCAAACTTCAGATCCACTTGGGGGATGTGATTCTTTCCCTGAGCTAAATGAAATCTCAACAACCTCTATACCTTTTTCCTTATGATTCGTGTATCATAAAAACTCACTGAGTCACTTGAGTAACCAAGAGGAATCTTTTTTTCACTAAGCATCGTGTCCAGCCCGGTTAACAGCATGCTTTCCTCCCATTTCCAGCCTAACCCTCCCACCAGACTGCAGCAGGACGTTGCTGGTCATGAGAGAGGGGACAAACCAGCTCCCCGCCCCCAACTTCTGCCCTTTTCCTTCAATGGCTCAGATCTGACCTCTGGGTGAGGCTCAGCAGAGAAGCAATGGTGGACAGGAGGACAGGACATGGAGCCTCCTGCAGGAGAGCAATGACTGCTGACCTCCAGGTGTGTCCTCAGCCCCCAGGCACCAGGGTCCTCCTGCAGCCACACAGCCCCACTGGCCTGCTCCTTGGGAGGAACCCCGGAGCCAGCCCTAGTCACAGGCCCTCATCTGCACCCTCCCTGCGTCCCTCCGTGCCCCCTCTGCTGCCTCCGGCCCTTCTTGCCACAGCTGCTCCACCTTGGGCTTCTCGGCATGAAGCAGACATTTGTCACTGTGTTTCTCAAACTTTAGGGTCCCACACGAAGTCTTCTTTGACCTGAGCAAGAGGCAGAGGAGAGGCACACGCCCCAACACCCCCACACTTCTCTCTAAAGGAGCCCTGCCCTTCCCTCAGCCCTTTCCCTCCCCGAGCTGAGTTTGGAGCCGGGCTGCCCCACTTCCTGTGAAGCCTGCCGGGTGCTCTAGCGCCTCCTTCAGGAGGCTCTGAGTGTCACCATCCTGCTGTGGGGATGTAACCTCACAGCTACCTTCTCCTCCCTGCCCAAGACTCTTGAGCACCTTCCAGCAAGGAGGCTGGATAGAATGGGCAGTGGGGTCAGCCATCAGTCCAAAGAGGGACATGCAGGTGACTGTGTGTGCAAGCTGACAATCTTCAAAGGGGATACCGTCAAACCACGTGTCTTTAGTAAGCACCTACTGTTTTCCCAGGTCATTCAGTGCTGCAGGAGGCCTTCTTTGCTCATAGGAAAGCACTTTGTGTGCACACAACATGAACCCAGCCCTGGGTGTGCCTGGTCTCCTCTCCACAGTCATGAGCTGTGTCTTCATCGTGCAGATGAGCATAAGCGCAGAGGCTGGGAAAGGCCAAGGCACCTGCAAACAGTCACACAGTCCTGGGGTATCTCCAAGCCAGGGGCAGACAGTGTGTTTGGTTAAGAAGGGGCCCATGTGCAGGCAAAGGGGACAGACAATCACCTCCAGTTACAGTCCAAATGCTGAACGGGTGGGAGGCTGTTGCAAGGAGTATCCTAGACTGTCCACTCCGGTCCCTTCTTCTGGTCCCTCCCCAGGCCCTTCGTCAAAATGGGGCCCCTCAATATGCTGTCTGCCACTGTGTCCTGTATGAGGGTCAATGCTGGTCCCTACGGGCTCTGAGGCTAGGGCGTGGCCTTTATCCACTGCTTGCCCTACACCCTGCCTACAGCACGGTGTCCAGGACATGGCTGTGAGGCCACCCACTGCAGCCACTGCCTTCCAGAGCAGCCCAGATTGCAGCCAGCTTCAGCCTCAGTACCTCAGCCTCTGGATCTGCAGAGCACTGAGCGCCCAGCATCCCAACCTCCCACCCCTCAGGTGAGCAGAGCAGATAAGCAGGCAGCAGAGGAATCTGAAGCCCAGAGAGGGAGCGGGCTCGGCAAGCCTCTCCTTCAAGGGAGAGGCAGAGCTCAGGTTTGCTCCTAGTTCTGCAGAAACCCAAGGCAGGACATTTCCCAGTAGCGCATCGCCCTCACTGCAGAACTAAACAGGAGAAAAGGAGGCTGCCCTGAGGCTCAAGGATTTCATGTGGCTAAGAGTGTGTTTTTAACAGCACCTTCCAACTCCACTCTCAGGCTCTTGAGCACCTCCAGCCATGCATTCCTCCACAGCCCAGGCATGCTGCCTCCGCCTGGCAGGCCCTCTCCACCTTTCCTGTCTGGAAGGTGCTCATTGCTCACTCGTTCATTCGTCCCACACCTGGGTACCAAACTCTGCATCCCATAGGCTGGACACTGCTCAAAGTGACAGAGGTCCAAGGGCAGGGTCCCTTCTCTGCAGAGACACACACACATCATCAGATAAACTTGAAGCCACTCAGAAGCCACTGTGCTGGAGCTCAGCACAGAAAACCTAGGCCTTGGCTGAAGGTCACCTCCCCGGGATGCTCCCCTGACACCAGAGTCAGGGGTCCCTCCTCTGTGCCTCCACCCTAAATGGCCTCCAGTGTGGTTCTTATCACACTGCCCTATGGGTGTTTCCAAGCTGGGATCAAGTACAAAGGTATATTCTTTTCAGGCACTAGCCCTGTCAGCGATGAAAGATGGAAGAGAGAGAGAGAGCAAAGGAGGAAGGAAGAAAGAAGGAGAGAGAGGGAGGGGGGAAGGAAGGGGAAGGAGAGGGAGGGAGGGAGGGAGGAAGGAGACCATTATCAGCTGGTCCCTCTGTGGACACGTCCACTGCCACACAGACAGGTAGGTGCATGTGTGTCTCTGTGAAGTTTATCCTCCCGGCGTACACTTATTACCCTCCCTCTCTGTGTGCACCCTCGAGCTGCATCCTGGGGCTGGTAGATAAATGGAACGTGGCTTCTGGCTGTGGACCACGCAGGGCAGCAGGACTGATGGGCCCGTGACACACAGCGGCATCCAGCGGAGTGCGCTCCTGCCCACGCAGACAGGAGCATCTTCATGGAGCCCTGGCGCTGCGCTCTTGTCTCCCGGACGGTAATTGGAAACGTGCCTGGTGAGCCCCTCAGACCCAGCCTCTCAGAGTTGTGACAGTCTGACCTTGAGCAGGAAAGAAAGGAGGGAGAGAAGACGAGACTCCTGTTCTTGGGACTGGAAGAGTGTGGCCAGGGGCGCAGGGGCAGTGGCTGGGAAAGGAAGGGAGCAGAGAACAGGAAACAGCCCTCCGTGCCAGGGACATGGAAGGGGCAGGGAGTGGCATGCAGCTGGGCCGAGGAGCCCACAGCAAAGTGGAACCTGCTCCGAGACTGGGCCCCGCCTGCCGCGTCCCGCATAGCCCAGGCCCACGCCCTCTCTCTCTTTTCTTTCCTGCCTCCTTCACCTGACTCTTCTCAGAGGCGTAGAGACTAAGTGCCTTGCTCCCCGGGCAGGCAGCACGTGGACAGGAAGTGGCATTTGGTGGCACCCTGATCAGGGGCACGAACACCACCGCTTCCCCAAATTGGTTTCCCGACAGTAAATTATAATTGCTCTCCGTGTTCTAGAACTCAGGGACCGAGATTAATTACGGCTCCGTATCCTATGGCGCTCTGAACTTTAAGCACAGCGTGGTGTGCAGGTTGTTAATAAGCAGGAGAATCAGGAGGACTTTTCAGATGAGCAAACAGAAAAGGAGAAACTATTTGAATTAGATTCCGCACCTGCCAAGAGGGCCCTCGGGCTCGAAGGATGCTTCCCATCCCTGGGTTCCTAATACCCGGAAGCACACCACGGGTGGCATCATGTGTCCTGCCTGCACCCGCTTAGAGCGGCCCCCACTTCCATGCTGAAGGACTCAGATGTCAGTGAGGCCAGGCAGGTAAAGGAGAGGGTGGACTTCGGCAAGGGCCACAGCAGGAAACGGTGGGCAAAGGGCAACCTCTGCTTGTCTCCAGCCAAGCGATGTGGGAATGTCGCCCATGCCACTGCCTCCTCGACAGCAGAATTCCAGGGTTTTGTATAAAACCCCTCTTTTTATGGTTGGAAGCTTACAATTTTTGACATACTTTATGGGACCAAATAAAATGCATTCGTGCAGGAGTTTTTCGAAACCTCTACGTCAGAAAACAGTGTCTTCCCTCAGACAAAGGGCAGACTTGGACCTGTTCCTCCACTGGAACCTCAGCTTCCCTTCTGGCCGAGGGGGTCTTGAGGCCCACTCCACTTCCCTCTGCAACCCTTGCCACAGCCATCCTCCTCGTCCTTTCCTCTGTCTCCCTGATAGATCTGGAGGCCCTCAGTGGGCATGGAATAAATGCCCGTGTGTCCAAAGCAACAAGGCAAAGCCTTCCTGCAAAGCAGAGTCTTGATGTTGTCAAATGAGTCAGTGTTGTCGAATGAATCAATGTTGTCTGCATTTAGACTTCTCTGCTTTTGCTCATTCTCTTCCTTCTGATCAAAGCTCATGCTCCCTCAGTGCCCTCTGCCACTGCTTGAGGTGCAGAGACAGATGTGAGCAGTGGACAGGACAGAGAGTCTGTGGTCACCACTGCCTCAGTGAGGACACCCAAGAGTGGAAGGAAAAATCCTCGCACGAGGTCAGACCCTGAGCGGCAGCTGAGCTGTGACGGAGCTAAGGTGATGTGGGGCCCTCTCCCTCTCCCCCTCCCTACCCACACTCTGCAGCCGGGGCAGAGCCTCCCCACCCCCATCCTGTCAGTGCTTCCCCGATCCCACTTTCCCAGCAGGAGCCATGAGCCACCATCACCCCAGCTTGCTCTCAGCTCATGATGTCCTGAGAAAGCGATGCATTTAATAGAAAACAGAAATCGCTCTTTGGAATGTGAAATCCATTCGTTTTATTAAAGCGTGGGCTGGCAGCAGACCCACGGCAGCCCTGCCCCTGTTGCTGGGCCCCAATGGTGCAGTCACTCTGGGGCCCACGGACCCTCACAACCCAGTGCCCTCCTGGCCAAGGCCATGGCCATGGCCATGACCCAGCCCTTCTCAGGGCAGCTGCTGGCCAAGGCCGGGACACTGAATCATTATCTGGACCCCAGGAAGAGACGAAAGGAGAAGTACGTTTGTGCTGGGTGCTGGCTGGCTTCCTTTCCTGCTTCCTTCTCCCAGCTGGAAACTCAGCGCAAGAATTACCAAGTGGGAAATGGAGACGGGGGTGTAGATGTCAAGAACACAGGCTTCAGAGTGCAATGGCTTGGATTTGAGCACAAGTGTTAGTGTTGCCTAATGTATGTTCTGGTAGCCGCCCTTTCATCTCTCTGCCTCAGGGAGAGAAGCGGAAAGAATATGAACCACTCTATTTCCAAGAACAACAAGAACTTTAGAACACTTCATCTTCCTGACAACCCCAGGAGATACGGACTGTTACTATTGGTTCCATTCTACAGATATGGAAACTGAGGCACAGATAGGTGAGCTGCCTTCTACAAACAAAATAGCCAGAAAATGCTGGAGCGGTGGCTCAAACATAGTGACATAGAACTCTGAAGCCCATGATCATCATTTTTTATTTTTTAAGAAAAATTAAATATTATTCATAACACAAAAAGCATATACAGCTGGGCATGGTGGTGCACGCCTGTAACACCAGCACTAGGGGGACTGAGACGGGAGGATTGTTGTGAGACTGAGACCAGCCTGGGCTACATAATGACCTCAAGGCCAGCCTGAACTGCACAGAGAGACACTGTCTCAAAAAGACCAAAAAAAAGGCATATACAGTAAAGACTCCTTCTCATCATTACCCTATATCTCACTATATCCTCTTCCCTCTATAACTGTTTCTACATCTATCATTTTAATGCCCAGAGTTTGTTTGGGCATGCACAAGTAAATAGGAGTACACATTCTCATCTCTCCCTACTTTTTTAATAAAAAGTTCGCATACATTGTTCTTCACCTTGTTTTTATAAATTTTAAATAATTTTAGACTCAGAAGTTACAAACCCATGTTTATAGCAGCACAATTCATAATAGCTAAATCTTGGAAGCAGCCTATATGCCCATGAATGAATGAATGAATAAAGAAAATGTGGTATTTCCACACAATGAAGTACTACTCTGTCTTAAAGAAGGATAACTTGAGGCATTTGTAGGAAATGGATATACCTTGAAAACCAAAATATTAAGTGAAATAAATCAGACACACAAGCTTAGATATCACTTGGTTCTTTTCTATGAGAAACCCAAAGTATAAAGAACAAAATAAAAGATAGATAGTAGGAAGTAGAGCGATAGATTTTTCTCAAAGAAGGAAATCAAGGGATGAAGGGAAAGAGAGGGAAGAAAAGGAAAGGGGATGAAAAAAAGATTTAAGACATATTATGTGCATGTACTAATTCTGCTGAAGGAAGATAAGCACTGGGTAATATTTACATGTACTATACTCACAAAAAGATCAATTAAAAAGAGCTAAAAATAAAAATAAAAAAGAAGTTGCAAAACCAGGATAGAGAATTTCCACATACCGTTGGAAATTCCACCAATGATAGTCTCTTTAATAATCGGAAGATAAGGACCCAAACCAAGAAACTGATAACTACTAACCTTACTCACATTTTACCAGGTTTTAATATATAATTTGGGGAGCACTTGAGTAAGTTGCTCTATGAATGTTTATCCCACGGAAAGACCTGCATAACTGCCACCTCAGTAGGGATTCAAGCTGTCCAATCACTGCAAAGAACATCGCATGCTCCGCCCTGTACTGCCATACCCTTCTCCCAGTGCTAAGCCCGGGCTGCCACTAACCTGGTCTCCATCAGCATAACTCCACCACCTGAAGAACGTTACAAATATGGCATCACACGGTGTGTACTTTTGGAGAAGAGTTTTCTGCACTCAGTCTAGCACCCTCAGGACACACTCAACACGTTCCATGTATCAACCACGCATTGCTTTTCACGACTGAGTAATATTCCAACGCATGAGGATAGCCCAGGTGTCCATCGTCTTTTGGATGACCCTTGAGTTGTTTTCCTGTTTTGGCTCTGCAAATAAAGCTGTTATGAACATCAGTGTAAGGGGTTTTATATGAGCATACATTTTCATTTATCTTGAAGTAAGATGGCACATATATATATATTTAACCTCATACAAATAAAAACTGCCATGGTGTGCTACAGAGCACTGCCTCGTACAACTCCTGTTGCTCAGCCTTCTCACCAACACCTGACCTGGCTGGGTCTTTTGAGCCCATTCTGACCGGTGTGCAGTCCTAGCTTGCCCTTTCTAACTCCACAAACAGCACAGAGCTCTTTCCCTGCCAGAATGGAAAGCTATTCATTTTAATTTTTCCTACAGCCGCATCCTATTTCCTTCCATGCATACACACTGGCATTTACTTAGCTGATCTCCTTGGGGTCAGTGTTTGAGTATTTCCAATCTGCTGTTTCGGGTGTTTGAAGCCCGACTCTCAATCACCATACTTAACTGCTTTGCAAATATCAGTGGATGGATACCTGCAGTCCCTCCGGAAGAGTCTATTAGGGGGACTTTCAGCTGCAATTGAAGGACGCCTTGAATCAGCTTAAGTTAAAAGGGTCAAGGGACTGGATTGTAGATGGCAGAGATGGAAGCCAAGCCACTGGAAGAGTGGGATCAGAGACAAGCCCCAGCCCCAGATGTCAAAAACCATCTGCCCCTCACTGGTCTGTTCTTTCTCTTCGTGTCACTCTTCCTAAATGGAGACCAGATCTCCCCACAGGGCAGCCAATGTGGCCACCAGGGACTCCAGAGTGTTAACATCTTGTAGCTCTGTGCACTGTGGGGGAGGGGTGGCCTCTCTTTGCCAGTTCCAAGATGGAGGTGTCTGAGAGGGATTCCAACCCAGTCTGGGGACTGAGCGTTGGTCTTACATGATCCTGCATATTAGGTACATAAGAGAAGGCTGTGTGCAAGGGACAGGTGGGAGGTGAACCTAGAGAGGCAGAGAGTCTTCCTTCCTTGGGCATCAGATTCATTCCCAGTTCTCCCTGCACAAGTGACCACAATCAGCACACACTAGATGCTACAAGCACACAGCTGATTCTGGACAAGATATGTGTCAATCAATCAAGCGTTCTAATAAATTGCCTCTTATTTCTTTGCATGCTGGGGGATGCCACCATTTCCAATAACCCTGTTAAATTCCTCTGTGAAGCAGGCTTTCTTTACCTAAATGCTCACAGCAGGATTTGCTGAAAGTGGGGCATGCCTGAAGCCTCAGTTCCTGGGGGAAACCTTTGATTTTCCCTGACAACCCACTGAGATAGGCAAGGCTGCTATGAGGGCAAATGGTTAATGGCTGTGAAAGCTTTCTGGGACCTCTAAGTGGTACAGAAACGTAGGACCTCACCGTGACTATTATGATTATCCTTATTTCATCTCTTCTTTGAAGAGCTTTACACTATAATTTGGGAAGTAAATTGGAGACATCTCTCCAACAGTTCAATCTCATACTACTCCTCCAAGGCTCAGGCCTGGATCCCAGAGCATCATTTCCCACAGGCCTATTGCTTCTATCAAATGCCACAGAATGAAGATTCTGCAGCCAGAGGCCTTCTGAGATGAGAATAAAGAGGAAAATCAAGGTAAGAGTTTCCTGAGGGGCACAAATCACCTCTTAATGACCCCATCCAGAATAGCCCTTGCACCCCACAGACTTCCTGGAGGACATGCTTGGTGTAGAACCCTGGGCTGGACGCTGGGTTCCTGGGAAACTCACCCCACTGAGCAGGCTATGCACCAAGCTAATTATGGTCCGAGGCGGTGGAGAGAGATACTTAGCCCCTAAGACAGGCAAATGAGAAGGTGCTGTGGAGAAGAAACCACATTCCACCTTGTTGGCAAGAAGATGGTGTTTGAGTGACAAAACCAATCCTGGAAAGCTCTGCCCTTCGATCCCTAAGTCCCTCGAAGATTTCCCTGAAATTCTCCATTTATATTCTTCCTCCCTTTTTCCAGATTCCTTCTCCCTCTTCCCTAGTTCCTTTCCCACCCTCCAAAGCCCACCTCTCTTTCTACTACTCTCCTCCCACCCCAATCTTCTGCAGAGAATCCCCACCCTCTCTTCCCCTCCCTCGCTCTGCTGGGCCACAGTAAAATGTACTTAGCTCTCTGAGCCCGTGTCATAAATCAGTCTCTCTGGAGGCTCAATCATTTTTATTGCTCTCTGTGAACATCCTGTCATTCTTCTCCATGTTGCCAATATTGGCAGGCTTGGAGCTCACAGCATTTTTCCCGGATGTGTCTCATTAGGAAGCTGCCCATTGCTTTCTGCCTTTGCACTCTGAGGCCTCCCTGGCCAATTACCCTGACCCCATCATGACTTTTGGCAGACACCCCAAGAAAGCAGTTAGGGTTGAATCCATATTATTAACCAGGAGTCTCCTGGGACCTCCCCACTCCAGTCTTTCTTCATCCTCTTTCCCATTGCCCACAGGCCTCCAGGAGCCCAAGACACAGGGCTGAGAAATGGTACTCATGGCCACTCTGAGCCCCTCATCCAGAAAGTGACAAAGGAGACTCCAATGCATTGGACAAACACTGCACCGGAGTCAACAGGCTTTGTAATATGCATGGAGCATGAAAAAGTGGTGAATGGACAGCAGTGATCAGAAGGAAATAAAATCAGTGAGCTGGGGAATATATAAGAATAGTTCGTGAACACAGACTGCTTGAACTCCATGATCTCCAAGGAAAATGCCCAGGTCACCAGAACCTTGAGGGTGTTCAAGGAACCGCTGTGTACATTCTTCCCATCATGAAGACTGAGATGAGCCAAGAACTCCAGGTCTGAGATTCCAAGAGAGGCTGCTGCGTGCATGTTCCTCCCATTTCCTCATGTGTAATAGCCTACCAGTGGTGGTGAAACTATGGTACGTGTGCCTCAGCAGGTTGTTTGTATCACTGAAAGCTCTAAAAGGATCGCCACCACTGCTAGCCAGTGAGAGCAAATATCCATCGATGCAGTACTTAGAATCTGCACGTAGTCCAAATAGTTCTTCCTTACAGAGAGGTCCAGGGAAGACATGGGAAAGTTTGGGCTGTGGACAAAAAAAGGCCAGAGAGAGAGAGCTTTTAAGGGATATGAGGAGCTCACGTACAGCCCTGGCTTCTCCCACTGTCTTGCACAGAAATCAACCTAAATCGTAAGTCACGTGATCACAATGTCCCGCCCATTCTGTTGATTGATTATCACTGCCTAGAAGAATGTGGGTCCAAGGAGATCGCATCATCAGCTCAGTCACAGAACTCTCACCCCAGGGTGATGCTGACATGCTCTGCCTACTCCTCATTGCCCAAAACCCTCCAACCCTCCCGGGAGGGAAGCTGAAATAGAACCAGGAGTGAATAAATGTGTACAGTTCATCGCTGTCACCGTTTTTGGGCCAGCAATGCAACAGTGAACTAAACTGACAAAGAATCCCTGTCTTCAGAATGTTTATAGCCTACCTCTCAGATTACTTTCTAAAAATCAGATGACCTCAAAGGTAAAATTGAAGGACTTTTCTCCTTTAAATCTGCTCTCCTCCCTTTGCACTCCCAACTACAGAATCATTGGTACAATAAAATACTTAACCCTTAAATTGTAGTTCAGAGGGAAAGATACAGGTGTCTCAGGTAAAGTGGGAGCGCTCTTATGACAATCTATTCACTATTTCCTGTTTAAGAACTGAACAGCAATCTCCATATTAGGTGTAAACAAGATTAAAATTATTGGCATGGCAGATATTGTTCAGGAAAAGATGTGTAAGGATGTAAAGGATGAACCAAGTAAAGAACTGGGTCTGGGGGAAAAAACCCAATAATGAAGAACATTTCCCTGTTTAAAAAAAATTTTATTTTGAAAGTATCAGAGTAAAACAACAGATGATAAAGGAATAATCGAGCAACTTCTACTTTTAGCCACATAGTGAAATAAAAAGGACAAGAGTTATCCTCCTAAGTGAAATACCTTCAAAACTAGACAAAATATAGGAAACAAGAGCTTTAAAAACACAGAACAGGCAACAAAGGACAGTGATTCATAAAGGAAAAACAAATAAGATGAAACTTACCATCAAGCATGCCCTGCACAGAGGAGAGAATCCAGGCTAAAACATAGACAGGGGGCTCAGACTGTCCAGAAATAGCCCAGCCCCCAACCTCAGAACCCATAGGGCATGAACCAGAAGGCAGTGGTCCCCTTAATCCATAGGTAGTACCTTCCAGGACTCCCAGAAGATTTCTAAAATTATGGATAGTACAAATTCCTAAGTATGTTATATTTGTTCCTCAATATACAGACCTATGATAAAGTTTAACTTATAAATTAGGCATAATTCAACAACAATAACCAGTAAAATAGAACAATTATAATAATATACCCTAATAAAAGTTATGTAAATGGTCACTCTCAAAATATCTTATTGCATTCCTTTTGTGCACCAGCAAAATATCCTTTTGTGGTGCTATGAGATAATACCAGGCTCATGTGGTGAGATCGAGGGAGCTGAGGAGGGAAGCACTGTAAGGTCAGGTTACTTGAACACAACACTTTAATGCTCCAGTGACCCATCTGATAACCAAGAGAGCTATGAAGCAGCCATGCAGCATGCGCACACTGGACAAAGGGGTCCTTTACGTGTCAGGAAGAACAGCACAAGTCTTCATCACACTACTCAAAGCAGTACAAAATTTACAACTCTTGATTTATTTCTGAAATTTTATATTAAATAGTTTTTATACCACCATCAACTGTGGGTAACTGAAACCACAAAAAGCAAAACCATGGATAAGGACCAAGTACTGTGCTTTAAAAGGTTTTGCTTTAGTGATGCGGCGAAATTAGCTTAAGATTAGATGTTGTTATGGTCATGCCTAACAAAGCTTAGAAGTAAGACATGAGAGGATTACATTTCTAAGAAGCATAACTGCATCCCCAAACAAACCAGAGTACTATACATGTGGATACAAAACTGGCCAGCACCCAGCTGAATAAAATTCAAAATGCTCAGAAACTAATAAAAAAAATACCAGAAAAAAAAAAAAAAAACAGAAAAGACCATCCATATTAAGGAGAAATTTTATAAATCAAAACTGACCAAGAAATTATACATATAGTAGAATTAATACACAAGAACACTTCAGTGGTAAGTATAATTGCATCCCATGGGTTTAAGAAAATGAAATAAAGAGAAATAGAAACTGGTGATCAAAAAAAGGACTAAAACTAAACTTCTAGAGATGAAAACTGTCATGTCTAAAATGAAAAGTATATTTGAACAAATTGATAACAAGTAAATTATCTTGAGGGAAAAAAAAAATCCCCCAATGAAATTGCCTCAGCCTCCCAAGTAACTGGGATTACAAGTGTGTACCAACATGCCTGGCTTGTACCTCTTATTTTTGTTCTGTTATTTAGTCTAGTGTTACTCTTGCTTTTAGAGTTTGCATCCAAACTTTAATGTCAAGAAGTAAAACTAAAAACTAAGGAAAGCATAGATAAGCTGTGAGCCAGGTATATAGCTCAGTGGCATGTTGTCTGCCTGGCAAGCACAAGGTCCTGAGTTCAATTCTTGGTGCAAAAAAAAAAAAAAAAAACCCAAACAACGAAAAAATTCACTCCCATAAATAAGCTATGGGACAAACTCAAGCAACCTAATAGATGTATAGATGGAATCTGATAAGAAAATAGGGAGAAATAGTTGAAGAATTAATAATGGGCAAAACATTTATAAATTTGTTAAAACTATAAAGGGAGGACTTCTGGGAAGGTGGCAGAGTGGTAAGCAGCAGAAAAAGAGCCTCTCTAAGATTTCACGTCCAGGCACTGAAATATAGCAAAATGAGGAAGAGAAGATGGTGGGAAGTGATTCCCTGGGAGCCAGGAAGGATCCAAAGTGACAACTGAAGCCCACAGGGAGAGCAAAGAGAGAGACTTCAACAAAAGAGAAGGACGTGGCAGGTGGTGCTCTCTCCCTGAGCCTGGACTCACTGGGTAGAAGGGGTGGCTTGAACCTGAAGACACAGGGTAACTACTGGCAAACCCAGAGGCCTCTGCAGAGAAATGCACCAGTGGAAAACAGCAGTGGACACAGCAGGCTGCAGTAGTTGATGAGTTGTTTGGCTTCAGACATCCCCCAGGACAGGGTGATTGGCCAGGAGCCATGTTGGAGAGGAGCCAGCTGAGTTCATAATGCAGAATGGCTGTGGGCTGGATCAGGGACCTGAGTTCAAGCCAGCAGGAGGCACATGGACTGTTCCAGGCTGAACAAATCTGGTTCCAGCCTCACAGCCAGAAATGAGCCTGAACTTCAGTGGAAAGAGAGATACCAGCTTGCTGGGATTATCCACTATCCTACTGGAAAGCTATAGCTAGCTTGCTGGAATTAATCAACTTTACCAGTGATAGCAGAGGCACACCTTGAAGTGGATATTTTTTCCTCTCTTTCTTCTTTCTTTCTTTCTTTTTCTCTCCCTTTTATTATTTTGCTTTGTTTTTTTTTTTCTTGATTTTTTAATCCAAGTATGAACACAGTTTCTAGGAGATTTTTGTTGTTCTTCTGTTTTGTTCTTGCTTTTATTTCTTCCTTCTCTCTCTCCCTCCTGTCTTCTTCACAAGTTTCCCAAAGTTTGTGTGATCTTTCTTTTTACCCAGTCTTGCTTCTAATCTCTTCCTCTTCATCTATTTCCCTATTTTCCTCCATCCCCTTTTAAATTTTCTCCCCTGTGGGTTAAATCACCAGATTGAGGGCTTATTTACTACATACAATTTTCTGGTTTATTTTAGATTTTGTTATATAACCACAAATCTAGTTCAATGGTTAAGGGTGTCAAATTAATAGTTACTAGTTTGTCATTTTCTAGGCTGTTTGATGCTATTGTTATTGATGACTGATTGTACCATTTTAGCCAAGGTGACATAATTCTTCTAATCAGCTGTTCTTCTTGGTATACTAAGACTGAGATCATATAAAAGTCATACAAAATACTACAGTCCAGACTTAAAGAACCAGGTACTGGGCCAAGTAGGAAGCAATTGAAAAGCTAGGATCTTTCAACAAACTCAAAACCCAAAAGCCAGCTCCACCAGAAGAAACCTCTGAGCAGTAGTCATTTCCTAAAGATTCTAAATATTAACAATAAACTTACTCACCATAAGCAATTTACAAGCACCAACCCAGGAATTAAACTAAAGAAAAAAAGGAGAGAGAGAAAATGAGAAGACATTTAAACAAGATACAACTCCAGACTTCCATAAAATTGAGAGTGCAAAAATGTGGAACAATCCAAAAGACACCCATCTGGACTCTCTGAAGTGGTAACAGCAGAAGTAACAAAGCAGATGAATAAAGCCTGAGAAAAAATTTAATCAGAAATAATTTCTCAAATACAGAGATGGTGACCATAATGAAAGATATGCTTAGTGAATCTAGAGCAGATACAGATAAAGAAAAGAGGAGCTTAGGAAAATGATAGAAACCATGAACACCCAACATAGGAAAGAAATGGAATCCATGAAACAAATTCAAACAGATATCTAAGAGATTAAAATTTTCATTGAAAATATATACAGCATAATGAGCCAGTGTGAGGACAGAATATGAGATATAAAAGACAGTACTGTGGTTAATGATCCTTAAAAATCACAAGGGAAAAAGAATTTGACATACAGATAAGTGGAGCATATAGAACTCCAATTAGCCATGATCAAAAACAAATCTACAGTAAGGCATATAACAGTCAAGATTCCAGAAATTCAATACAAGAACAGAATATTAAACACTCTTAGAGAAAAGAAACAAATCATCTATAAAGGAAAGCAATCAGACTCACAGCAGACTTCTCAAAACAAGCCCCCAAGTAAAGAAGAGCTTGGAGTGAAGTATTTCAAGCCCTAAAAGAAAAGAACCTCTAATGTAGATTGATGTACCATGCAAAACTATCTTTCAAAATTGATGGAGAAATAAGATACTTCCATGACAAAGAACACCTGAGGAAATTTATGACCACCAAATGAGCACTCCAAAATGTTCTGAAGGATATTCTACAAATAAATAACAAGGACTACAACTCCATGAACCCAAATAGAACGAATACACTAGGCAAGGTGAGCAATTAAACAGAGGGAAAGAAAAGTAAGCCAACACCAGGAAAATAATATGACAAGGACAAGTCAATACATATCAATTATAGCCATCAATATTAATGGTCTCAGCTCACCAGTCAAAAGAAACAGGCTAGCAACATAGATCAAGAAGCAATATCCAATAATATGCTGCATACAAGAAATACATTTAATTCAAAAAGAAAATCATAGGCTGAAAGTGAAGGGATGGAAAACAATACTCCATGTGACAGGAACCCAGAAAAAAGCAAAAGTAGCTATTCTATTTGCAGACAAAGTAGATTTCAAACCAAGACTGATTAAGAGAGACAAAAAAGCTCACTATATCCTTGTAAAGGGAACAATCCAAGGGGAAGAGATAACAATCATATATGCACCAAATACCAGTGCACTCAACTATATAAAACAAATATTAACAGACATGAAATATCAAATAATCACTAATTCAATACCCTAATATCTCAGACAGATCAATTAGACAAAAAGTGAACAATGAAATATAAGAACTAAATGAAACTTTTGAGCAAATGGATGTAGGGGATGTCTACAGAATGTTCCACTCCACAAAATAAAAATATATTCTTCTCAGCTGCACACAGCATGGTCTCTAAAATAGACCACATACTAGCTCATAGAATATGCTTTAGTAAATGTAAAGGAAGTGAAATCATCCCATTTGTATTATCAGACCATAGTGCAATGAAATTGCAAATCAATGGCAAAAGAAATGACAAGAACTTCATAAACACATGGAAATTAAAGAACAGAATGCTGAACACCTAATAGGTCACAGATGAAACTAAAGAAGAAAATAGACAGTTCCTACAATTAAATGATAATGTCGATACAGTATACCAGAACTTATGGGACACAGTGAAAGCCATCCTCTGAGGGAAATTTGTAGCAGTGAATACCCAAATCAGGAAAACACAGTGAACTCAAATAGTTTAATGTTGAATCTCAATCTTCTAGAAAAAGAAGAGCAAGTCAAGCCCAAAGCTTGTACAAGAAAAGGAATTATAAAGGTCAGGGCAGACATTAATGCAATAGAGAAAAAAAATACAAAGAATCAATGAATTAAAGAGTTGGTTCTTTGAAAGATTAAATAGAATTTACAAACTTTAGCCAAACTTATGAAAAAAAGAAAGAAAAGACCCAAATCCACATAATTAGTAATAAAAAGGGTGAAATCACAACAGATTCTGCAGAAATCCTGAATGTCATCAATGCCTACTTTGAGAATATGAATTCTAAAGAGATAGAAGACACAGAAGAAATGGAGAGATTCCTAGATACATATGAATACTCAAAGCTGAATCAAAAAGACAAAAATTCTAAATAATCCAATATCAGTCAAAGACATTGAACATGTAATTAAAAACCTACCAACAAGAAAAGCCCAAGTCCTGACCAATTCATTGCTGAATTCTACATGAAAATTAAAGACCTAATACCATAATTTCTCAAACTCTCTAATCAAATTGAAAAGGAAGCAACATTCCCAAATTCACTTCTGGAAGGAAGCATTACCTTGATACCAAAACCAGAGAAGGATCCAACCAAAAAATAGAACTATAGGCCAATCCCCCTAATGAATATAGATGCAAAACACCTCAAGAGATAATTGCAAATACACCATGACCAAGTAAGATTCATTCCAGTGATGCAAAGATGGTTCAACATACACAAATCAATAAATGTAATACACCATATTAATAGAGCCAAGGACAAAAGTCATATGATCATCTCAACAGATGCAGAAAAAGCATTTGACAAAGTCCAATACCCACTCATGATAAAAAAAAAACCTACAGAAAATTGGAATGAATGGTTTTTATCTCAAACTGATAAAAACCATATTTGAAAAACCAATAGCCAACATCATACTAAAAGAACAAAAACTGAAACTAAAAAACTTTCACTCTAAAATCAGGAGCAAGATAATGTTGTCCACTGTTACCACTCCTATTCAATATAGTTCTGAAAACATTGGCCACAGCAGTTAGAGAAGAGAAAGAAGTAAAAAGAATAAGAATAGGAGAGGAAGAATTTCAATTATTATTATTTGCAGATATGATACTCTATATAAAAGACCCCAAAAACCCCACCAGTGTTAAATATATTTAATAACCAAATTCAGTAGCATAGCTGCATACAAAGTCAACACTTAAAAATCAATAGCATTCCTGTATACAAATAACAAACTCATTGACGGAGAAATTAGGGAAACAACCTTTTGCAATAGCATCCCAAAAAATGAAATACCTAGAAATCAATCTAATGAAGGGAGCAAAAGACCTCTACATTGAAAACTACAGTACTCTGAAAAAGTGGATTAGAGAGGGTATCAGACGACTGAAAGATATCCCTTGTTTTTGGGTAGGAAAACCCAATGTAGTGAAAATGGCCATATTTCCAAAACTGTTATACAGATTAAATGCAATCTTGATCAAAATTCCAACAGCATATCTCACAGAATCAGAGAAAACCATCCTAAAATTCATTTGTAACCAACAGAGACCTAGAATAGCAAAGGTAATTATGGCCAACAAAGGCAAGGCAGGAGGCATCAAAATCCCTGATTTGAAATTATACTACAAAGCTACTGTGATAAAAACAGCATGGTACATGCAAAAAAATTAGACCTGAGAATCAGTGGAACACATAAGAAGATGCAGAAATAACTCCACCTTATCTCTGAAAAGAAGCCAAACACCTTCACTGGAAGAAAGATAGCTTCTTTAATACATGGTGCTGGGAAAACTGGCTTTCCACATGCTGAAGGTTAAAACTAGAGCCATATTTTTCACCATGCACTAAGCTAAAATCAAAATGAATCAAAGATCTAAATATTAAAACAGAAACACTAAATCTGCTAGAAGATAGAATAGGTAGAACTCTTGAAGACATTGGTGTAGGCAAAGACTTCATGAACAGAACCCTGATTGCACAGGAACTATCATAAAGAATCAACAACTGGGATCTCATCTTATTAGAAAGCTTTTGCACAGCAAGAGAAACTACCAACAGA
>NW_004955437.1:13608418-13711915 GCF_000276665.1 Chinchilla lanigera | reverse complement strand
GCTGAACTAAATCCCCAGCCCCTTGAGACCATACTCTTAAGTGAAATAAATTGGACACACATGTATAAATACTGCATTGTTTCTCTGATGTGAGAAACTGAGACTGTAAATAAATACTAAAATGTATGATAGATATTGTGAAATAGGAAGAAAATGTTCAGATGGGAAGGAGAACTAGGGAGGGGAATAGGGGAAGAGAAGAAAGGGAAAAGAAAAAATGAGAAAAGAAGGAAAATGGAAACAAGGCTTTTGTAAATAAGGAGTATTGAAGGGAGGGGAGGAAAATGAGGGAAAAAGAATCAAGATATATCACGTACAGGCACAAATTCCCTATGATGAATGTATATCTAAAATGTATGGATAAACATAATTTAAAAAGCTATAAGGGCAAAGATCTGGGAAGCTCATCAACCCCAAGCACAGAAAATGTGAAAGTACACCAAGCCACATGATAATAAAAAATGATTTAAAATGGATGATAGAAAGAAATTCAAAAAGCAATCAAAAAGGACAAGAATACGCTATGTATAGATTAATAAAAATGCTAACAGATTTATTTTCAGCTGCAACATCTTTGAAACAATGGGAAAAGGAGAACTACAACCTATACCCAGCAAAGATAGCCTTCAAAAATGGAGGCAAAGTAAAGATGTTTTCAGACCAACAAAAGCTGAAGAAATTCACCACAACTGCACCGATTCTGCATAAAAACAAAGAGAAAACCATCCTGGCAAAAGGGAAATGATAACTTGAAGGAATTAAGATCTATAGAAGGAAATAAAGAACTTTAGAAATGATAACCTCTGCAAACAACAAAAGCTTCTTTTTCTTATTTAAACTTACATAAATGACAACTGATTACTCAAAACAAAACTATTCACAATGCATTGTAAGCCTTATAACATATGTAGAAGTAAAATGTGTAACTATAGTAGCCTTAAGCCCTGCAAAGAAGAATGGAAGTATATTGTTGTATGAGCCATATGTGAACCGTAAATGAAGTGATAGCATGCTTAACTGTGATGTATCCATAAAGGAATACTACTAGCCAAAGGTTAATTACTTTACATAAATAAATAAATACACTTTTTAAAAATCAAAAAATGTAATGAACCAAACTTTTGGTATGTGCAACCTGGATGATCTTTAGAAAAATTGTTGATGAAAGAACTGACCCCAGGAAGATATATAGTGTGCTATTCTGCTTACAGCACATGAATAAAATAACATGTAGCATTCATAAAACATGATTCGGAAAGTGGAAGATAGAGGAGAGGTTGTCAGGGTTAATGGTTTGGGGAAGGGAAGGATGCGGCTATAGGAGAGAGCTTAAGGGAGACTGTGGCCATCGTGAAGCTGTATATTTTGACTCTTGCAGAGTGGTGCTTACATGGAGTGATACGTGTGATAAAACTGCACAGAGCTAGACACACAACAAGGGAGTATTTGGAGAAGTTGAAAAGTTTGAATCAACTCTGTGGGGCATACCCGTATCAGCTTCCTGGTTTGGGTATTATACTGTTGTTATTCAGGACACTAACATTGAAGGAGACTGGGTAGAGGATGCATAGGACCTCCTTCTACATTCCTTTGCCTCTTCCTGTGAATCTATAATGATTTTTTTTAAAAATTAAAAAGAATGAAAAGAAGAAAGGGCTGAGTATGATGGCACACAGCTGTAATTCCAGCACTCTGGGAGACTGATGCAGGAAGATCACAAGTTCAAGCCCACCCTGGGTGCCTTAGAGACTTGACAAGAACTTATCCCCAAATAAAAAATGTAAAAGGGCTGGAGAGATGGCTCAGTGCCAAGATCCCAGATTCAATCCCAGACCTAGAAAAGAAGAGGAGGAAGAAGGGGAGAAGGAAGAAGGTACAAAAGACAGATGGACTGAACAGGATAAATGTAGGAAGATAACTTACTCAAAGCTAAGCCTCTCCATAGTCACATTGTGTGAAAGTGGTATAAAGCCTCTAAGTAGAGACAGAAATCATCAGACTTGGAGTAGGGGAAGAAATGTCCAACTATATGCCACTCACAATCAATTCACTTTAAATATACCAAGTAGGTTAAAAATAAGAGGACAGAAGGAAATATTATCACACAAACACTAATTGTAAGAAAGCTGAAGTAACTTTATGAATGTCAAACAAAATAGATTTAAAAGCAAAAATGTTACTAAAAAATAAAGGATCACATAAAAAAGATATCAGGTTCAAGAAGACCTAAAAATCCCAAACTTATACACATACTAACAGAGCTTCAACATATGTGAACTTCAAGGGCAAATAAATGAATCTGCAATTATGGACAAAAATTTTAATACTGTTTCTCAATAGTTAATAAAACAAGTGACCATCAGTCAACAAGGATAGGAAAGGCAATGCAAATATAATTAGTCAACTGGATCTAACTGAAGTTCATAGAACACTCTACCACCGACAGAACACACATTCTTTTCAAGTGCATATAAAGCATTTATCAAGCCAAGCATGATGATATATGCCTATAATCCAACTCTTAGGAGGCTGAGGCAGGAGAGTGGCTATGAGTTTAGGACCAGTCTGGGCTACATAGTGAGTTCAGAGCCACATAGTAAGATTCTGTCTTAAAAAAAAAATTACCAAAATAGAAGACATCTGGGCCCCAAAGAAAGACTAAATTGTTTTTAAGGAATTTAAAGTATGTTTTCTGGTAATGATAAATAAGAAAAATTTGAAACTCTCCCAATATGTGGAAATGAAATAACACACTATAACATGACCCACTGGCTGAAGAACAATTCAAAAGGAAAATTAGAAGATACTTTATGTGAAATGGGAACAAAATCACCATATGTCAAAATATGTGGGATGAAACTAATGCAGTTCTTAGGGGAACTTTTATAGCAGTGAACGCTTAGAATCTTCAATCAATAACTTCAACTTTCAAACTAAGAAATCAGGAAAAAAAAATAAAACAAATGAAAAGTAAGTATGAAAAAGGAATCATCAGAACAGACTAACTAGTAAAGACCAGAACAGAAATCAATAAAACAGAAAAACAGAGAAAAGTCAACAAACCCAAAAACTAGATATTTAGATTAATAAAGTGAGTACTCTAAACCTCTAACAAGACTAATCGGGGGAAAAATGAACCCAGTCCCAACATCAGGAACAATAGATGTGGCATCACTATAGGTTCAATAGATGTTAAAAGGCTTAGGAAACCACTCCATGTCAATAATTTTAAGTACTTATATGATTTGGACAAAATCATTGAAAAGCAAGTGCCACCAAATCCCGCTCAGGAAGAAGTCAATAACTGGAATAGTCTTCTATTGATTTTTAAATTTGTATGTGTAGTTTAATTTTTTCCCACAAGAAAAACTCCAATTCAGAGTCTCACTGGTGAATTCAAATATTTAAGAGAAAAAAATACCAATTCTACACAAAGTTTTCAGTATAGGTCTTCTTAACTCAATTTGCAAAACAATGTTATCCTACTACCACAACCAAACCAAACCAAAAACAGAATCCAAAAGATACAGAAGAGGTACAGCACTGTGACCACAATGTTTATCCCAGAAATGCAATGTTGGCTTAATATTTAAAATCAAGCACCAGTTGCCGGGCATGGTGGCACACACCTGTAATCCCAGCACTCGGGAGGCTGAGGCAGGAGGACTGTTGCGAGTTTAAGGCCTGCCTGGGCTGCAAAGTGAGCTCAAGGCCAGCCTGACCTGCATAGTGAGACCCAGTCTCAAAAAAAACAAAAAAAAAAGAAAGAAAAGAGAAAAGAAAAAAAAAAAAAAGCATCAGTTTAACAAATTAAAAGAAAAAACTCTATGGTAATCTCAATAGATGCAGAAAAAAAGAATTTGCCCAAATGCAATATACATACCTGATTTTTTAAAAAAATTAGCAAATTGGGAATACAAGAGACTCTCTCAAACTGATAGAGTGTATCACCCAAAAGCTTTCTATTAACTTACTCAAAAGAACTTACTACTTTCTCTTAAAATCAAGATTAAGTCTAGGATTCTTTTTTACATCATCCTGGATGTTCCAGTCAATGTAGTACGATAAGGAGAAGTACAGAAGACATCTAGATTAGAAAGGAAGAGGGCTGGGCATATAGCTCAGCAGCACAAGTGCCTGCCTGGCAAGCACAACATCCTCAGTTCGATTCCCAGTACCTAAAATATTAGAAAGGAAGAAATAAAACTTCTTCTGTTTTATAGGTGATGGGGTGGTCTATATAGAAAATCTGATGAAATCTACAAATAAGCCTCTAGAACTAAAAAATGGGCTTAAAGTGGGAGGAAAATCAGGAAGAAAAGAATAAAGTTCAGTCAAGTCATAGAATATGAGATCAATATTTAAAATCAATCATATTTCAATGAAATAAGTAAGAGAAAGTTGAAATTTAAAAAGATTATGTATAATAACTGCCAGATATGGTGGCACATGTCCATAATCCCACCCTGGAATACTGAGCCAGGAAGATTGTAAATTCAAACCCAGCCTGGACAACCTAGTCATTTAGAGAGACCCTCTCTCAAATCAAAAAATTTAAAAAGTTTGGGGATGTAGCTCAGTGTGAAGGTCCTGGGTGTGTGTGTGTGTGTGTGTGTGTATGTGTGTGTGTGTGTGTTCAAACAGTAGTGAATATTCAGGGAAAAATCTGACAAAACTTGTGCAGGCCATATAAATGAAATAAATGAAAGCCCTAAAGCACTGTTGAGATAAATGAAGGCAGATAAATAAATGGAGAAAAATACTTTAGCAAAGAATATAAACGAGGGGCTAAAACATACACAAAAGGATGTTCAGCATCATTAGTCACTAGGAAACTCAAAACCATCATGAGTTACAACTACAGACCTAATAGGATGTCCACAGTTCAAAAGGCTGACCACACCTAGCAAGAGCAAGAATGTGAGGAACAGGAAATCTCAAACACTGCTGATAGGAAAGGAACATGGAACATCCAGTTCAAATAGAATTGAGTACTTCTTTAAAAAGCTAACAACACACACACACACACACACACACACACACACACACACACACACAAAGCTAACAACACACCTATGATATTATCCAGCCATTGTACTCCTAAGTATTTTGCCAGGGGAAATGAAAGTATATGTCCAGACAAATATTTGTATAAAGAATATTCATAGCAGCTTTACTTGCAGCAAACCAAAGTTAGAAGCAATCCACATGTCCATCAACTGGCACTTCCAGATGGTAGAATGACCGCTTGGCAATAAAAAGGGTGAACTGTTGAAATCAGTGGCAAAACGGACAAATTTCCAAAGAGTTATGCTCAGTGAAAGAAGCCAATCCTCCACCTCCCATATACTGTATAATTCCTTATTATATATATACATAACCTATGTGTTTATGTATGGTATTGTGCACATATCTAAGGTATAATTCCCATATAATACTATTCATGTGTGTGTGTGAATATGAATGAATACACAGACAGACAGACAGGTATAAGTTCAGTGGCCACTTGGGGGCAGGACCAGTGGCAGGAGGAGCAAGAAAAGCATTGCCAAAAGCCATAGGGAGGCTTGCAGGAGGAGTGCTGTAAGTGTTCTCTATGTTGACTGTGTTACTGGTCTCCTGTGTAGTCATGGGTCAGAGCTTATCAAGTTGTCCCTTTAAATACATACAGCCTGCTGTATGTCAGTTATATCCCTATAGAGCTGTTTTTAAAAGCAGTAGGATGATATGAAACGGGGTACAGAGCCAACAACACAAAACAAGAGCAAGCAAAATCTTGTCACATAAACACATTTAAGAACCAGTAAGGAAATCATAAAATACATGAATAGAATAAATGCAGGTGAAAAAAAAACTTCCTGAGATCAAGTAGAGAGAATATGCCAGCAAGTCATACAGGACCAGGGAGAAGACCCTTTCCTGTCATTTGGTTTCCCTGGAGCACCTCAGCCCCCAGCCCTCAAGGCCCCAAGTGATACCTTTGCTAGAAACGATCACAGTGAAACCCGAGGAAAAACAAAAGAACTCCAGCCAATTTGGAGAACAAACTTGACCTTGCTTTGGAATAACTGATGCTTTCAAAGCACAATAAATGAAAGAGAAACATCATAAAAGGTGGGAATTTTAAGTCCCTGAAAAGAAAGATAATGGAATTTGCTGCTTAAGAAAGACACTATTCCCAAGGTTTGGCATGAGGAAACAGGGACATGACATAGAAAACTCAGCATTAGGACATAACCTGGCAAGGCTGAACTTCAAGGATAAGGAAAGAATTCTTCAGAGGTCAAGGTAGAAGTGTAAGTCATCAGTAAGCTGCAGTAAGCCAAGCTGGCTTCAGAGTCTTTGGTAACACTGTGCAAGTCTAGAAAATGGTGAAGGAATATATTCAAAATTCTGACTGAAATGTAAGCCAAGATTGTTATCTCCAGCCAAGATGTCATTCAAGAATAAAGGCCACTGAAAGACATCTCCAAATATGAAAGAAACAGAGGAATTATGGTACTCCTGAACCATTGTGGAAGTGCTAGTTGATGATACAGTTGAGCTAGTAGAAGGAGAAATGCCGTAAGAGAAACTAATACCTTTGAATATCTGCTTCCTCCTTCTTCAGTATAACTTATAAGTGACAAAGGGCCCTGCTGTTTCCTTGGATACACTGTCGCCCACCTATGACCACCTTCTCCAACCTCCCTTGCAGCCATTCATGGTCAAGTCCAGGTGTTTCCACCAGTGGGATATAAGCAGAGGTGGTGTGTGTAGCTTCCCGGAAGTCTCATTAACAGAAAGGATGACACCCACTTTTAACCTTCATCCAAGCTAACCGGAAGTCAGCGAGCAGGACCTGACCTGGACAATGCCTTAGTGCCTCTAAGTCATGGGTAGCTAATCTCTGAGCTTGCCTGGACCACAGTGAGCAAAGAGGAATTGCCTTGAGCTGCGTATAAAATAGATGACATGGAAAATAATAAAAGATAAATAGACGATATAGTTAATGGATAAAGTAAGAGCACTTCCCTTAATTTTTATACTTTTATATAACATTAAAAAACACAAGCTCAGGTTTAGTAATTGAGTCAGGAAACTTACATGTCTGCTTAATAACAATAAAAGCCTGTCTTCACAGACACACACACATGTAGGTAGGTTGGGATACTACTGAGGTACAGTCCTATTGTCCTTAATCCCTGTACAGTAACATCTGATACTGGACTATGTGTGGAAGGTGTGGAGGCCTTCCACATCGTACCATGACCTCCCCTACACTGGGTCCCCTTGTTACCTACACACTCTCCAATCAAGCACTACCCAATCCAGTCATGAAAAATATCACTAAAAATCATATAATAATGTTAAAAGTTTACAATCTTGTGGCACTGCATCGCTAGCTGTCTGGGGTCACATGCTGCCCGGGAGCTGTGGATTCAGTACACCTACTTTAAACTTTTTCTACACTGTTACTCCCAGACTTCCCTTACACAAAAAGAAAGAAACTGGTTGGCTTATTTTTGCTTAAGTCACCATTTCTGTTGTCTTTGCAGTGGAGCCAAATCCTAACCAATCCATCTGTCAGTTAACAGCTACCACAAAGTTGAGGACTCAGCTCTGGCAATAGTGTGGGTAAAAGGACTGATTTTATGTAGAGTTTATTAAATTTTTCCCCAAGACTTAAAAACAGACGTAATTATTCCTACTAAATAGATCGAGATGTTCTGCAGCTGGAAAGGTGAACGGAACACTGTGAGTAACAACCTCAGCCCTGAGAAGGGGCGGGCAGGGACTGGAAGAATGCTGATGTCTTCGTCTCTCCGAGCAGGACATCAATCAATACTGCGCAAATTTAAAATATGTCATTTAACAGTGACTTCAGCCCCCTAATGTGTCCTCTAATCCCTGAGAGGGAATCTGTTTAGAAAACAACAGCTCCTTACGCTGAAGAAATATTTATCTAAGTAAAGGAATTCCTTCTGTTTCACTTTTGATTTTCTTTTCCTTCTTTTAAAGTAAACTAAAATTTAATTTAATTTTTTATTAACAAGTGACTTGTGTTACGTGACCTGCCTTGCTCTTTCTGTCTGCATAGATGTCTTTTAAGAATCCTATATATATTGATTTCTGGCAATTACATTTTGTGGGGGTTATTTACTTTTTTATTAGTTTTGTTAATTTCTTGAATTTTTAATAATGAGCATATATTAGTTTTTATCATCCATACATTTATAATGCACATTTTGCTATATTCACCTAATAGTGAAACAATATATCCCTAGTCACTATAACTATGACAACTATCCCTAGTCACTATAACATGAATGTACTTTAATTTAAACATTTCCCTACACAAAAGCATTGAGGATGGTTAAACATCTCACCTCACCTTACATCAGGACATTTTTGTATGTAGCTGCATTTTCCAAAAATGGGATTTCTGATTAAAATATCAGACATATTTTAAGGCTTCCTATTAAAAGATTGTGACCCACTGTTTTGATCCATTAAATAAGAGAATGTCCACTTTCTCTCTCCACTAAAAAATACTACCTATGTTTTTAGATTTTGTCAGTTTGATTTAAGACTGATATTTTATTGTTATTTTGATTCTCCTTTCCTTGATTCCTTGGACAAGCCTTTCTATTCCTAAGTTACTAGTTATCTCAGTCTTTCCCTTGCCCATTTATCTCTTAGGTTATTTGTCTTTTTCTTATCAATTTGTAAAAAGCTCCTTATAGATAAGAGCTATCAATTTTTTCTAATATATGTTCCAAACCTTTCCTTGTAACATCTGTCATGCATCTTGACTTTGTTTATGGGATCTATTTCCAGACATAAATGCTTAATTTTTATCTGGCATAGATCATTTTTACCATAACAGTGAGGTCATTTTAAAAGAAAAAAAATGGTCAAGACCCAAAAAAAGCAAAAGCAATGCCCCATTGAATGAGCTGCACACCTACCCTCAGCCTTTCTCTGAAGTTCCAGTGCAGTTCTGGAAGCCCTTGGTGGTGGTGAGACTGTCCCCTCCTCCCCAGGACACTGCATCCTGTACCACGGCAAGCTGGCAGGATGACTATCTCAGACACACCAGGTTGTCACTTGTCTCTGCACTTTGCCTAGGACATTGCCTGGTGTTGGCCCAAGTTCATTTTCATCTAAGACTCCTACCTTCTCTAGAGATCTCCCCTGAGTAGCTTGCCTGCATGCAGGCTAGAGAATCCAATTGTGGGCCTGATACTATCCATGGCCCTTAGGAACCTGGCAGCACAGTAGGAGGTGAGCAGCTGCCATGCAGTCAAGCTTAATCTGTATCTATAGCTACTCCTCCTCCATCACTCACGTTTCCACCTGAGCTAGGCCTCATGTAGATCAGTGGCGGGGTCAGATTCTCATAGGAGCATGAAGCCTATGTGTGCACGTGCTTCTTTAAGTCATCCCCAAATACGCATACCCCAACCCAGTTCTTGAAAACATTGTCTTCCACAAAACTGATTCATGGTGCCAAAATGATTGGAGACCACTGGACTAAAGGACTCTCTTCAGGAATCTCATTATGCCCTAGGCCGGCTGGTGTCCAGCCAATGCCCACTCGCATGCCCTCCTGCTGCGCAAGTTGGTCTGGGTCTGTGCCTTACACACCATTGCTCTGACCTATATCACTGCTGACCTGAGCACATTGCTCCAACCTTTGTTAGAATATGTTTTAATTATTCATTCATCGCCATGGTCCCCTAGACCACAAGCTTTCTGAAGGCAGGGTTATGTCTTATTCTTGTGTTCCAACTCCTCCACGGACAGATGAGCAGTAGGATGTACACAGGTGAATCCTTGGAGTTCTGCCAACAAGAGTGACAGGATAGACCCAGGGGAGGGCAGAGCCTGGGTCAAGGTGACTTCTGAAAATCAGACATGTACGCTTGATATCTAAAAAATGCCCTTCTTTACCTTCTCAGCACCTCCCCTACCAAACATTCATCACAGATATAAACAAGGCAAAATGACAAAACAGACACGTGCAAATCATTGCTTCTCTTTTCTCTGGAATCATGTCTCATTTCACTTATGCCTGGTTTCCAAATCACTCTCAAAGCCATCACATTTCTGGTGCCCGTGATGATCACCATGAGGGAACAATAGAACCATTTCACAGAAAAAAAGAATGAGTCCAGAAGAGGCAAATAAGTGAACTTCAACTCTACAATCTTGCACGATCATTCATAGACACAGACTTTATCAAAAACTCCATAGTAGCTTTTCATCCAGGGCTGTACCATCAGACTGATAAGGTACTGTGTCCCAAAGGACCATCCCATAATAGCCTCCCCATTTTCTGGTTTGATATTTCAAGTACCTTGGGATATGAGATGCCAGCAATCAGATATGCTCCAGTAATCAGCAACAAATAGTTCTGCCTGTGAACTTGTAGCACTTTACCAAATGCCTCCTAATCCGGCCACCTTCATATAAATTGCTCTAAAATATTATTTTATGAATATACAGTATCCAATAATAAATAGTATCTTTTTGTGAAATTAATTTCAATTTAGCCTTAACTAATACTAAATTGCTATGGAATTACATATTACATACACATTACTACAGAAAGAAGTTCATCATGATTAATGTTATTACAGTGAACACCAAAGGAATTAATAATGATTTGCAGTTATTATAAAGTGGTACTGGTGTAGGAAAAAAAGGTTAAGTCTAATTAAATTCTGGCAACCACTTTAGGGCTCTGCAGCGGTGAGGATGCTGGGTTTTATGTTAATTAATTCTATATGAAAGGTTGCTGAAGTGTTTTAATATCGTTCAAAGGGCCATGTCTTTACTACCAGTATATGTTTTGATTTTTTTTTTTTCTCAGTGACCAGCCAGCATGGGTGAAGTGTTAAATTCCTGAGAATCATGAGATGTTAGGAGGCTGAGTGGCTTCTTATTCCACTATCAGAATAGTCAGGTTTGGCGATAAGGTCAAAGTTTCCCAGTTGCTTCCAACAGCCCAAACTGAAAAATGGATAACTATGCTTTAGAAATGGGTCTTGGGTTTCCTGAGTTGCTTTGTGGGTTGCATATGGTTCCCCAGTTACCCCTTCACATGAGTGGAGTGAGCAGCTTGTTCATCCTAGAAAGGCCTCACCTTGTCCCAAGTAGGACTTGACAACATGCCTCCTTCTCTACCATTGGGAATGGAAATCAGTATGGCTGAGCTTGGGGCTTGAGGGAATCAAAAGATTCATGTTTTGTCAGGGCTCCGTAGCTCATTTCCTTTGTGTCTCAGGGCTAAGTCATTTAAATTCTGAGTCTGAATTTCCTCAGACTTCACAGTATTGTTTTCAGAATTAAATCAGAAAATAGATAAGACAGCGAGGCGGGAAGCTCTAACAGCTAAACAAATTAGTGCAATTATTTGTCTCCTGGTTGAAGTTCTACCCTTAACAAGTTCAGTTCCTACATCCAGCCTTATAAGCATCTCAAAGATGGGGTCAGACCTCGAAGTTCCATATTGCCCTTATTCCCTGTTACCCAGAATTATTTAATCTAATATTTTAGATAGTGATATTTGGGAGAAATCCGTTTTTATTTAAAGTAGATTAACGATCACTCAAATGCTTAAATTAATCACAGCACATAGCTGTCTCGTCTATGCAAACCAAGGGCATAGCTAAGTGCTTGGCACCAAGTAAATTCAATGATTTTTAGTTGAAAGAAAGAATGAAGAGAAGAATGGAAGGACAGATAGATAGATGGACAGACAAGTGGATGAACGGATGGATGGATGGATGCACAGATGGGTGGATGGGTGGATGGATGGATGGACACCTCGCCCTGATTTTACCTTTATGACCTAATACACTTATGATAATCTAAATAAGGTAAAGTGCAAATTCCAACCCCCTGGCCTTGGTGTTGATTCTGGGTACTTAACGGCGGCGGGAGCGGGACAGGCTTTGGCAGATCTATCTTCAACTTTCCCTCCTCTGTGCACCATTCCTCACATTGGAATACCTCTGGAGGACCTAGTTGCTAGGACGTTGCCCTCCAAACGTCCATTGCTGAAACCACCATCCCTGGGAAGCCTTTCCTGACAAGACCTTTCAGTCCATGATGGTCTTGCCCCACTCCAAGCCCATAGAAAGTGAATGTGTAGCCCAGCAGTCCCCAAACTCATAGCGCATGAGAGTCACTGAGAGGGCTTACTAAACCCTACCCCCCAGTTTTCTGATCCAAACAGTATGGGAAGATTTTTGAGAATTGAAATTCAAACAAATTCATAGATGCTGCTGCTCCAGAGACTGTACTTTTAAGAACCTAGGGTCTAACCCAGGAGACCCTGCAAAAATTACAGGAAGTTACTTTGTCCTTAGAGGAAGGTTATCTCAGGAAGGAGTTTATTGACCTCTAATGCAGCCAGAACCTTCATTCTGTCTTACAGAATCCCCCAAATATGGTGCCACTGCCACCGCTGGTTCTCAGAAGAGGAAGCAGGCTTTCAGCAGGGAATCCACTCAGCTGAGGCCATGGGAGTCCAGATTGTCCCCCGCTAACCTGTGCTTACAGTCCAGCTGGAAAAGCAATTATCACATGAAAACAGTGACTCTGCCAGGGACAGTAGCTGGTCCCATCAAGTGTACCATGTGTGAGCTCCTGTGAGGGTGGACAGTGGTAGGTGGATTGATTGATTAAAGGTCAAGTGTAGAAAGGACTGAGGGAAGGAATAGCTAGCCTTGGTCTCTTGACCAGCTATGTGACCCTTGGCAAGTCAGTTATCCTCTCTGGGCCCCCAAGGTGATCTGGCCCAACCCTCTCGTGCTCATTTCCACCCCTGACTTCTGTGCACACACATCAGGCATGCACATCCTGAGGGCTAAGGCCTCCCCATCAGAGCATGTGAGAGCCCAGCGAAGAGGACCCTCTTCTGGGGGTTCATGGCCTGCATGCCACTCAGGACAACTCCTGGAGGCGGCCCAAGGCCCTCTCTTTGGCCCCTTTCCATCCCTCAGCACCAGGGATAGCTAATCAATTCTCTTGCAGCCTTTACAGGGCCAGGGAGGAAGTTACCAGAAGCCAGAAATGCAGACAACCAGTTTCTGATTAAAAGGAAACCTATGGTGTGGAAGTAATTTTTAAAAAAATAAGAAGAAGAAGAACCACCGTGCTTCAGAGAGCTCCACACTGCAGGGCTGTGTCATCAGCCCCGAATCCATTCTGAGTCCATTAGCAGCCTAAGTGCTGGCGCTGAGCACCCAGACTCCATGGAACCTCAGGAGCGAATCCCCCGAGAGCTGACTCAGCCCTTTGTCCTCACAGAGGTAGAGAAATTGGATTCCAGCCGCAGAGGACGGCAGGTCTGCATTCAGAGGCCTGGAAGAGAAAGGCTGCTGCCAAAGAGGCAGGCAGCCTGGAGTGGCCTTCAGGAGCAAAGGAAAGGAGGCCCAGATGAGGGAGGTGAGGGAGGACTGAGTTATTGACCCGAACTCCAGCAGGCACGAAGCACGCTGTCATTAATCCCAACAGCGAGCTCTGTAGGTTCACATTTATTTATTTATTTGTTTGGGGGTTTTGTTTTTATTTATTTATTTATTTTTACCTTCTTTTTTTGAGACAGAGTCTCCCTGTGTAGTTCAGGCTGGCCCCATACTGATGGCAATCCTTCTGCTTCAGCCTCTTGAGTGCTGGGATTAAAAGCATTTGCTACCACACCAGGCTCTCAAGCTTCACATTATTATCTCCACTTTAAAGCTGTCATAACTGAGGCTCAAGGATGTCAGAGATGTAGCTCATCCAATCAGCACCTGCCTGGCAAGCCCAAGACCCTGAGTTTGATTCCCGGTACCAAAAAAAAAAAAAAAAAAAAAAAAAAATTGCATAACAACTGAGGCTCAGACTGTCCAGTGATGTACATGGGTAGCTGGACTTGAGTAAATGCCCACACAGTGCCTGGAGTTGACTTCTAAAGAGGACCTATAAGGAGAGGGGAGAGTGGGCTGCTATGGGGACCACTCTGAACCTTGCTTGGGCAGTGCCATCGTGGAGAGTGGACCTCAAGTACCTTGCTAAGGCTCACCCGTCCCTGAGCCCAGGAATCCAATTTCGCAGAGAAACATAAACAAAAACTGGGCGTCTGGGACAGGGTAGATGAGCAAGGGTTTATTCACAGGCATTTGTTTTGGCGCAAATGCACAAGTGATATACTTGGTGATGAGAAAGACTTGGGATGCAGTGCAGTCCCACCCATAAGAGGGTGGCACAAAAAGGTGTGGGTGTATGAGACCTGTTTGCCCACCTCCCAGACTGGGGAGGGTAATGGGGTGGAACCACTCGTTACATCCTGGGCCACACCAGACTCAACATCACTCCTCTTTCTCTTGCATAGAAGGTCCCAGAGGGCAGATCCAGGGCTCCCAGGAGCCACTTCTCTCCTGCCCATGTCCTACAGGTAGAAGTCACATTTCCTGGGTCTCCTTCTTAATGTCATGGTAGCTTGCGAATGAGTCCACACGGTGAGGTGGTGGTGTCATAGCCCCTGGGCTGTGCTGCTTCACCTGTCCTTGTCTCATTAATCCTCTGCATGTCCTTTGAAAGTAGATGTCAGTCACAGCAAATCCACTCTCCTAGCAAGTGGCAGGAGCTACGTCCTGTACACAAAGTCAGAAGCTACATCCTTGCCTTCCTCTCTCTCTGATCTCACCTAGGACATTGCTATCAACCTTTCTGCTGCCCACCACCTATTCCCTCCTGGCATATCTCCTCGAGCTAGACCACCTCCTACCTGGGGACAAGCACAAGGCAGGACCTGGGCCCCTACCAACTGGCTGCAAACCTCTCTCTGGGGTAGAATTAAACCCCTTTGGCAAAACATGACCTTCTGGACCTCAGCTAAGAATCTCTAAGTCAAGACCCCAAGATCCTGTCCTCCTGGCTCCACAGAGGAACATAGAAACATAGCAACAAGTGCTGCCTGTGCTCAGGAGCAGCTAATGGGAGGCCTGGTGTGGCCCAAGAGGGGAAGGGAGCTGCTGTTCATGCTGGTATGGGAGGGTGCAGGGGGATCCCTTGGTAGACGACGCAACAGGGGAAAGAGTGTCTCAGGCAGGAGACTCACATGTACAAAGGCCAATGGTAGAAGACACCAAAGCTCTCAAAGAATAGAGCCAGCCAGGGTGTGTAGAGCTCTCTAGGGCGAGGAAGAAGAGACAGCAGAGGCAGGCAATGTCCTGGTGCATAGGCTGAGGATCGGAGTTACCCCCAAAACTCACAGAGGACACTGCAGCCTCCCATGCCTTTAAAGGGTCTCTCCAGCTGCTGGGAGCAGAAGATGCCAGTGTGCATGGCTAACCCCCAAGGCAAGAACACTGTCCTACGCTGGGCAGTGAGGGTTCTGCAGCTCAGGAGTGCTAGTCTCATCTTAAAACAAGCGCAGACACAGACAAGCCTCAAATTAAAAAAAAAAAAAAAAAAAAAAAAAAAAAACACTCTCCCAGGAGCCTTCCTGGCTCTCTCCAGCTCCCTGGGCTGGCTCAGAGGCCGATGTTCACCCTCCAGGTAGCTCCAGGTATGAATCATTTGTCTAGCACTGAGCTCTGGATTCGGCTCTCACGGCTACGGGGCCTCTCCCACCAGCTGTGAGTGTCTGTGGTCCAGGACTCTTTCTCAGCTTTTGTCACCCTCCTGTGCAAATCAACACAGGGTCACGCAGACAGGACCAGACCAGCACTGTCCAACAACTCTCTAGGATCCACCATCCATGGGTCATGAGAATCCACGATGAGCAATGGGACATTGAGCAAACATTCACTATGTGAGCACTAGAAATGCAGTTGGTGCAGCTGAGAAACTGACCTCTTCATTTTATTTTATTTCAATTAATTTAAACTTTAGCTACCAGACTAGACATTCCATAAATAGGAAGGAAAAGAAAAGAGAGGAGTATGTTGATATACCCACTCCATTTCTGTAATTTTAATGGACATGTAAGAATTGTACATGTTTGTGAGTTACAATGTGATACTTCCGTCTATAGGTACACTGTGTAATGATCAAATCAGCATAATTAATCCACTGCATTAAGGGTTTATGATTACTGTTACATATACTCAACCTACTGAGCAGAACCCCAGAATTTATGCCTCCTATCAAGCCACAGTATCAGAACTCATGACCATTGTCCCTCCCCAGTTTCCAGTAACCACCACTGTACTTTCGACTTACACAACATCTTCTTTTTGGACTCCACATAGGAGTGGGCTTAAGCGGTACTTGTCCTCCTGTCAAACCACAGCAAGGGCAGCTGCAGATTGGCATCTGGTTTATATCTGGTTCACTATGGAATCCAGCCCCGGGGAGTCTAAGCCCCAGGAATCAAGCCAATGACACATGCTCACTGTGACCAAAGCCTCAAAGCTTAGGACCACAGGCCAAGAGTATCAGGCAGGAAGGACCCTCGGATCCCAGCTCAGCCACCTCTTTGTCCTCACAGCAGGATCGGAGCCCAGAGAAGAAGGAGACAGTATGGGGTGACAGTGCAGCAGATGTGTCTCAGAGTGCTAGGTACCTGCCCTTGCCCCAGGCCACCTGCCTCTTCAGATAAAGGACAAGGCCTCTGTGACATGGAGGCCAAGAGAGGTAGTGTCCACCATGCCAGATGTGGATGCTACATGCTCTGGCCCATACCCGCGCCTCCCTGCCTCCAGCCCCGCCTCCATCTCCGCGTTAGCGATATATTTCCAGGACACTCTAATGAAGTACTTCTTGAGTCTCCTTTCCACAGCTAATGAGGAGACAACAAGAATTTGACTAATACCAGTACAATTACTAGAGCAGTGAAGCGAGGGCCTCTGATTAGACGTGATAATTTGCAAGGCTGGGCTCTTCACATTAAGTTTGCAAACAGTTTAAAAATCACTTCCTCTATTTATCCAGCTAATCCCTGTTTAATGATTCCAGACCCAAGGAGAGAAAGAGGAAATGTCTCTTTAAAAATTAATAAATAAATAAATTAAAACCCTAACAACCCAAACCTTATTTACAGAGATTGGGGAGGTGACAGATGCACAAAGGACTGTCACCTTTTCAGGAAGATTCCACCAAAACTGCATAGCCCTGAAGGACCTTGCAATCCCCAAACGTTGGTCTTTGCATTAGCTGTGGCCAAGCTGGCTGTCCTTTCCTCTGCCAGGACTATTTGTCCTGACTGGAGAGACGAAATTGTTCCCTGCTAGGGGCCTGAAGGCCTGATTCAGAAACGGCTGTAGGTGGCCACCAGTCTCCAAATGCTGTTACAGGGAAAGACATGGGTGAAATTTCATTATAGTGTTAGATTCTTCACAATTTTTCTATGCAAAGTATGGTCCCTGAGCCACCAAAGACATCCCCTGGCAGCTTGCCACAGATGCAAGACCCTAGCCCCACCCAGCCCTGCTGAGGCGGGTTCTGCATTTTCATCAGCTCCCCGGGTGACACATGTGTCCCCTGTGTTGGAGCAGTGCTGCTTTATGACATATCATTTTCCTGTCTCCAGCTTGTGACCTGGAGACACATGGCTTTGTTGATTTCTGTACTATTGATCCTGCTGATCTGTCCCTGTCACCGTGAATTCTGCGAGACCTTGTAGCAGGAATTATGCAAAAGAAGAGAGCATTTGGGAATCACTGGGCTTAACCAAGTTAAAATTATTCATTTACTACATGCTTTATAGCTTTTTTTTTTTATCAGTACACATTTGCATTCATGAAGTTCTCATTCATCTTGGGGAGCAGGTACAGGTCCATAACACAGCTTGTTTCTTTTTTAATCTCCTCCCCTGCCCCTCCCCTCTATCTTGAAATCCCGTTTCCTCTTTTTCATTCTGTTATTATTAATCTTAGCTCATGTTCACAACATACAATGTTTACATCCACTGTGGGTATTTGGTACCTGTACAAGGCAAATCTTACCTCTCCTTACTTCCTCTTCCCCTCTTCCTCTCCCCTCCACCTCAGTCTCCTGGACCCTTTCCCATTGGCAAGAAGTCTAAGCCCTTGTTTCTTTCTATCCCTTCTTATTTTGCTTTTTGCTTATATTTTGCCTTACTCAAATGAGAGGTGCCATGTGGTGTTTAAGCTTGTGTGTCTGATTTATTTCACTTACCATTTTGTCTCAAGATGCATCCTTTTTCCTACAGATGACTCCAGTTCATCCTGCTTTACAGCAGAATAATACTCTGTTGTGTGTAAATGCCACATTTTCTTTATCCAGTTGTCTATTGATGAACATACAGGCTGCTTCTAGGATTTAGTTATTATAAATTGTGCCGCTATAAACATGGTTATGTGTTTATCCCTATAATAAAATAACTTTAACTCTTTGGAGAAGATACCTAGAGGAATAGCTGGGTCAAGTGGAATTCCTAATTTTAGTTGTTTGGGACACTCCATACTGATTTTCATTGTGGTTGTACTAGTTTTCAGTCCCACCAACAAATTAGAATGGTTCCTTTTTGGCTGTAATCACACCAACATTTGTTTTTCTTTGACTTCTTAATGATTGCTATTCTTTCTGGTATTAGATGAATCTTAGCATTATTTTATTTTGCATTTCTCTAATGGCTAGAGATGTTGAACACTGTTTCGTGTATTTGTTGGCCATTTGTACTTCTCCCCAGAAGTGTCTGTTCATTTCCCTTGGTGGTTTGTTGATTTGGGTCTTTTATTTTAGGTGATCAATTTTCTCAAGTTCTTTAAACACTCTAGCTATTTTTACAGCTTCTTTCTACGACTAAATGAGCATTGTAATGTCTAAGAGGGGACATACTCCTAGGTGAAGTGTTTCCCAAATTCACCTAATGAAAGAACCCCTCTTGGTGTGTTCAGACCTTGGCACACTCCCAGTAACTCAGCAAGCACCTGTTTAGAGAAAGCCATGACAGACAAAGGGTGGTTCCCTGAGACAGCTGAGTGCTCTGGTCCCAGCCCAAGGAGTCCCTTCTACCATAAAGGATCTCTCTGTGTCTCTGTCTCTCTCTCTCTCTCTCTCTCCAGAATCCTTCTAGCAGAAAACCCCACCCAAGATCAAGCTCCTAACTAGGACCATCAAATCCAGGAGACTGGAAAAAGACAAAGACAGGGAGGTGGGAGACAAGTACACCATTTGTGATCTCATAGTGATTCCCACCAGAGGTGACAGCCTGTGTACCACTTCTCTTCCAGCTCCTGTGCAAGTCAACACATCAATGTCCAAGCTAAGAGCTGCTAAAGTGTGACTCTTGAGCTCAGGCCTCCAGATGTTACGTGCTCCCTAACATCTGGAGGCTTCATTTCCCAGAGAAGGACGAGTGACCTGCAACATTCACCTTGCTCAGGTTGACCCAGAAGGGCAAGAGGGGCAGATGGACTCACACACAGGTAGACTAACCCTGCTCCACCCATGCAAGGTATCTGGTGAACACAATTTTAATTATACCCTACTTACCACATACAAGCACCTCCACACGCAAATGCATGTCTCCTGACACTCTTAAGAAAAATTAAATTCAGGTTTATACATGAAAGCGAGTACACATATCCATATACATGACACCATGTGTGGTGTGATCCAAACATACAGTAATGTTTAAATTTTTAAAAATTTATTAGACTAAATAGTTAGTCTTGCCATGAGTCTTGCTCAATATACTCTACATTGATTGGGTCAAAAACACTTAGCCCATTGCCCTTGCCACCTGCTGAAGCAGTTCTGGAAGTCCTCTTTTATGAGTGTTTTTATAAGCTATGACCAAAAGTATTGTGAATGCTGTTGCCAAGTGCCATCCAATAGAAATGTAGGGTTGTGAAAACATGACAGTGTGTCCTCATCCACCTTAGTCATCAAATCTGGTTACTTTTGGCTCTTTCCAAAGTCAAAATGACCATGAAAGGGAAACATTTTGAATTGACTCCAGATAGCGAGGCAGCCACCAACGCACAACTGAAGACACTTACAAAAGAGGACATCCAGAACTGCTTCAGAAAGTGGCAAGAACTATGGGAGAAGTGTGCTCAAAGTGAGGGGGAGTGTTTTGAGGTTGATTGGTGGCAATAAAGATGTTTTGATCCTGCAGCAGATAGTCCATTTGGCAAGTGGATTGGGAAGAGTGACTGCAGACCTTGCCATCATCCCATACCCAAGCCTCCTGTTTTCCCAGCTATAGCCCCTAAACAGCTGGGAACAGAAGCCTGACCACGGGCAGGCAGACAGGAGTCTGGAAGTGGTCATCCTGGAGGATGTGGCACGGGATGAGCACACTGAGGTGGGAGGACCAGGCTCTGGCAGGCAGGGAGGATGCTGGGAAGCACTCCGGAGCCTGCGGCTGGGTCCTGCAACCCCTTCTGCTTCTGCTGCAGGTGCCCTGGGTGTTGCTCCCTTCTCTCTCCTGCCTCGATCGTGCAGCGGCACTCCTCTGTGAGCAGCGCTGTGCACGGGCGGAGGACGCAGGGAGACCTGAAGCCCTCTGTTTGGGAATTGTGAGGGGGCCGCCCTAATACACATGCCCAAACCCGTGGGAGAGTGCAGCATTCCCTGATGGAGAACCGATGCGCCCCTTGGGGTGCTGCTGCTGTGCAGCTGTATGGCTTTAACAAGTCCCCCACCCTCTGTGAGCTTAGAAACTACATCTGGCTACAGGAAATGCAGGACTAAGCAGTTCTACCTTCCCAGCAGTGTGACATAGGAGGAGGAAGGATTTTCGACCCAGCTCGCTGCCTGAGTTCAGGTCCTGACCTCACTGCTTACCAGCTAGCCCTCAGGTGTGTCACTGGCTTCTCAGCTCCCTGGTTTCTTCCCCTGCAGAACGGCCACGGTGATGCCAGCTGGACACGTGGGAAAGCAGGTGGGAACAGGTTAGGCCGTGGGAAGGCACTGGCAGATATGAAAGGAACTCGTGCATCATGGTTGGGATTCCAACAAAGATAACCTAAAGAAAGCCCTGGCTGGGAGTCCACACGGCATTTGTTGGTGGCTGGGTGCAAAAACTCAAACACCTGAAAGAGCCCCCGGCAGAGCACCCGGACTGCTGCGTGCTGTACGGAGGGGGCTCAGGTAACACTGCTCCACAGAACAAAACCAGGTGTGAAGCAGCACAAACAGAGTGCTTCCTCCGGGGTGCGAGTGAGGGAGCTCACATGTAGCTATGTAGCTGCTTGTATTTGCAAATAGAGCACTAGACTAGAAGAATAAACAAAAACCGGGAGGGTAGGGGAGTTTACTCAAGGGGGCAGGCGGGTAAGGGAGGAAGAAACAGGGCTGGAAGTGAATGTACCTTTTCATTTTGTAATCACTTTTGAGTCATATTCAATAATATTCAAAAATAAAACCAAACAAAGTATAGGCTGCCTTGTAGTAGGCAGACGCCTGGGGCAAATGGTGTGAGCCAGCAGGCTTCTCTAATCCAGATGGACGGGCAGACAGACAGATAAACAGCTTAGAGGCCAAGGTTCCCGAGGGGCTGAGGAATGGGCCAGCGGGCAGGGGCCTCCAGCGCTGTGCTGCTGCCACCTGGCCCAGCAGGCAGCCTGCGCCCTCTCCCCCAGACCCGGCTGGCGGGAGCAGGAGCGCTCCACTCCCTCCCACTTCCCGGAATGAATGCTTTCTCTAAGCTCATTGCAAAACATCCTGGCTGGAGCTTCGAATGGGAATCCAGAAGCACCCCTGGAGAGAGGGAGCCGGCTCCTGAGGACATTCTGGCCTGGTGTGAGGCCTGCGGCAGGAGGGGCAGAGGAGGCCAAACTGCCTGCTGTTCACAGCCAAGCCCAGGCCTCACGACGTGGCCGCCACATGCTCACCAGGCCCACATCTGGGTGAGGCAGCTGCCGAGGTTTGGGCAGTGGTGGATGTCAGGGATCCGCCCCACCCCGCACCCTGCTCTGGATGGCCTTGGGGGCCAGAACAGAGCTTGTTAAAAGAGGAGAAAGAAGCCTCCATGGTCAGGTCTCCCTGGCCCCCAGCCTATCTCCCCAGGAGTACAAGATGCAGTTTAATGCACTAGCAGAGAAGAGCACTGGGACCAGGGCCTGAGTCCACCACCATGATAGGTCACCCAGCCAGTGTCTTCTCTCCCTGGACCTCAGGTCCTCTATCTGTATTAAAGAGGAATTTGTGAGTATGACTTCTATTTTTCAAACCTCATCTGGCTTAGAACCTGGAATGTAGCAAAAGCCCACACTGAGTCTGCTGATGGAGGTTGGGTAGTCCAACCCCCGAGCACTTCCTGGGACCCTTGCCTTCCTTCAGAATCCCTGCTTCTGCCTCCTTCCAAATTCCCCCATCCAGTCATCACAAGGACCCTGACTCCTGCTCTTGTCCTCTGTCCACTCTCCCAGGGAATCTCATGCCCCATGGCACATAGACTTGTTGCCTCGCCAATGACTTTCAGATCTCTCTCTTACTGGGCTCTACACCTGAGCGTTCACCATCCATGGGATGCTTCCCCTAGAAGCCCCAGCCACCTCGCCAGCCACTCTAACATCCAAAACAGGAACCCTGGCCATCTCTCTCTTTCACACATGTCCCCCATCAGTCTGTCCTGTCATCAAATATCTTTATATCACTCCTTCTTCATTTCATCTCTATTATCCTAGCCAGAACTCACCACCATCACCACCAGCACTATGACCACCATCACTATGACCACCATCATTACCATTTTACCTTCACCATCACCATCATCACCATGATCGTTGTCATCACCACTACTATCATTGTTACCACCATGATCACCATCTTACCCTCACCAGCACCACCACCCTCACCAGCACTACCATCATAGTACCATCTTACCATCTCCATCACCACTATCATCACTGCCACCGCCTTGATCCCCACTATCATCACCACCACCACCAGCATTAGCGTCATCATCACATCACCACCACCACTACCACCACCATCATCACTATCATCATCACTACCATCATCAACACCCACAGCATCACCATCATCACTGCCATTACCATCACTACCATCATCACCAACGTCGTCACCACCACCCTTCTCACCACCACTACCATTATCATCACCATCTTATCATCACCATCATCATCACCACCACCATCCTAGAATCAGCACAAGCATCATCATCACCATTTTTCTTCACAATCACAGTCACACTCATCACCTACCATCATCCCTATCACCATTGACTTTTATCACCATGTTTACCACAGTCTCCAATCCTCTGTACATGATCTTACTAACTAATCCTCTCCCTACTACAGACATTGTTAAGATCTAGATCTAAAATGTCCCCCAAAAGCCTCATGTGTGTAGAAGGTGTTGGATCATGAGGGTGCTACACCATACTCAGCAGTGGGTTCACCCATTGCTGAGTTTACAGCTGAATGTACTGTTAGGAAGTAGGGTCTGGTTGGAGGTGTTCACTGACTGGGAGCATGAGCTAGAAGGTTGTATTCTTGTCCCTGGCTCCTCCTCCCTCCTCTCCTTGCTTCCTATCTCCATGGATGAGCAGCTGTCCTCCACCATGCCCTTTCACTGTGACATTTCTGCCTTGGAGCCAGCCACCTTTGGACTGAACTCACGGAAAATGTGAGCCAAACCTCGCCTTTTAGTTGTATCAGGCATTTTGTCCCAGCAATAAGAATGTGACTAAGACAGACACTGTTTCTGAATCACAGGTATGATCGCAATTGTCGTGGATTGTTTGTTCCCACTGTCTCAGAATAAAGTTCAAGTGATTTCCTTGGGGTTTGACCATTCCCACCATGACCCATGCTATATTCTAACAGCCCAGAGCTTGGCCCCACCATACACTTCCACGAACACACCACATCTTTCCACCTCTGACTCAATTTTCTACCTTTCTTCTGTTTGAAGTCCCTATCCTCCTCTCTGAATCCTATTAGTCCCTGCAGGCCTGGATCCATGCTTGTGCCTCTGGAGAGAAAGCATCAGATGCCCCACTGGGGCTCCTGAGCCTCTCCCTACCCCACCCCAGGAGCCAGTCCTGTCCACAGCTCCTGAAATCCAGGGCTTGCAGTAACTTGCCCATTAGATGATGAGCCCCAGGGGGCTGGCACAGGCAGAAAGCTAAATGAAGTTCAGCAGCAGTGGATGGGAAAGGAAGTTGGCAAGAGCAGGAAGGAATTATTCCCCAACTGTATCAATGTGAGGCCCAGCATCCTTTATCAGAGCACAGTCCGTGTCAAAGTCAGCCCAGCTCCAGAAGATGGAGAAGCACGAGGCCACTCCATGAAGACAAGACACAACACTTCCCCGCCCTCCTAGGCACAGCAGGTGGCTGGGGCAGGCAGCAGCAGTGCAGTGTGGACACTCAGGACCTCACATGTCCAATCCCTGCACACTGCTCAGCTCATCTTGTTGTCTCCTGTTGGGTTTTGAACTGAAGACCAATGCCTCATTTCCCACAGAAACCTCCCTTCCACTCAGCTCTAAGATCTTGCTCCTCATAAAAAGCACCCCTTGTTGTTGAAGCAGACCAGGGGAACAGGCCAGGATTTCTGCACTGGCTGCTACCTTGCAGCATGACCCTGGGTGGGAGATTTGGGTAGGGAGAAGGGTGCCAGAGAAGAAGAAGGGTGAACCAGAGATGCTACTGACTACCACGTCTGGGGGACCCCAGAGCCTGGGCAGGGTCAGTTGAGAAAGTGTGACACGATTCTCCAGGGTGCCTACAGGGATCTGTCACCCTCGGCAAGGAGGGCTCCAGCTGGAGAGGAGGTACCCTTTCCAGCCTTTGCACAGAACAGCGGCGATGTGGCTCCCTGTGTTGGTCTTTGTTAAGCAGAGGCTTTGCCTTTAAAAATAAAGGACCAGGGCTCAGACAACAGTCACTTAACTGTTCTAGGGCCCTGCCCCTTGAGGTCACCAAGAGTGACAACGCCCAGACCTACTCTTCTCAGGCTCACAGTGTCTGGTGCACCTGTCTCTCCCCTGAAGGCCAAGGGGGCAGGACTGAGTGTGTTGACAGAGCCACCCCAGCAAGGGACTAGGATGGCCTAGCTGGGTCAAAGTGAGCCCCACAGGGGAGCTGGAGCCAGAGCTGCAGCACCGGTCCCAGGTCTTGGTCCAGCCAATCTTACCCACCTCCTCAACCCCTCTACCCACTGCCCCTCAATCTCCTCTACCTCATTCACACCACCTCACACACCCACTCTTCCACCCTCGGTGCCACTACATCTTGATGTCCCTAGTTCTCCTGCCCCTTTTCCTCTCCAGTTCTCCCTCTGCACGCCCCCCCATCCTTCCCATTTCACTCTCCTGCCTCCACTTCCTGTCCTTCCTTTGCCCCAGCCCACCCAGGGCAGCCCTGTGTGGTCTTCCAGCCTCAGGAACATAGCCTGGAGAAGGAAGTTCCCCAGCCACCCACCCAGCCTGCCCATGTTTTGGTTCATACTCGGGTGTTCGTTTACCTCTCCAGTGTCGCCTGGACAGCTGAGAGCTCACTTTCACATTTATTACCTCATTTACTCCTGACAAAGACTCTGTGAAGACCGCAGATGGGGGAAAGGCAAGAAGAGCCATCTCTTCTCTCTGTGAGCAGGGGAAGAGACCGCACCAGTCACACAGCTGTCCAGGCCAGCTTCCCTACAGGAGCATCAGCAGACACTAACACGGGCCTCTGTGCCCACTGTGCCCTGTTCTGCACAGCGCAGGGGCTGCCAGCCACACCCTGAGAGCCTGCAATGCGCTGCCGCATCCCTGAACTTCCATCGGCTTGTTCTGACCCACACTCTCCTGATTCAGTTGCCCGACTGCAGAGTGCCACCTCCGCAGTCCCCGATGTGCCCGGCAACCCAGGCCTGCTGGTTCCCAGGAGTGCAACTCTGACGATGTCTCCTGGCCTTGCAGAGTGGCAGAAGCAGCAGGTCCTGGGTGACGATGGCAGACTCTAGGCTGTGCTGAGCAGTGCTCCCACTCCCACTGCAGAGATGCTGCGTCTTTGTCCCGAGCCTGGAGCAAGGCCAGCTGCAGAGCTGCAGAGAGGGATCTGCACTCCAAAGGCACTGGGGAGATGATGCTTTAGAGCACAGAGCTGATGGCTCCTGACTGACAGCCCCGCGGTGCCACCAGCACCTCCAGCTCCTCACACCCACTTGAGCTCTGTATCTCTGTCTCCCACCACCTCTCATCCACACTCCCTTCTGGGTTTTCCTTGGGGAGCCAATACCACCACTATGCCAGCCACAAGCCAGCAAGCTGGGGGCATCCATGACCCCTCAAAACCGCTCACTCCCTACTAGGCTCTGGACCAGGACCCAGGAAAGCTCCCTCCCACAGGCCACCCCCACCCTCAGGGCTCCCACCTTCTGTCCCACTCCTGCCTGTCCACTCAGCACTCGGGGGAAGCAGGAGGCAAACAGCTTGGGCTCTGTGGCAGGTAGAGCGGGCTTGAATTCAGCCACTTTCATACATGTACGATTTTGGCAGATGACTTGCTTCCAGAGCATCTTGACATCGCTGTGCATCCTCTCCCTGCTCTGTCTCAGGACTACCAAGTGGCCCTCTAATTATAACTTGACTTCCTCTTAGCATCTCCACCTGGAAGACAAGATGCTGAGCGAGGTCCTGAGGCCACTCAATGTGACGGTTATGATTCTCTTTGCAAATTCATTATTTGTTATTCTTGTTTACCAAAGAGAAAACACAATAGGATAAAATATCCAAAGGAGAAGAAGAAAACGGAGACCATCCACATAACACCAACCACAACAGCTAACATGAATGCAGGAAAAAATGGTATGCGTGGCTTTCGAGGCCCTGGGAAGGGACTGTGGTGTCAGCTTGGGTTAGAATTTGCCGCCTCTAGACTCACAGTAGACGGAGTTAAACTGACATAAGCGCTGAGCACCTCTTATTCAAAGTGTTTGAGCCCGGAAGCATTTCGTATGGTTTTCAGATTTTTGAATATTTGCACATAAATAATAGATACCTGAAGGTAATTTTACAATATCTGTAATGCACCTGCGTGTTGACTGCGACCTCTTAGGTGTGAGGTCAGGTATAGAACTTTCCCCTTGTTTGCGTCTTGTTATGTCCTAAAACAATTTTAGATTTTGGAGCATCTCAGAACCTGAGATCTTCAGAATAGGGACGTTCAACCTGTACCACCTTGCTAAATAGCCAAGCAGGAGGCTCTCTGTCCCTGCAGGTACACAAGAAAAGACTGCAAACCTTGTTAGGAACATCGCAGAGAGAGGCCCTTGAGTTTCTCTCCTCCTTTCCACTGCTAACACATTCACTCAGTCATGAAGCACTAAATGATTATTAATTCTCTCTGTTCCCCTCCACTCCCACCACCGAGCCAAATGCCTGTCCTCTCCTGCCTGCACAATGACAGCAGCTCCAAAACGTTTCCCTTCACCACGTCTGCCTCCTCTGCTCCTTATTTCCTACCCAGAAACCAGAAGCAGGAAGGAGCTCACCCCTCTCTGGGCCTCCAGTGCCCTTGGGGTAGATCTGACGGCCACAGTGTGGCCCCAAGACCTCCTCACCTGGGCCCACTGCCTCTCCAGCACCTCCTGCTCATATGGACACTGTGTAGGCCAGGCAGAAGTGCCAGTGGCCTGCTTCTCCTCCCCGGCCCTGGTCCTGCAGACCCCCATCTTCACCAGGACAATCCCCATTTCTGTTGCAGGCATGCCTAGCTGCCTCATTTGTCCATGAAGTTCCAGCTTCCACCTCTCCCATTGGGAACCCTCCTTGGAACCAAAGCCTGTCCAGGGCCAGCCTGGACACAGTCCCAGGGAAGCCTGCATCTCTCTCCTCAGGTGTCATATACACAGCAAGGGCCTTTTCCCCAGCACAAGACCTAGAGGCCAGGGCCTGTGTGGTGTGGACACAGGACCCCACCTGTGTGACCCACAACTCAGTCTGGGGCAGGCTGGTACAGCCAGGGAGAGGGAGCAGGGCCGCCTCCTGGAGTAGGTCCCCCCTGCCTAGAGTAGGTCCTAGAGCCTGGTTCTCACCGCCAGGAGGAAGAGTTGGGCGGTGATGCTCGGGGCCACCTAAATAAATTTCTGCGCAGCCTGTTGGCCCATGGAGCACTGCTCCACTTGCTGGAAGGCTCAGGCTGTGCTCTGCGTCTGCTGGAGTAACAGCCCTGTGTACCCAGCTGCCGCAAAGCACCGAGACCTCCTTGCACCACGTGGACTGTATTGCAGCAAAGCTGCCCTGAGCACCGGGTCTGACTCACATTATCTCTGCATCTTCAGGGTCCCAAGTGTCTTCCCCAGCTGGTTTCCAGGAATTGAAGACACAGAGGGGTCCCCCTCACTCTCCTTGTACCCATCAGAGACATCCATGCAGGACTGAGAAGCAGAAGAGGGTGGGACAGGGAGGAGCCCCAAAGCTACAGCTGCCTCTCCAGCACCTCCTGGGTTCCAGGCCATGGGTCTCACAGCAGGAGCAACAAAAGGAAACCCAGAGTGGTCACCCAGTCACCCTCAGACCTGTGCCTTCCCCGCTGTCCACTAATTACGGATTGCATGTGCCAGCACGAGGCCTGTGCCTGTTACACCTGGAAAAGGATTCACCCTTTACAGTGCCCCTGGGCAGGAGCTGCTGGTATTGCCATGGTTTGACAGGTGGAAAATGGAGGCACAGAGAGATTTAGAAACTTGCCCAGAGTCTCAGAGCTATATGCGTGGCCAGAATTCAAACACAGGCAGGCAGGCTGCACTCAGGCTGCGCTGCTGCCGGAATACTACCTGGCCCTGCAGCCAGGCCTGAAGGCCCCATTCATTGTGGAATCCTTCAGACTGGACCATCACCACCCGTGATCTCCAGGCGGGATGGCTTCGCCCACAATCCCACCATGGGACCAGGCCTTCCTAGGTGCTGAGAGTGAAAGGAACTATTTCAGAGAAGCGTTTGCAGAGATGGTCAGTGTCCAGCAGATGCCTTGTGGAGCCATTGTGCGACCCTCTGGGGTCATTTCAGAACGTGGAATTGACGAAAGGTCGATGAGGGTATTAAAGAGTGAGAGGAAGGTAGCAGATCTGTCCTGGCCCAGCTCCGCCTCATGCCGGCCCACAGCCTCGGGCTGCTCATGTCACTCTCCTGAGCGCAGTTTGTTGCTTTATAAACTGAGATGGGAAAGCCATCCTTGTGGTAAAAAAAGATGGATAAAGAGAAAAGAAGGAAGGGTTTTGAAAAAGGGAGAGAGAGAGGGAGAGGGAGAACAAGAGAGATAGAAAGACAGAGAGAGAGCCTATCTGTACATGTTAACAAAAAATAGGGTGAATACTTAAATCTTTAAAATTCACTATAGCAAAATACACTTTGCCATGAATCCCCCTCAGAACATTCCCCCTCCTTTCCAACACACTTTCCCATCATTCTTGACACTTTCTGAAGCAGTTCTGTCAGTCTTCTTTCATGGGTATCTTTACTTGTGCATTTGTGGCTGCCTTGATGCCCTGGATCAATTCAAAGCATTTATCTTCCATGGTCATTTTGACATAGGGGAGAGCCAGAAGTCAGACACTGCCAGGCCCAGTGAACAAGGTGGATGAGAACCCAAGCCTTTCCATTGGATGTCGCTCAGCAGTAGCATTCACTGTATTTCTGATCCCACCTTACAAGGACACTCATGAAACAGGACTTCCAGGACTGCCTCAGAAAGTGTCTAACACAGTGGGATACGGTTGTTCAAGAAAAGCGGGGGAGTGTATTTTGAAGGGGATTAATGGCAATGTATGTTTTACGGTAGCACTTTTGTTTAAATGTAAGCATTTGCTGTATATTCTGATCACACTACATAAAAACACTTGGCCCAGGCGCAGCACATAGTAGGCCTTCAAAATGGAGCTCTCCTCTGGATTCTGCAGCAAAGCCAAGATAGAGCCGGGTGAGAGCTGGGCGGCTTCAAAACAGAGGAGGAGGGGGATGAGGAGGGGGACACAGAAAACATAGGAGCCTTGGAAAGGGAGGCCAGGCCCTGGGGGACAAAGGCCAGCGTGACTGTGAGCCCGCTGGTTCCCTCCTGGCTGGAAGCCACCTTCGACGTCCTCCGAGGGCCCATTCAGCGGAGGTTTTATCTCATGACAGCTGAGGGAAGGGCTCCGGCTCCATTATCCTCCAGTTCACTCTCAATTCACAAAGAAAACACAATTTCTCTGGATTGTAAATCAGGGGCTGGTGACCCGGGGAAGGGGAAGCCTGAATCGCAATTCCCAAAGAACATTTCACAAAGCCACTGAGAGAAAATGGTTTTCTGCAGCCGTGCATGGTGGTGCCCAGGAGGAGGAGTTGCACAAAGCTGACAGCGATGGCTGCGATTATAAAACAAAGCCCCCACATGGGGAAACTGAGATTACGAGAGGGAGAAGTGCCTGGCCCGGGTCTTTTGGTGACATGGTGGCAGAACAGAGGCGTACTTGAAGTCTCTTAGTCCGGAGCTAATCCCACTCACTCAGGCCACGTGGAGGTAAACTCAAGGAGAGGTGAAAAGAACCCCAGGTGCCCCTTCTGGGAGCTGAGAGCTAAGGGACCAAGGAAGAGAGACACCCTGAGCCCTGGGTAGTCGAGGCCTCAGATTCACTGGGTATTAGGAGGCTGTGCACACCTGTGGAGAAATGAAGTGTGGTCAGGCTCCCTGCTATGTTTTTGCTTCCCCAGCCCAACCTGGGCAATTCAGCAACTTAGGAAGACCCTGTCTCAGAAAAAAAAAAAAAAAAGGGCTGGGGATGTAGCTCAGTGTGAAGGTACTGGGTTCTATCCCCAGTACAGAAGGAGGAGGTGGGGGAGAGGAGGAGGGGGAAGAAGAGGGGAAAGAGGAGGAAGAAGACGAGGACTATGCGTACATGGATGTGAAAGTTCCAAGAGGCTAGGACGGGTTTCCACAGTGTGCGCCTGGGTGGCTGTGATCTATCCCTTCCCCCACTCTATGAAGTCCATCATTGTCTTCCGCATATGGCTCTTCTCACACCCTAGAAGGATCTTAGCTCATCGCTGCTCCTGTCTGCACCTCAGTTTCTCTTCTGTGAAATGGGGAGGGCAACCCACCCACCACCCACACCCACCACCAGGGCCATTCTGATCCCAGCCTGTGGCAGTTTACTGAGAGGTCACGGCCCTGGAGGTCTGGGCCTCCTTTGGGGATCCTTTCTTTCCCAATGCTCTTCTCTGACGGTTCCTGGAAGACACCAACATGAGGCTGAAAATGATCCGAAGCCTCCTCAAGCCACCAGATCTGGTAGCTCAGAAGCCATAGCTTCCATCCTGACCCCTGCTGCTCCTGAGGCCAGCAGGGCCATGGACCAGCACCATGAGGACAGACAGAGAAGATGCAGGACAGGGACAGTGTGGAGAGAGTAGCATGCGTGGCGAACCTGTTGGGCACAGGACAGCTTGGATCGCTGCCACCCCATGTCATGTGTGCCCAGCAGTCAGTGTCAGCCCAGACCCCTCATCCTCAACTCAGCCAGCACCTCATCCTTCTCCTGTCATGGGTTCCCCGTGTGTAGTTCCTGGTCTCTACATTCGGGGCAGCCCTATCACCTATCCGGCTGGAAACTCAGCCCTCTCTCTCGGTTCCACCTTCCAGTGCCGTCCCCCAGCTGATCCACTGCCAGGTGGTTCCACTCAAACCGTAAATTTCTCTTTCTCCCTCTATCTCTCCCACCTAAACCCTCATTCAGCCTCATCACGAGGTGTTCTCCCACAGACAGGGAATCCTTTGGGACATAGCAGTTTCTCACAGCACCTCACCCCCAACCCCGGAACATAGGAACCCAGCAGGTGCTTACGAAAGATTTCTCAATGAGAGTAGGTCAGGAATTCTTGGCAGCGGAGACTCCTGAGCTCATGCTAACCCAGTGGACCCAGAGGGAAGCACACCCAGGGGTGTACTTGAAAGCACATCCCAGGCATGTCCCCCAGGCAGAGGGACCCCCTGGCAGAATGACAAAGTGGGAATGCAGGATAGGAAAGGCCACCTAGGCAGAATCCGAAAGGGCTTTGAATGTCACACTAAGGCGCGTGTTTGGAGGGAGCCTGACTCTATTTACTTTCCTCCTCATTTGTCTTTTAGACGGAAAGCACTCTGACAGCATTTGAGGAAGACAAATTGTGAGACAGACCAGCACTTGGCTCTGAAAACCTTGCCCAGCCTCTCATGAGATCACATTTCCCTGCTTTGGGCCAAAGTCTTTAGAGCACTTTGGCATTGGGTGAAAGATTGTCAGAGCCAAAGAGCTGGTGAGGGCACCTTGGCTGGATGCCAGGGTCACACTGGGGCTTACCCTACTCCTGCCCTAATGTCCCATCCTGGTGGCTCCTTTGGAGCAAGGACCCAAGCCAGAAGTGACCAGGGAGGGATAAGGGGCAGAATGGAGAGCAAGATACCACCCAGCCAAGGGCATCTGCCAGGGTCCCAGCAAGGTGTCTCTGCAAAGCAGCCTTCATGGCTGGGACCCTGGAGAACCAGCCTTCTCCTAGATGCAGAGAGACCAATGGCTTCTCTTAACTTCCAATTGGCCCCTTGGAAGGAAAGCACCTGGAGAGTGTGATAGGACATCCGGGCCACCTTAGTGTCCTCAGCATCATACCTCCCCTCCTTCCTTTTTCACTGCCCTCCTTGGACTGGGCTGCAACGCACAAATCCAGCAGGGCCTCCTCAAGGGTCTGGAGCCTGCAGGGTCTGCACACAGCAGCCTTTCATCCTGAAATCATCATTGTATACTCACTCCCCTCCTCTAAGTGTGGCTGCCATCCCTTCCAAGGAATCTCCCTGCCCCCTCAGCATGCGCTAGGCACCCCTCTTCTGTGCACCTTCCCTCCACTGCCCTCCCCCAAAGTATTAGCTCTCTGCTTGGAAATAACTGGTGGAACTCTCTCAACTACATCTCTTCCAAGTGTGACTGGTTCACTGGGTGCTGTAACGCTGGCACCTGTTAGGTGCCCAATCTTGGCCAGGAAGCCCAAGGGAAGGAGGATGGGGACAGTGGGTGGCAGAGAGGACCAAACTGGTAAGGAGGAAATGGTGCCAGCCAAGGCTGGGGTGGAGGAGGGGAATGGAAATGAAGGTCGGGTTCGGGCATCTTCAGTCTCGTGCACGCCTCAGAACACCTGGAAGGATGCCAGACCCGCAGAGCTGGACCAGCCCAGACCCTCTGGTTCTGCAGGTCTGTGCCCCCAGGGACTGGCATCTGAACGGGTGCCAGGAGATGCTAATGCTCCTGGTCTCAGGATTGTTCTTTGAAAGCCTGACCAACCAGGGTGGTGCAGGTCAGTGTATAAAAAAGGAGTCCAAAAGAGGAGGTGGCAGGCTGTAGGCAGGCTGTGCAGGGCATTAAATGGGGGCTCAGAGGCGGCACCGCCACTCAAAGCTCCAGAGGGTACGAGGAAGGAGGAAGAGAGCTCTGTACCCCAAGGTTGGGTAGCAGAGATACCCACATCCCCGAGTGTGACTCCCCAACCCCAACCCAGACTGTGCGACATCCTCAGCCTCGGTTGCCCCAGGGGACCACACTCCTGCCTGTGTGAAGGACGCACAATTGAGACCAGCCAACCTCCTGAGAGCAGGTGTGCCTGGCTGGGAGAAGGCCTCGAGAGGGCTTTGCACACTGGAAGGCCCCCAGCAGATGTGAGAGCGATTATTATAATCTCCCCTCCCCCAGATGGCATGGTCCCGGTTGCCCCCTCCTCCGCCTGCCAGGCCCCTCTCAGTGGTCTCTGGGGACAGGACAAGAAGGGCCCTGATGGCCGGGGGCACTGGCTGCCTCCTCGGGGGGTGGGGGCTATCGCCCTGCCTCCAGCATGCCAGGCCTTTCTTCTTCAGGTGCAAGGACCCAAGTGGCTGTCAGCAGGCGGCCCCTCTGCAGGGCACCTCAGGCGGTTGGGAGGCGGTGGCGGGGGTGGTGCAGCGCAGCCAGGGAACAAAGGCCGGCGGGGAGCTGGCAGGGCTCCATCAGGGTTCAATGCACAATGGCCTGGGGGGGCTGTCGGCTTCGCTCCTGGCCGGCATTTGCATAATGTCTGGGGCAGGAACAGGTGCCCGGTCAATAGGCGATTGTGAGGCTGCTCTGTCAAAAGAGAAGGGCCTGCATTGAAGGCCAGGCTCGCTATTGCAATGCAAATAGCATTCAAAGCAGACCAACCCGGCCTGGGCTCCCGGGAGCCCCAGCTTCATGAAAGCCACCGAGCCAGCCCGGCTGCTGCCGCTGCTGGTGCCCGCTTTGTCTGAGGCCAAAGGGTGGCATCGGCAGTGGGGGCTGGGCACCCCCATCAAGGAGCAATGCAGCCCATCCAGGAGGGCTTCCCGGAAGAGGAATGAACGCTGCTGAACTTGGCCTGAATTGGAAGGACACCACGCAGCTTGTTGGAAGAGAGCTCAGAGGAAAGCCCAGGCAGGGTGCGTCACCCTGCAATCTGCAAGAGCCACTTATGCCCAGCCACCCAAGACTGAGAGTCCTATGTCGTGGCCAGCGCTTCCTGAGGTCTGTTACAGATTGGCACTGCTGTGGCTCCTTCGTGTATATGAACTCATTCAACCCTCAAGGCAGCCATAGGAAACAGAAAGTGTTACTACTCTCCGTTAACCACTGGGGAAACTGAGTCACAGAGTGGTTAAAGATTGCACAGCTGACAGGCAGTGATGCTGGGGAAGCAACCTGGTCTAGAAGTCATACTTCTCTTATGGCAGGGCTCAGGATCAAACCCAGGGCCTCCCACATGCCAGGCGAACTCGCTCCCACTGAGCTACACCCCCAGCCCCAAAGTCACAGCCTCCATCTCTGTGCCAAGGCTGACAAGAGGATCCCTCGAGGCTTCAGGGAAAAAACCAAGAAGAAAGCCCTAGATGGACCAGAACCCGTGTCCTCCTCCCTGGTTGGCTTTCGCCTCTGTAGCTGAAGAAGTGTCACAGAGGGAAAGGCCTCAGGTTGACTCAGAGATGGCAGTGACGGTGGCAGGGGTGATGGCACAAGGATTATATTTCTTCTTACATCAAAGGTAAGGAAACAACCACTCTTCACTTCGTAGAAATAACCTGCATCGTGGGTGACTTAGTTACTTTTTTCTCGTTGCTGGGACAAAATACCCAATGCCCAAAATGAAGGAAGGAAAGGTTTATTTAGCTTACAGTTTGTGGAGGTTTCAGTCCATACTTGGCTGGCTCCGAGGCAGAGTGGCACACGGCAGAGGGCAAACATTCATGGCAGCAGAAAACAGCTAAAACAACAAGAGCAAAGAGGGAAATGGCAGCTGAACAGAAAAAAGCCAGAGTAAAAGGGAGGAATGGCAGCAAGCAGCCTCTTTCCCTCCCTTACATTGTAAACAGGCTACCCCCACCTAACGGGGGCATGTAGCTCTCACATAATCTCCATGCCCTCCTCTTCCACAGGCTCAGGATGTACACAAAGTAAGCACCTGGCTTCCTGCTGAGTCACTTAGCCAAACCTCTAGACTCCCCAAGTTGACACAATGTATCAGCCATAACAGTGGGCACTTTCACTGGCAGGTTGTGGGGACTGACCAGAAAAGAGGGAGCTCAGAAGCAGGCCACAGCCTTGCCCGGTCACTGACAAGCCAGATGGCACCTGAGAAGCGATGTCTGTTCTCTGGGTCTCAGTTTTCTCGCTTATAAAGTACAAAGCTCTGCTGATTCACAGCCTAGGAACGTGGAAGATCACAATACTGCAACACAAAGTGGGTCCTTGATCCTGACATCTCCCGCCTCACAGCTCCCTGGCCCCACCCAGTTTCGTGTTGAGATGAAGAAGGACCGCAAACATGTGTGTGGGTGTAAACATTAAGTCACTCACTTGCATTCCACTGGCTCTGCAGGGTTTGTTCCTTTTCTAAAAATTGTTCATGAAATTTCCCTGGAACTCCCCCATGAAAGCCACCACAATCTGCTATGCAATGCTGGAGATGCTTAGCCCAGATAAAAGGAAACTCCCTATTGCAGTAGGGAGGCTTGAGGGATGCTCCAAGCTCCCTTGTGGTGCCTGGTAGTACTAAATTGCTGTTGCTCAGCCTGGACTCAAACTTGTGATCCTCCTGCCTCAGCCTCCTAGACTGCTGGGATTACAGCCCTGGGTACGTGTTCTCCCAGGAGATCAACAGTGGCTGCCTGGAGATAGTGTTGAAAAGGAGGTAGGCACAGCAGGGAGCACCGCCGTGGTCCCCCATCCAGCCCCCCGGATAGAACACAGGTGGTCCACCTGCGAGACCTTTGCCAACATTGACCTCTGGCTACAGGAGGAATCAGAGCAGAGCAGACAACAGTGTCCCCAAAACCCACAATGACAACATCAAAGCCAGATATATTCACTTTTAAACAAAATATTCCTGAGTGTTTTTAAATGTATTCATTTTAAAATTAGAAAAACCTCTCTGGGGGAGAAGCGTAGCTCCTCAGTAGGGGGCTTGCCCAGCAGGTGCATGAGCGAGGCTCCAGTTTTGATCCCCAGTGCCACAAATTAATTAATTAATCAATTAGAATTAGAAAACTAATAAGGTATTTTTCAGTCAAAACGTGTACAAGCTGGAAGAGGACCTTCCCGTTACCACAGGAAAGGGAAGCGAAGGTTGTCCCGGTAGAACCATGGGGTTGAAGGTGGCATTCAGGGCAGGGTGGCATCAGCAGTGTCACTGCATATGCTTGTGGAGTGCCTTACCGTGTCCAAGCCGGCCTCACCCGCTTTCCAGTTGGTCCTCAACAAGATCCAGGACAAACAATGAGGGTCTATTGACCCCTATTTTGCTTGGGAAAAATAGAAGCTCAGAAATTACATGTGACTCACCAAATGTCACAGAGTTAGTGGCAGAGCTGAGCTGTGACCCCGGGCAATCAGCTCTGGGGAAGTCAGCAATGAGCCCCAGGGAGCCTAGAGGGAGCCAGAGCCCTCTTCGCACCGTGCTACATCCCCGGCCCTTTTTCGTGGTTTTTTTTTTTTTTTTTTTTTTTTTTAAACAGGATTGTGCTAAATTGCTACATTGCCCCGGCTGGGTGGGCTCGTGCTTGCAGTCCTCCTGCCTCAGCCTCCCAGAGTGCTGGGATGACAAGCATGAGCCACCACACCCAACTTGAGTCACAGCACTCGAGGAGGCAGCTCGGGCCCCACCAGCGTTCTGCGTAGGGCTGCTTGCACTGGGAGTGGAGACTTTCCCCAGGGAGGACAGGGTGGCCTCGGGTTCTGAGGCCCAGTGCCTCCTCGGCCCCCTGCACACAGTGTGCCCTTCTTTTCCTCTGCCTCAGCCCCAGCTCTTCACCAAAATACCAGGACTCACCCTGCACAGCTGGGACTTGGGCAGGGCCTGGTTCTACAGCTATCATTGCCTCTCCTGGCTACCAGCAGACACCCAGGAGGACCCAGGACCCAGCATCTGAAGGTCCAGCACCTGATCCCAGTAAAAACACCAGCGTCAAAACAAGGAATAGTCCAGATTTCTTCTTATTAAATGTCTGGAAGCCGGGCGTGGTGTCGCGCGCCTGTAATCCCAACACTTGGGAGGCTGAGGCAGGAAGATTGTTGCAGTGTGAGGCCAGGCTGGGCTACAAAGTGAGTGCAAGGCCAGCCTGAACTTCATAGTGAGACCCTGTCTCAAAAAGACAAAAGAATAAAATAAAATAAAAATAAATGTCTGGAAAAGAAATCACAAGTCAAACACACCCTTACAGTGGGAAGCAGTAAGAACGAGCTGTGGTAGAAAGATCTGGAGTGTGCGAGATCTCACTCCACCTTGGGCAAACCAGGTGGCCTTGGCTGAGCTGCTGTCCTCTGGAGTCTCCATTGTCACAGTTACAAAATGGGAGCCGCAGAAAAATGCACGTGAAGAAAAGACAGGAAAATGCAAACCAAATGACCAGGAAATTTAGACGGCTCACTGTAATTGGAGCCAAATGTCTCTCCCCGCAAGCCCATCCAGAGGAAGCCTCCTTCTAACCCTTCCAATTACCGCCTGTAAAAGGTCTGCCTGTGATCTCTGGGATGTCCTTGAAGAAGAAAGCGGGTCATCAAGGAGTTTGCTTCTTTCCTTCCAGTGGCTCGGATCAGGGGTTTATGGGGCCGTGGCTGCGGCCTGCTGGGAGACAGAGGTGGCGAAGTCTGCTGTGAGTTGCTGGAAACTGGAGGCTGCGACCTTGCAGTTGCCTCATGGCCTGGTCGGCCATGGACTTGCAGTTGAGGGGATGAGATGCTCACCCCGAAATCCCAGTCCTCAGACTATGAGCACCTAAGGGCCCTAAGAGCCATGTCATGAAGGGCCATACATCCCAGGGCAAATTCCAGAGCTCAAACTCTGCACAAACCACAGACCCAAGTTTGAATCCTGATGCCCAAGACGTAAAAGCATAGGCCAATTAGCTCGTTTTCCTATACCTCAGTTTCCCTATAGGTGGCAGAGTTAGTTCTACCTCTCAGAACTATTGACAACAAAACGAGCCACAGGTAAGAAAGACGGGAATGGAGAATCGGCATGTTCAATTTCCCCAGATCTCTTTCCACACAGCCTGACCGTGTGCCAACCATACATGGTTCTTACAACCCTCAAAAGTCCTCACTGCACTGAAATTTGAAGTCGTTAACATGGTGCCCAATTTGTCTGCCTCCATCCCTTGTGTTTCTTTCCAGTTATCCTCCCAAGACCTCCCCAAACTATGCTCCAGCAGTCTGTCATCCTAGGATCCCCAAATTGTGCCATCCATCTCGGGGCACCGGTACCTGCCCTTCCTCTGTCCCTCACCTGCTCGGTTCCCAGCTCCCGCCTCTCTCCTTTGAGTCTCTCTTTTTAAATGTGAATGACACTTATTTTTTGAAAAGGTAATACATTCACAGAATTCAAAATCCAAAAGGCAAAAAGAGGTGCAGACTGCATAGTCCCCCCTCCTGCCCACCCCGCAGCCTCCCAGCTCCCAGTTCCGCTCCCCAGAGACAGCCCTTGGCCGCAGGTCTTTGTCCTTCCAGGGGCAAAGATATGGAAACAAATACCCATATTGTGTGTGACTATCTACATGTGCATATATATTCATTTTCTTCACTTTGGTACAAATAGTAGTATGGTCTGCATTCCATTCCATTTTATTCCTTTCCCTTTTCACTCAAAAGTCTATCTGGGAGCTCAGCACATATTAGCACATAAAAGTACTGCCTGTTGCCTTGTTTTGTTTTGCTGCAAAGACTATATAACATTCAGTTCCATAAACCCACTATAAATTATTTAGCCACTCTCTTATAGGATGGTCATGTAGGCTATTTCCAGTCTTTGATGACACAGAAAATGCTTTCCTGACTAATCCTGGAGAGGGGATATAAATTTCTAGAGAAGGGGTTGCTGGGGAGAGACCAAGTGCACACATAGCACTGAGGCTTTACCAAATCATCCAGCAGAGGAACCCGTCAAATTGATCTGCATTGTGTTTGTACCACACCACAGCCTGCAGCAACATATGTGTGTGTCCCTTCCTCAACACAACTAGGGTGGAGCGGGAACTTGCCCACAAACACCTCCTCCCCCACCGTGAGCAGGAGCGGGCTTTCTGTAGGATGTAGGTGCTGTTGGAGCATTTATATTTCTACATTTCTGTGAGCTGTTTGTTCATATCTTTGGGCCGGATTCCTATTAGGTTGTTTATTTTTCTTAATGATTTGTAGGAGCTCTTTATTTACCAGCCAAATCAATCTTTTGCTATGACTCGAACTGCAAATATTCATGGTTCTTTGTGGGAGGGCTTCTTAAAGAATATGATGCGTCAGAGTAATTAGGTACCTCTTCTCCGTGCTAAGTAACAGCTGAATGAATTGATGGAGAGCTGATTGAATGAGTGAATGAATGAATGCATGCATGAACGAATGAGGCTCATCCTGCCAGGCTTCTTAGTCAGCCAGGTAGCCAACTCAGAAGTCCTGGCCTTGGCCTGAGCCTGTTAATAGAACGGAGACCCCAGGTTAGTAGCCGCCCACCCAAATGAAGTTCCCAGGGCTCAGGGGGCTCCTGCTGCCTCTGCTTCCTTCTCCCCGACACAGGAGATCTCAGCATCAACCCAAGCTCCACAGGGCCCAGGAGCAGGGCTGCCGCTCCCATTGCAGAATCTTTTCTCTCCTCTGCCTGTCAGAAACAGAGAATTTATTGCCTCATTCACTTTGAACAAAACCTGTTTCTGGAGACTTTTATGATGGAGGAGTAAGAAAAGGAGTAAAGTGAGGGAGGCAGTGTCGATGGGAGGGATGTGGCCTGGAATATATAATCTCACAGAGAAAAGCACTTCGGCAGGAGGCCAAATGCAGAACCTATGCATCTCTGGATTCTCTGGTAACCTTGCTCCTGGGTGGGTAGAAAGTCACTCAACCTAGCCTTCCTCTTACAGAGAATGAGGTGTTAGGCTTGTCCCTGCCCCTCAAGTCCCCAGCGGTCTGCATGGCCCCAGTGCTCCAGTCACCCTGGGCTCCACTCAGCTGCTCACCCCGACCCTCGCTCCTCCTGGAGCCACCCACCCACAGCACTGCAGAGCTGAACTCCTGCGCCCCAGGCCTAGAAGGCCCCTGACTCAGGGCCACGGAGGGAAAGAGGCATTCGAGGACAGCCAACCTGTGTGTTTCCTGCGAGGCTCCGGGACCCACAGGCTCAGGGTCATGGGGTCCCATTGACTGAGGGGACGATGGCAGAAGAGAGCCAGCTTGCTCACAGGCACAGCCCCACTCAGACACAGGCATCGCCTCATTAGCTTGGCCCGTGTACCCCACTGCCCACAGCTCTCGGCAGAAGACTTGGGGTATGGCGTAGGAGGAAGAGTGTAGGGGGGTGAGGAAGATATGGAGAGGTGTGGGCCTGGACTGCAGGATGGTTGGGCAGGCATGAGCGAGCATGGGCAGGTGTGGGAGAGCCGGGCAGGTGTGGACAGGCATGAACAGGTGTGGGCAGGTGAGGGCAGGCCAAGCACAGACAGCCCTCGGCAGGTGAGAGCAGGTAAGGGCAGGCTGAGCATAAACAGTCATGGATAAGCACGGACAGGTGTGGACAGGTGTGGACAGGTAGGACAGTGCGGTAGACAGATGAGGACAGGTGAGAGTAGGTGAGGGTGGGCTGAGCATAGGCAGGCATACACCAGCATGGACAAGTGTGGGCAGAGGAGGGCAGGCTGAGCGTAAACTGGCATGGCTAGGCGTGGACAGGTAAGGACAGGCAAGGGCAAGCTGAGCATGGACAGGCCTAGTCAGGCGTGGACAGGCATGGGCAGGTTGGGCAGGTGTAAGCAAGTGAGGACAGGAATGGGCAGGTGCGGCCATGCTGAGCACAACCTCCCTCCCTTCCAACTTTGGGCAGTGCCCGTCCCCAGGGCTCCCCTTCTCTCACACTCCTCCTAAAGCCCCCCTGCTGCACTCCATCCACCCCACCTAGTGTTTCTTCCCTCACTCAACAAACCTGCGCGGGCCTTGCTGCCTTCCGGGCTCTGCACCAGCCCTGGGGAGAGGCCCATTAATAAGGCGCATGAATAAATCACGGAGTCTTCTGAAGAGAAGAGCAGTTCTGAGTGCTATAATAAAGTGCTGTGTGAGTGCAGAGGAGGGAGCAATTAAAACTGTCGGGGAGAGCGCGATGTCAGGCCGGGAGGGTACCTCTGAGGCCTGTCGCTCCGGCTGGGCCAGCAGGGCCACAGACAGCAGCCACGTCAAGCAGATGGCAGGCTGTGCTCCAGAAGCCAGGTCTGACCGAGGGATGAGGTGGACTCAACCAAACCTGCAGGGCCTTGAATGCCCAGAAAGGAGCTGGGATTCCTCAACCCTGGGACTTCTCAATGGTAAGCGTTGCATGATGTGACCAAAGGAGCATGGTAGAGACACCCTCCTAACCATGCCCTTCCGGCTTTATTTTTCTCCATAGTACTTAGCACCATCTGTGGATTTCTCCTATTAGGTCGAATTGCATGAAGTGGCCATTTTTGTATATCAAAATGACGGGATTGTACAGTTCATCTCATAGTTTATTACTCATCCTTCCCCCTTCCCTTCCCTGCCTTCATTAAAATTTGAGATCTATGAAGAGGGAGGGTTTATTCTGCTTTGTTCATTGCTAGAGCCTCAGCCTGGCATAGATATCAGCTCAACAAGTATTCTCAGAATGAATGTATGCATGGGCAGATGGTTGGATGGATGGATGGATGGATGGATGATGGATGGATGATGGATGGATGGATGGATGCATGGATGGATGGATGCATGGATGGATGCATGGATAGATGGACAAATAGTTAGAGGATGGGTGGATGGATAGATGGAGGGATGCATGGATGGATGGATGGATGGATGCATGGATACATGGATGGATGGACAAAGAGTTGGAGGATGGGTGGATAGATGAATGGACGGATGATGATGGATGGACTCTGGAGTAGACAGTGAGGAGCCGAGGAGAGGGGCTCCTTTTCAGTCTCCCCTCCTAGACATGGACACTCCCAGACAGCTCAGATCTTTTATTTTCAATTTTTATTTTTTTCTTAGTATGTGTTTGCCATACATAGTGATTACATTCCTCGTGCGGAGTTGGTGCATGAACCTAACACATCCTAGTCCCTTTCTTCATCCTCTTCCCCTCCCCCTGCTATGCATCTCTTCATCTCCTTCCCATTTGCAAAAGCTCTATCTCCCTGTTTCCTGTTAGCTAGCTTTTATTTTGTTCTTTATTTATACTTGGGTTTTTTCATATAAGAGAAACCATGTGATATGTAAGCCTGAGTGTCTGGTTTATTTCATTTAACATTATAGGCTCACAGTGCATCCATCTTTCTACAAATATACAAACTTACCTTTCTTTATAGCAAGATGTGCTCACTTGGAGGGAGATGAGCCACCAAAGAGTCAGGACTCTTATGTCACTCAGGCCAGCTCCCACCCCACAGTCCTCCTACCCACTGCCCTCTCCGGGTGGTGACAGAAGCTGCACCTCAGGAGCCCAAGGCCTGCAGGCTGCCTTGGCATCAGCTTCCCACCCTTCAGAAGCACCTAGCAATTGTGGAGGTGGTGCCTCTGCCTTGCATCCCCTGAAGGTCCCTGTCGTTGTGACTGCTTATGATTCTATGTTTTGACACAGGCGTATGGATACAAAGACATTTTTGCTTAGTCTGAAAAACAAACACTAGAGTTGCAGCTCATTCTTCATGGTCACCAGATAAGGTAGGAATGACCATGGCTGTCCCCTCCTTCCCTCTCCTGTGACACAGGTATCACCAGGCCCCACTCCTGGGAAGCAGGGGCAGCAAAAGGGTGAGAAGAGAATCAGCTTGTAAAGAGAAGGAAGGAAGGAAGGAGAGAAGGGAAAGAGGGAGGGAGGGGGAAGGGAGGAAAGATCAGGGAGGGCTGAGTATAGAGGTACAGGAAGGCGGTGTCTGTAGGGCATATTACCTAGAAATAAAGGTCAACATTACCCGGAAATGGCATGGGGATTGCATACAACCAAATCAAAACGTTCCCCTACTCAGAATAGCCTCCTCTGCACCTACTGGGACATGGATTGTGGACAGAAGTGTAGCCTGATAACCCAGGCAGAAGGACAAGGGGACTCTTCCTAACCCTAAAGCTGTATTCTACTAGTGTCACTCCCATTTCAGATCAGAGAGTTGAGGCTCAGAGAATGGAAGAAATCTGTTTAGGATGGTGCACTTTGCAAGGCCCGAGCCCGGGTCCTGGACTCTGGATCTGGGGCATTTGAACCCAGCTTGGACACAGCTTCTGGTGTCCTGGGGTAGGGACGGCAGTGACCTGGGGGAAGAACTAAAAAGCTGGCATCCGTGGGACAGAGAATGAGAAAAAGCAGGAAAGCAAAGGAGGCAGCCCCTTGATATATGCAGACAGATGTGCCCAGACCACCTGCCCCAGCTGTCAGCGCCTTTGTGGCAGTGGACAGCTCCTATTGGATATGGAAAGCATGCACTTGTGACCACAGAGGGTGCTGGTGCTGAAAACCTCCTACTGGCCCAGCTGCTGCGCATGGTCAAGGTACTACCCTCCTTCTGTCTGTCGGATATTTATTAGGAGCCGCGCTCACCCACCGGATCCCAGGCGCAGCCGCCCCCGTCACTCCCCAGTGGGAGGCGGGCAGAGGCAGGATATACGTAAGGTCATTTGGAGATGGGGAAAAATCACTCACATCCCTCCGAAATAGCCAATCTCTGCTTTGCAGCAATTGCCACCCTCCTGGCCCTAAATCAAATTCTGCCATAAGAAGCAAACTCAATCTCTCTCCCAAGTTTTTTGCTTTTTATGAGAACCACAATCAATTGGGATGTGTTCAGAGAAAAGGCATCAGGGGTCCCCAGAACCAGGACATGGCCCTGAGAGGTGGGAAGCCCCTGCTGGGGCTGAACTGAGGCTGGTGGTGACTGAGGCGCTCAGGCGGTCCAGCCGCCCTGAGTCAGTGCCGAGTGGACAGATAGATGCGCGAGCACGGGAGCAAACCGAGACTGTCCCTGGCTTCACACACACCTGTCATTCTGTGGGGAGCGCACCTTGCTCTGTGGAAACAACGAGGACCACAACTCCACACAGTTCTGGCGGCAACCATCGTAGCCAAGGGGACGTAACCCTCTCCAGGAGCGCTCCAAGATGAAGAGATACCTAACCTTCCCGCTCCCCTAATGTCGGTCACCTCGGGGCGCCACACAGCCAGGTGCTACTGACATTGGGGGCTAAAGCATTCTTCCTTGGGGTAGGGGGCTGTCCCATATAAGCTAGAACATCCAGGAGCATCCCTGGGCTCTACCACTAGACCCCAGCAGCATTTACCACTCGTGGATATCCAGTGTGTCTTGAGACTTTGCCAAATGTCCCCTGCAATGTTGCCCCTGTGCTGGGTCTGGGACGTCTGAAGGAGTTGCCCCCCTCCAGCCCCTGGCTCATGGCTAAGCTCCCTATTCCTCCCCTAGGCCCACCCACCTGCCTGATGTTAGCTGCTTGGGTGGCTCCTTAAACACAGCCAGCCCTATAACTGGAGATGCAGTCACACACACATGTGCACACACATACTCCCATGGACGCCATCTCTGGCCACATAGGGGCTCTTTCTCTGTCCTGCCAACACACTGTCTCTGGTGGAGGATCTCACCTCAGTTTCTTGCCTCCTGGGTAACCCACAGCAACACACATGCAGAGTCACATCTGAGAAGTGGCAATAATAACTCCTAAGGCCCATGGTAGGAACAAAATGATAAGACAGAGACAAAGGCATCTGTTGGCTCATTTGTCTGCCATACCATGAGCTCAACAGATGCCTATATAAAAGCCTTCAAATAAGCCACATAAGGGCGTCAAAGCCTAGCCTTCTGACATAAGCAAAAGAAATGTTTCATTTCAATGTAAGAGATGACCTGGCTGACAGATGGGTACTGAGTAACAGATTGAATGAATGAGGGGCTGGGGATTTAGCTCAGTGACAAAGCGCCTGCCTGGCAAGCGCAAGGTCGTGAGTTCGGTTCCTGATACCGGAGAAAAACCAAAAAAAAAAAAAAAAAAAAAAAGATTGAATGAATGGTGGCCTATATGTCCATTGACAGATGAATGGTTACAGAAAATGGGACAAGAGGAGACCTAGTAAGGGCAAATGGAGGAGTGCGTGGTGAGGAACAGGGGACCAGTTATGGGGTACACAATGGAGTACTACTCTGCCATAAAGAAGGAGAAACTTGAGTCATTTATAGGAAAACAGATGCATCTTGAAACTATAATGTTAAGTGAAACAAATCAGACACACAAGCTTAAGTATCACATGGTTTCTCTTATATGAGAAGCCCAAAACAGAAATAAATAGCAAAATAAAAGACAGAGAGTAGGAAATAGGGAGATGGACATTTTCCAAATGGGAAGAGGAAGAGGAACAGAGGGAGCAGGGAGGGAGGCGGGGAAGGGGTGAGAAAGAATGGGGAGGTGTTTTGCACTCTCACCCAGGCCCCATGAGGGATGAATTCATTGCACACTGCAAACATGGACTCACCAAAATAAAAACTGAAGTGAAAAGGTTGGATAAATGGGTGCTCAGAAGCTGTTACCAGTTCCCAGGAAGCGACAGCAATTGTCCTTGAGTGCAGGCCACGTCTTGCAGCCACCCTGTCCTCCTTGGTGTCCCTGCTGTGTCTACCCCAGGCAGCCCTGCACATGTCAGGTGCTCTGCAAAGTCCTGTCCATCTATCTGAGAAGCAAGAGAGAGGAGGGGCCGTGTCTGGGGGTTCAGCGAGAACAACTTCAAAGGCCCAAACTCCAGGAAATCACAGCCCTCTGCCCTACAGGGGTGTGAAGCAAGCAGGGCCTCGGGACATGGGGACACCACTTTCTAGGGGTGATTTTAATCCACACATCCTGCCAACTCCAAGGATCAAAGCGAGTAGAACAGGATCCAGCCTATACAAAAGCCCACTCTAAGGATGTGTCCAGTTCTTTTTATGCAATGAAAATTGTGGAAGAATTTTCCGTTGCCACCGTTGCCAAAAGCAGGTATTAGTGGCTAAGATGAGGACCTTACTGAAGACAACCCAGCCCCTGTGAAGGTACGGCCTGGCCGGAGCACTTGAAGTCAGGTCATTTTCTGGCTGTGGCCTCGATGAGATCCCTGGTGGACGCTCCCTTGCTGAGCAACTGTAGACAATCCCTTTCCTTTCTGTGGGCTGTGGTTATTCTTAACATGCGGGCTTTGCCTAGGTGACTTTAAAAATCTCTCCCAGCAGTAATACCCTATAGTTCAAATCATCAATTTGAGTTTTAATTCCAGGCAGTGTTGTGTGTGTGCGCATGTGTGTGCATGGTTGTGTGAATGTGTACATGTGTATGGGTATACACATGGGTGTGAACAGGGGTGTGCATGGGTGCGTGCATTTGTGTGTGTTTGCGGTATCCTTTAAAGTGATTGACTCCATTCCTCCATTGGCCCCCACCTCCATTCCTCTTCCTCTTTCCATCACATTTGATGCCAGCAATCCACACAGACCATAGAGACTTCACTGCTAGCATTCACTGCCTTGAAAACAGATCAGCACTCAGGAACAAGCACGCCATCTCTAACATGCGTAAGTGCACTGGATGCACTTTGGAGGCCCTGAGGTGTGCAGAACCTGTGTGCATCATTTTCTGACACACATTGTGTACGGCTCTCTTCACAAAATGCACGTGTCTCCTTTACTCAGAAAAGCTGGCGTGCCGTTTAATACGGCTAGGAGACTCACTCTTTTCTCCTGGATAATTATCTTCTGATGGCTGCATGGGCAGCTCATGAGAGCAGCAAATTATTTTGATACAGCAAAAAGTAAAGTAGAGTTCAATTCACCCGAGTATCGCCACTGGAATTAACAGGCAGGTCCTTCTGGGAAGGTGATCTCTTTGATTCTATGTAAATAACAGAATAATTTAAAAATCCATTGTTCTCATTATAGCTTGTCTTTAGGTTTGTTGGTCCTTAATTGCTACTTGGGGCTTTATTAAATATGTATTTTAAAAGGCTGTATCATGTGTGCCTCAGAATGCTCCAGATATCCTCCTATCTCTAGAATTCCCCCGAGATGAATCTGTGTTCTATTCACTTCCATGGAAACTGATTTAAAAACTAAAACAATACAATGCTATCATTCCCTCTCTGAAAAATGCCCAGCGGCTCTTAGCAGGTTCAAGTCTAAATCCCCGAGTGTGGCCTTCAGGCCTGTCTGCATTCTCCAATTTGCCCTTTCTTTGCAGATGATCTCGCCTGTACCCCAGTCCTGGCCTATTCTCACCTTACCCCTGAGCTCATGGAACCTCTCCACAAGCTGCCCAGTACCCACACTGTTTCACTCATACCCCAAGCCTTTGTTCATACCTCTTCCACTGGCACAGGATTTCACCGCCCTTTATTTGCTTAGGAAATTCCTGCAGCCCCTGAAGACTGGGATCCACCAATTATTCCTCAAGGGCGCTTCCTACTGCCCTTGTCCACCTGCTCAGCAAATATTCCTGGTAGTGTCAGTCTCCGTGCTCATGACGCTCACTGAGAGATTGGAAACCGGAAGATGTTACCAAGGAAACAAAACAAAAGGCCCCTACATAGCCCCCCGGGGTGCAGCGCTCACCGCAGGGCCTACCTCGTGGTTATTGGCGTCACTGGAGTGACCAGACTGACCAGTGCTCCAGGGATGGATGAGTAATGCACCCGGGACATTAGGAAGCCATGGACCCTTCCAGGAGCTGGCGAAAGCAACACAAGCAGGTCCTCTGCAGGGCCACCAGGAACAACACCCCAACTGGGCAACTATTCTGGCTGCTGGCCCTGTCAAGGTGTGGGGCAGGGAGAGCAAAGGCTGAGCCCCCAAGGCAGAGGCAGGGAGAGCAAGGCTGAAGGAGGCTGCTGAGCCCCCCACTCAGGAGACCAGAGGGGACTCCCACAGGGGAGGGGAAGTCTGCAGTATCTGGAGTAGTTGGCACGTGGATGATGACCTTGAGCCCTGGGAACCTTGGGCCTGATTCTCCGTGACCTGGACACCACTCAGCTTGTCCCAGGCTGTGGGGACAGCAGCACTTGGCTTTCAGGGCGTCCCTCAGTTTCCCTTTTAAAAAGAGGATTTCCAGGGCTGGTTTTCAAGGACAGTGACACAGGGCATGGCGCAAAGGGGAGGCAGGGCTCCCAAAGAAGCAGACTAAGGATTGGCACTTTTAGATGAGCAGGCACCAATAGAAAAGAACCACAAGCTAAGCTCCTGCTCACTCATTAAGGAAGCCCAGAAAGCAGTGCATCCCGGCACTTGGTGTCCCACTCTTCTGCCCCCGTACACACATACCAGCAGCTAGAAGAGGTCCATGGCACAATGTGCATGCCCATCAGGCAAGGGGTGGATTCCAGGACCTGGGCAAGAGTCCACACTGAGCAGAAGGAGGAAGGAAACCAGCCCAGATGCCCAAGGGGAAAACAAAGTCTCCTCGGTCTCTCTGAGCCTGGGTCCCCTCTTCTGTAAAATACCCCACTTTGGGGATGATGTTGAGAATGTACTTGGGACATGGTAGAGGCTCCCTAAATGGCTTCATGATTAATTATCCTTCACAGAGAAGGAAAGGGATCAGTTAAAATCAAACTGAGAGGAAATTAGCAACTAATCAAATACCTAGGCTGAGCACTTTCATTTTTTGTATCAATTCGCTTTCCAAAACTTTCCCGCATCAATCATTTCTTCTGCTAAGTCCAGGTCACCTGCAGTCAGTACTGCAACCCGTGGTGCCGGGTTTAGTCGCTTGCCTGGAGTCACTAAGCAGGTCAGAGATGGGCCAAAGGCCAGCTACCCTGCCTCTCAGCCCAGCACCCACCCAGGGCTTGACTTTGATCTCCCTGGTAAAGAGCGTAAGGACAGCACAGTGATACGGTGCTCACAGGGTGTCTTCTCCCAGGCCTCCCCTCTGGGGCTGCAGGAACTCAGGGGGTGAGGTTGGGAGGCTGATGAGCAGATACATCAGGGGGACAGGTGCAGAGCTGTTCAGGTTATGGTTCAGGTTATGGTTTTCTTCCTAAGCCAGCAAGGCAGCCTCTGGAGATGCTAGGTCCCTTTGGGCAGTCATACACTTCCAGGGAGTCTCTGGAGCGAGTCTGGGATCTAGGGTGGAATTTGGAAGGGAGCAGCCATCCCTCCAGGGTGAGTCTGGTATAAGGTAGAGAGGGATGGTAAGGGTCAACTGGGAAAATTAGGGCTCACAGCCACTTTCTAGGTTTATCCAGGACCTGGAGTGACAAGAAGGGAAACTGAGGCAAAATCTGTATCATATAGCTTGATCCAAAAGAGCTCACCCAAGCCCTGCAGGTTCTGAGTCCAAAACTGCTCAACTAGTGCTAAATCTGCCACCCTCGCAGTGCTGGCCCCGACCCTCAGCCCCAGGAAAGAACCTCCGGCTGAAACCAGTCAGGGTTTCAGAAAGTCAACCCACTGGAGAAGTCACAGTTCTTGTTCTCCAAGTCCAGGCCAAGAGCCACAGACTTTCCAGGCACAGAGCCCAGATGGTGTTGGTCTCTTCTGATATTATACTCAGAGCCCTCAAGCTGCGACCACAGAGACCCTGGGTGAAGTCCCCACTCTGCCGTACCTTCGCAACTTCTAGCGAATCTGAAAGTATTTATTAATGAAGAGATACAAACAATGACATTGGTCTCAGCACTGACGGATCAGCCCCCAGTGTCATCAACCTGGACATCCTTTGACAGGCCTCCCTCTGACCTAAGTGAGGTGCTTGACCCAGTGAAGACCATTCTGAGAAAAAACTTTCCCAGGTTCTTCTCTTCCTTCTCCTTCCCAGGCCCTACCCTGGAGCAGACTCATATTCCTCTCACCTGGACACTGGATCCCCTCCTAATGGCCCCCACCTGCATGATCACTCTCTTCTCCCTCCTGCCCCATCCCCAACCCAGCACCAAAAGGGCAACTCTGTACAGCTGCTCTGCTTCAAACTCTCCAATGGTCCCCACGCCCCTTGAAGGGGCTCCTTAGCAAATTGTTCTAAGTCTATCACCAGGTGATCTCAAACCACCTACCTACCCTCTTGATAGCCCCACGTAGGTCCCCACTATGGAGCGGCAGACCGATGCACCAGCCCCAACAGCCCCCCACGACAGTCCTCAAAAAATTACCAGTGAGTGTTTCCAGACTTCTTTGACCAAGCTGTTCCAGCCATCTGGTAGACCCCTCCCTCATCCATTCTATCCATCAAAATACACCTCTTCCTCCAGCACTTAGTTCAAATTCCTTTACAACCTTACCCTAACCCTGTGGAAGCGTGCTTTTCTCAGGGCTCCTGTCTTCCATAACAGAGACTATACACCAACTGCCTGGCGCATTGTCGGATGTGTGGCTTCTGTGGGAGGGAGCATCCTGGGGACATGGACAAGGTGTGGTCCATCTGTGGCCCCTCCTGGATGTCTGGCACACTGACAATGCTGGATGGACATCTCTGGAATGTACTTGTTGTGGACAGAGACTCATTCCTCCGTGAGGACAATCAACATTTGGGTCCCAGAACTGTGTGGTTGTTTTGAAAAGAAAGAGTGGAAATCACTGACCTTCCAAGCAAATCTGAGCTGAGGGTGTGTCTGAAACAAAACACAGAAAGGGAGGTGGGGTGGGGAAGGGACAGGAAGACCTTCCAGCTTCAGGGTCCCACCCAGGAGCACAGCCTTTGGAGCCAGGAGGAGGTGGGGCCCTGATGGGTGGAAGCAACAGTCTGCTAGCTCCCAGTGGTCCATGGTCACTCAGGCCAACACTGGGGCCTCCCCTCTCAGCAGAGGGTGGGGTAGCTTCTCTGCCAAGGGAGCTCTGGGGTCTCTGGGGAAGGCAGAATGGGGGCATGGCTCCAGCTGGCCAGGCCAGCAAAATGGTGCATGGCTGGACAGCCACATCGATCCGGGAGGTGGCGGAGGGGGAGGAGGAGAAGCGGAAAGAGAAGAATGAGGGTGGAGGGTGAGCCCGACCTGCTGTGCTCAGCAGGTACCTCGTCGGCGCTCTCCCCAGCCTTGCCACCCGCGCAGCCTGGAGAGGGTCTGTTTGCAATTACAGCTTGTTTGGATTATTAGGTCAGAATATGCATCGCCATGGGCTTATGATAAAAGGCCAGGGCAAGGCGGCCATTCTCATTCCAGACCAAGTCTCCAGCTCTCTGCATGTGTGTGTGTGTGTGTGTGTGTGTGTGTCTTTGTGTGTCTTTGTGTGTGTATGTGCGTATGCGCGCGCCTGTGTGTATTTTTTGTCTCTTCCTTATTTAACCAATTTCTTCACTTCTTGGCTCCAGGAGGGTAATGGCTACCAAAGGAAGCCTTGAGGCTGTGAAAGTGGTGACCCTGTGCTGTGGGGGGGTGCCTTGGGGCTCCCCAGGACCCCACCCTGTGAGGAGGCCACAGCAGGCAGCCTTTTGACTCCTCTGTAAGGAAGCTGGCTGCCAGAAACGGAGGACCGAGAGGGAGTGTTGGGAGAGTCCTTGGAGCCCAGGTCTGGGAAGGACCCCAGCACAGCAGCAGCTCTACCGAGTGACCAAGCAAGGGTCACTCCCATTCCTCCAGGGATGGGGTGGTCACTACCTTCTGGGGCCACTTGGAATTAGTTCTAGGAAGGGAAATGCACCCTTTCTCATAAGAGCAGTGAATCTTTGGCTTCAGAACCTTCTCTAGGACAATATGCTGGTTTCTTAAACACACTGAGTGTGATACAGATCCAAGGCTTATTAGTACCCTGAGTAAGTGCACACTCCCTGTGCAATCTGATCGCCAGAACAAGCAGCATTTCACCTCCCTGCTCCCAAACATCCCACTCTTCCGTCGTGGAGGCTGCGCTGCTCTCTGGTAATCCCAGGCTAAGATCTCCTCCTAGACCAGAAGGGGAAATGCTCTCAGAGGCACACGTAGACGTGCCACCTCTCCCTACCCTGAGCCCTGTCATCTGTCCTTACTACCCGAGCTACACCCTCAGATGAGTTCCTGGGGTCTCCACCATGGCACTGAAGGGCATCTGAAATCCTCAGGACAGACATGAAAGAGGATGGGAGAGAGAAAGGCCAAGAAGAGTGAGAGAGACCCACAGAGACGGAGGCAGACACCAAGAGCAAGGGAGGGACTTAGTTGGAGAGAGACAGAGACAGACAGGGACAGAAGCAGACAAGGGAGAGAGACCAGAGAGACCACGTTCTCCTGCAGACCTCCTGAAGGCTCACAAAGCTCTCTCTCACCCACGCTGCATCACAGCAACCCCGGCAAACAGACACTTACATCACGGAGAAGATGACCCCTTTGCAAAACCGAGGACAGACAGGGGCTTAGAAAGAAAGGAGTCCCTGAGTTCACCCTAGCTGACACCAGGAGGAAGAGCCGGGATGGGGGCCAGGCTTGCTAGGGTGCTGTGCACCTGCTCAAGCTGGCGTAGTAACACGGGCAACAGCACCTTATGCCGAAACGGGGTTTTTGGAATTAAAAGGGCCTCCATTTATGTTGTCACAGGCCACAGGTACTGTCAGGTCCACCACAGGCAGTCACAATGGTTCCAGGTCCCCACCAACCTCAGTGGAGCCCAAAGCCACTCCTAATACAGAGGCAGCTCTGAAGCTGGGTCTCCTTCCCGGTGGAGCAGACTTTCCTTCTCAGGGGCAGATTGCCTGTCCCTTTGCCCCTGGACATCTCCAGGGTGACTGCAGGGCCCTTCCCTTGAGCAACACTGTGTGTGTCCAGGCTGCATCCGGACATCTGCCTGCTCCACAGTGAGACCTGTATTGAGGACCAGCCTGGCCCACCTCAGCCTGCAACTTCATCACAGGCTGCCACCGGTCTGCCACCCTCATCCAGCTGCCCAGGCCCTGGAGTTTGTCTTCAGTTGGAGATCAACATCCACGCCATGTGCTTCTCCTCTTGCAGCCTAGACCCAGGGTCCTGCCCAGCTCTCCGCCCCGGCCAACCCTAGCTCTGACCCACCCCGTTCCCACCCTCTTTGGTTTTGCCTCCACCTTGAGCGGAAAGCACATAGATGGGCCCCAACCAAACCCCTGCCTCCCCCAGAGGTTCACCCTCTTCTGGATTCCCAAGGTCCAAGCAGCAGCCTGCCAGGAACCCAGAGCCCAAGGTGATCCTGTTGGCCCATAGCCAGTGCCATGCCACGGCGGTGTCCAGCCAGTCCTCCTCGTCCAGACGAGAACAGAGTCACTCTCGCTTCCTTTGCCTCTTCCTCCTTCCCCTGCAGTGCCCAGCACAAGGCTGGCTGTCGTCCACCCTGATGAAGCAATGACTCTCTCCGCTCCAGCGGGGCCCCAGTCGGGACACTGGGCTGCGCTCTCTGTCAGTTGTTCCAAAAGATTGGACTGATGGGAAAGGAAAGGAATGCTTCCTAGCACGTGAACAATTATTATTGTTTTAGATCAGCAAGAAGAAAATGCCACCATCTCCCCGCTCCAAAGCTGCCTGCAGAGAGGCCACGCTGTAAATTCCCAGCGCCTGCCCGGGAGGAGCTAGACAAACAGCCGAAGGAGCTGTGCGAAGAGCTGCCGCCAAGAACATCTCCGAGCCATATTTTTCCCTGAGGGAAAGGGAGGAAGCTAAAGAGCAGGGAGGGATTTTTTTTTCTCTCCTCTTTTTGAAAAAGAATCTTATAACTCTTTCCTGCTGCTCCTTCTAGCTGCACAAGAGCTGCTGGAGGTTGAGCGTGTTTAGTTGACTGCGCTGCAGCAGGAAACACAAATCAATTTAAGTGAGGTAGCTAAAGGGTGCAGGTGCGCGCTCAATGCTGGCTGTGCCACCCCACTCCCACACCTTCCTTGCTTGGGGACCCCAGCGCACTCACCTGCTGGCTGTTTCCAGCTACAGGATAGGTGAGTGTGGGAGCCTAGTGAGTTCCAGCCCCATGCCATCCACTTTGCAAGCCTGGCCAGCCCTGTCCCTGCCATGTGCCTCAGTTTCTCCATCTCCCCATGAGTCATAGCTGCAAGGCTCTCAGAGGATAACAGGCCCCCTTTTTGTGAGACCAGGTCATCTATTCTTGCCATTACATTTCGGTGCTCTTTGAGAGGGACGGAACAAAACCTACAGAGTGGCCCACAGCCAAGCTGGGGTCACAAGTCCTGGCGAGTCATTTCCACACACTCTCCCAGGCCCCACAGCCAACAGAGCAAGTGGACAAGTCTAATGGGCAGCCTGATCTGGAAATCCTGATGTTTGCCAGGATCAGGCTGTGCTACAGTTCAGGCATCTGTCAATGCAGCAACTCCCCCATCACAGAGCACGCCGTCCCCTCCCGCAGGACCAAGTTCCATTGTCATTTCGTTGATGACTTCCCAGTTCTGGTGCCTGAGACAGACATGGGGGCCACAAGCATGGACAGGCCTGGTGCCGCATGTGAGGAGCAAGGGGCAGACCCAGAACATGCTGACCACAGGCATTCAGGGTGACCACGCTGCCGTGGACAGATCCCAGGCATGCAGCCATCTAACCTTAGGCTTCAAGGACAGCCAACAGGTCCCAGCTGGAGAAGGAGCAGAAGGGACCACAGGGACAAAGGGACTGGCGCTATGGTTTGTGTCTGTGTGTCCCCCCAAAGCCTCATGCGGCCATAGGGCAGGCTTTTAGAGATTGATTGATTATGGGTGTGAGAGCTCCACCCGCCCTGGGGTGGATAGTTTGCATATGTAAGGGAAAGGAAGAGGCTGCTGGCCGCCATTCCTCCCTTTTAGTGCTTGTTGCTTTGGCTGTGTTCTGCCACCATGAGCTGTAGCCCTCTGCCATGTGCCACTCTGCCTTGTAACCTACCAAGTATGGACTAAAACTTCCACAAACTGTAAGTGAAATAAACCTTTCCTTCCTTAATTTTGGGCCTCAGGTATTTTGTCCCAGCAATGAGAGAAAAGTAACCAAGACAACCGGTTTTTCCACAGGGCCCAGAGAACTGCAGGAAGGAGATGTCCAGCTGAGGGATGTTGGACCAGACCGTCAGCCTCCCTTTCCATGCATATAAAAGAGAACAAGAAGAATGTGGGTCTCTTGGGGTGATGGGTACAAAGATCCTGTGGCCAAAGGGATATCTATGTGCCATGGGAGACACTGGTAGAAACATGGTTATTGAATCCAAATATGCTCCCCCATGCCCTACCTGCAAGGATCACTGAGCACACACATGCACACACACACATGCACACACACACGTGCACACACACACGTGCACACATCCCTTCCCCGGGCTCCAGCCTCAGCAGGCCCCTCCTGGAAATTTGTTCCCTCCAAACACTCCCAGCTCAGGGACAGGGACGCCTCAGCAGGGCTGCCCCTACTCTAAGCCCCACCACACCCTTCCTCCCTGGCGATCCCATTGGAAACTCTTGCTCGGGCTGGGGCTGGGAGTTGCCCGTGCACATGTTTGGCTAAGCAGTCCAGTGATGTCTGTGGCTTCTTCACTGAGTTTCCTCAAGAATGAGAGATGGAAGCTCTGCATGGGGGAGCAGGGAAGAGAAGGATGCTCAGGATGAGCCTGTGGGGGAATAAAATTGGGGACAGGAAGGATTCCCCAAGTCAAGGCCAAGGGCTACAAAACCACGGGTTGCAAAACCATCCTTCAGGTGGGAGAAAGGCATGTCCTATCCCCTAGGCTCCAGAGCAAGCCCACCCTGCTCGGCCATGTCCAGCTCACCCTCTTCCATGGCCCAAAGGGTCCCACACAGAGACTGGAGTGCGCATTCAATGTCCTTGGACATCAGGAGGTGACGGCAGTAGCAAGACCCGTGCAGTGGAGCCCGTGGCCTGGCCCTTCTTTCCCAGCCCAGCTGTAAGCCTGGCTTCTCCATCTTTCCCTTCCTGTGGATCAGAGCCCAGGTCCACCTTCCTCTTTCGCTTCTGCAGAGAGAGCTAGGGGCAGGGAGGGAAGACAGAGAGGGAGGGCATCCTGGGATCCCTTTACTGAGTGTTTCATTTCCCGAAATCTCCCCCCAGAAACTGCGAAAACATTTATCTCTATTTGCAGGTGAGGAGCCTGAGGCCCAGCAAGGGTCCACGAAAGGCTCACAGGTGCAGATGCAGGACACGGTGGAGTCAGCTGTCTTCCCCTGACCCAGCCAACATTCATTTCCTAGACACTGACGGCCACTCACAGCAAAGGCCCCTCGATCCCACACCCCTTCACTACCCAGTCACAGGCACCTGGGTACCTGGAAGACTCCGAAGGTGGCGGCAGGACTCTGGGCCTCCAGGCTGCACCCTTCCTGCTGGTTCTTCTGTGCCAAGCATCCCAGGCAGCCTGTAAGCTATGGGCATGGTAAGCTTAACAATCCTAAGAGGACCTGAAAAAGCAGGCACTCATGCTGTGGCCCAGCTTTAAGGAGCGTTTTATAACTACACACCACTCCACAAGTTAATGAGGGAAGCCGTGGCCCATTTGTCAATGCGGCCCACACCCATCTGGCAGGGAGGACTCTGTCCTGTGGCCGACGGGGCCAGTTCTGCACTCCACCTGCCTACCCCTCTGCATGGATGCCCACCACCTGCATGCTGCCACCCCACCAGCTGCCGCCCCTGAGGGCCCCACCTTGGGGCTGGCATAGCCCCCGAGCACTGGGCCTGCAGTCTGCATCATACTAGGCCGGCTCCCCTTGCAGAAGAGCCAGGGAGTGGAGTTCCATGTCCAGGGCTGTTACAAGGAAAACAGGTGCCCGGGCCCCAGCCCTGAATCTGAACCTGTAACTGGAGCCACAGGGCTGAGCTGGGAGCCTCAGACACCTGCATGCTGGTCCTGTCTCTGCCCCCCACCAAGTGACCCTAGGCTGATCACTTCAGTTCTCCTCAGTGTCCCCGTCTAGAAATGGGCACGTCACACTGAGCTCTCGGTAGTTTGCGGTCATAGGACACTACCTCGTGTTGGGCACAGGGCAGGTTCTCGTGACACGGCCAGGCCTGCCTCTGCTGTTAGGACGGTGACACTGCGGTATTTAGAGCAGGAAACCACCAAGGCCCGGGTGGAGAACACAGGCGACAGAATTAGGCAGGGGACAGTTGCACACCCCTGTGGATGTTCGCAACGCAGCTGAATCGTACACTAACGTGGCAGATTTGATTTTATGTGAATTCAACCTTGATACAAAAACACGCAGTCTCACTCCTTTTCATCTTACAGGGGACATCTTACTGGCCTCAGAGCCTCAGCCCAAGCTGCCCCCTCTGCCTCCATGGCTCCTCTTCACATCTCAAAGTCCATCTTGGAAATCACCCCCTCCCAGCCTCCTTCACTGTCCTTCACCGGAAGGGCCCCAATGTCCCCTGCTCCCGGTGCCCAGGAGTCAGTACCGCTGCCTGCTCAGGGTCCTCTTGCCGCACCCTCGCTGAATAACAATCCAGGAGCACACGTAGGTACCCGGCACTTACCAGGGGATGGGAGATTAACTCTAACCCCCAGCTGCTGCCGCCCTGCCCCAGCCCCGTACTTGCTTAGCTGTGAGAGGCAGGAGCCAGGCCTGTGTACCCGCAGCAAGGGGCCCCCTGTGCCCCCTCTGCCCCACTGCCTGCTCTCCCAGGTGGGCACGAAGCATAGCCCCACCACTGAGTCTTCCCAGCCATTCTCTGATCTGCTCACAGCCACAGTGCCAGGGCCTCTGCCTATCATCCCTGTTTAGGTGTTAAGGGTTTGTCACAAACAGACAGCACAGAGCCGACCCAGGGAGCCCTCTCCCAGAACCTCTTCACAGGGCCTCCGGCCATGTGGGTCTTTGGCATCCAGCACTCTTGCTGGAGCTCACTTACATGCAGGGCCTCAGTTTCCCCAGGTCTAACAAAAACAGATGAACAATTTAACACCACTGTCATCCACTTAAAGTCACTGTCGTTGAGTGATATGGCTAAGGGCGGATTTACCAGTCCATCTCCTGGGTCAGCATCGCAACTCCACCCCACCCCACCCCAAGCCAGTGACCTCACCAAGCGATGCCTTGCTTCCTCTTTGTAAAATGGGTATCGTTCTGGAGCCTACTTTCCAGGTAGTACTACAGAATAGTACCTAGCCGAGAGCACTGCATGTACTTAAGAACATGAGCTCTGATTTCCAAAGTGCTGGCTCAGAGCCCTCCCATGCCCTTCCCTTACAGAATGAGGGATAGTAGCTCATGAGGCCTGGTTTGGGCCCTGGCCCTGGTGTCTTTTGACCACGTGACCTTGGATACATCATGAAAACACAAAAAGCATTTACAGAGGAGGAAGTGGATCTGCAGCAGGCTGAAGCTGCCCTCGTCACCCCACAGGGCAAAAGTGGCCTGCACCAGGTGAAGAGTCTGCAAAAGGAGCAGAGCCCTGACCCTGCCACTGTGTCCTCAGGCCAGTCACTGCCCCTCCTGAGCCTTCGTCTCCCTGACCAAAAACAGTGCATTAGTCTCAGCCCTCCAGAGGTACACAGTGAGCCTGAGGGACAGGTGCGCAGGACAAGGTGCGTGCCAGCTCGCAAGTGTCATCCTCACTCCTAGAACAAAAGCCTGGAATAAGGCAGCCATGTCCACTTCTGGGAACCCCACGGGACTGCCCTGATCGACAGCACCACTTGGCTTTGACAACAGCCTTTCAAATATCAGCAGGGTTGCTGGACGTGGTGGCACGTGCCTATAATCCCAGCACTTGAGAGGCTGAGACAGGAAGGTCGCTGTGAGTTCGAGCCAGCCTCAGCTACAAAGTGAGTTCAAGGTCAGCCTGAACTGCATAGTGAAACCTTGTTTCAAAAAAACACAAAAAAAAAAGTCAGCAGGGCCAAAGCAAGTCTCTTCCTTCCCAACCACCCCCATCTGCTTTTCCCTTAGCAATCAGGTCTCCCACCACCCACCCAGAGACTCACCCGCCATCCTGCACCTTATCCTGGACTGCTATCTTCCTTCTGCTCCTCCATCCCTTCACTCAACAAGCCCTATCAACTCTGCCTTGGAGCCACAGGCCACAGCTGCCTCGCTCTATCCCCACTGCCAGCAAGCGACCAGGGCCAAGCCCCGGCCATCTGCACCTGAGCTGTAAAACAGTCTCCTACTTCCCCTTTGAATTCAACTCTTGGGCCTCTATTTTCAATTAATTTGAAAACAAATTGGCTCTCATCCACAGTCTACTTAAAGCACTCTGAAGTGTTCTCATCCAGTTAGAATCAAGCATAAGCCCCTCGCCTTCCCTGGGAAGCCGTGTGCAATCTGACAACTGGCTCCAGTCCACCCCTCTGCCTCTGCCCCTGCCCCTAGCAGAAGCAGACCCTAGCAGGCGAAGTTCTCTCTGCCTTCTTTTTTCCAGTGCCGCTTTGTGCATGCTAGACAAGTGCTCTACCACTGAGCTACAGCCCCAGCCCAAGTTCTCAGCCTCCAGTGTGCTCTGTCCCCCGGTCAACCATTCAGTGTCCCTCCTGCTGTGGTCTGTCCCCCAGAGGTTCATGGGTCAGAAGCTTGGTCCTTGTGCAGGGACATGAGACATGGTGGGCCTTTAAGAAGTGAGGCTAGGGCAGGGGATTTAGCTCAGTGGTGCAGCACCTGCCTGGCAAGCATGAGGTTCTGAGTGCAATTCCTGATACAAAAAAAAAAAAAAAAAAAGAGGTGGGGCCTATCGGAAGGTGCTTTGGTTTCTGTGGGCGTGTCCTCAGAAGGAATTAGGGAAGTTCTTATGGAATCTTGTTAGTTCCTGCAACTAACACGATTGTGTTAAAAATCTCCTGCTGGCTTCCTGTCTTATGGGATCACTCCGACATGCACACCAGCCTGATGCCATCTGCCATCAGGTGACACAGCCAGAGAGGCCCTCACCGGAGGTGGCACTGTGCTGTTTGGACATTCAGCCTCCAAAACTGTGAGCTAAATGAACCTCTTTTCTTCATGTTGAGCAGCCTGCAATGTTTTGTTACAATGGAAAACTGACTAATACATGTCCTCGGAGAGGCCTTCTAACTGCTCCAGGAAGTAGCTAATCCATGACTCAGTACTCATCAGACTCCCTAAGTGCTCTACAGGGAGATTGCTCACCATTTGACATTTTACTTACTTGTTTGTGCTGTTGTCTTTCTCACTTCCCACAATACTGAAAGCAAGCACTGTCTCCCTACGACTCTCGGCTGTGTCCAGGCCCAAGCTCAGAGCCCAGAACATACCCAGTGCGCAGGAAATATTTGCTGACTGAACAAATGAAGGAAGGAATGGGTGAATGAGATACAGCTTTCAAAGGCCTGCACTGATGCAAAGGTTTACGGAGAGAGGTTGCCCAGACTCCCCACAGTCCTGCTCTGTCCTTCCTGATTCAGGCATCCTGCTGCCAGGGATACTAGGATCTCTTTCTCCAAGGAGAACGAAGAGTACAGAAATCACCCTGCTAGACGCAGGCAAGGCTACAGGGAAAAGCGGCTTTATGCTTCTGAGTGTTCAGTGTGCTGTCCTCCTGCCATGAACGCCCTACTCCCTCTTCACCTCGCTGAACAACCTCTGCTTCTCGTCAAATGCTTTAGCCCAGCATCCACTGACAATCCACCCTGACCCGCTTCCCTCACCGTATCAAATTCCTCCTTCGTCCTTTGTGTTTCCAGAAGCCCTATCCCCACCTCTAGCCCCGCTCCTCACGTACACTGTCTTATAATCTGCTACTCTTCAGGAGCTAGGACTGAGTCTCACCACTCCTGGGTGCCCATTTCAGAGCACAGGGCTTGGTGCAGCGCTGCCATCACCAAAGGTTTGCCTATTACCCATGCAGTCAACCCATAAAGCCCATGCTAGGCTCAGAGACCAGGCTAGGCTTCTTCATATAGAAGAGCCCTGTGCTGCCCAGGAGCTTGCAGCTCAAATGGCGGGACCCAGAGGAACACACAGTAAACAAGTGGTTGTGCATCAGTGAACATAGATATGAAAAGTACAGCAGGGTAACAGTAAGCAAAAACAAATCAGGGATAAAGTGAAAGATGCAGTGGGATACCAGTTACATAACAGCTGAATACCTGAAAAGAACACACTCTATATTGTTATGAACACAAAAAATACATAATTGAAAGCTAAAAATATGCTTGAAAATGAAAGACAGCATCTTAGGAGAGAGAAGAAGAGGGACAGAATTGTGGAGTCTGCATGTGGAGCCACAAACATATCTATAGTGTTTTTTTTTTTCAATCTGAAGTACATATGGTATAATATTAAGAGAAGATAAAGCTCACTGGGTGGTACATGGTTATTTGTTATAATATGCTAACAGGTTGTATGGGTTTGAAGTCATTTTAGAGTAAATACAATAGGATTGCAGAGAAAGTGCATAATCTGTTGAATGAGGAAGACCTGGTTAGTAAATGGATAAATGATGAATAGGTGGCAGTAGATGGAAGGACGCTGGTGCATGCAGGAGTGGTGGGTGGATGAAAGAATGGGTGGATGGATAAATGGATGGGGAGCTAGAAGGATGGACGGATGCATGGGTGGATAGACGGCAGATGGCTAGCGGGTAGATGAAAAATGGATGAGAAAATGGGTGGATATGTGAGTGGATGAATGGAAGGACAGACAGATGAATGGGTGGGAGTAAGTGCATGGGTAGCTATATGGATAGATGGTAGGATGGATGGATAAGGACGGATGGACAGATGAGGGGGGTGGGTGGATAAGTGAATGGATGGATAGGTTAATGATTTGATGGATCAAATATGTAAGTGACAGAAATAGTGCTAGAGAGTCTCAAAGTTTACCCTATTCCTTCCACATTTGTTGAGTACTTAACCACATGTCAAGCCTTATGCTAGTCCCTGGCGTGGTGCATACAGGGTTTGGAGAAGTCCTGTCTTCCCAGGAGCTCAAACCAGGGGCCAAGATTTAGGTCCAAAGCAGAGACAGCATATAGTACTGCAGGCACAGCTGTGTATCTACTGTGCTCAAAGGCCACAGTGAAAAGAGGGACAAGTTCTCTCCACAGGAGAAGCTCTTTGTCCTCTCAGGGAGAAAGACAGCCTACTACCCCTGGCAGTGGGATGCCTGAGTCAGGAAGGGTAGAACAGAACTTTGGAGAGTCTGGGTAAGGACTACCAGTGGAAGAAACAGATAACACAAGTAAGGGAAACTGAAGTTCGCTGGGAAGGACCTAAACTGCCACACTGGAAGGTGACACTTCACTCTGAGGCCAGAGATACTTGAATCTGGCCAGGCATCTCTGTCATTATCTTGAACTAGAAAGAGATGAGGCCCAAGAATCTGAATGGATCAAAACGTGCTCCCCATTGACAGGTGAGTGCCCCCACTCCAGTCCACTCTGGTTACTGGGGGGCAGGGGGTCTATGATAACTTGTTCAGCTGTGGCCTGGTCCTGATGAGCAGGAGCCCCTTCCAAGGCCCCTGCACATGCCCCCTTCACATTGGTATTGACCCTGGTGGCAGCACGTTGTGTCTCACCGAACAACTCCCCAACAAGATTCTTTGCTGCTCAGCACAGCCTCCCAACTAACGAGGAGAACATTTTTCTAACTACATTTCCCTTGAAATCCACCCGGGTTTGAGTTAACACCTCTTCAGTCTGCCAAAACCTAAGTCATTTTAAAATTAGTTCTGGAGGTTTTGAAGAAAAAAAACCCACTGAGATGCAACATTTTTCCCCCACCAAGTTGTGTACCACAAACTCTCCCCAGACATCAGTCCAGGGGGCTTTCCTTGGAGCCCATGTATAACAAGCCCAGGGAAAGCCCACATCCTGGCCCAGCACCTCTACTCTCTCTCAGATCTGGGGAGCAGCCCTTGTAATGGTGTTGGATCAATAGACTCCTAAGTGCATTTTGCCCTAAGCAGTCTCTCTGATACTTTGAAAAAAAAAAAAAACATACGGATAGGAGGGAAATGTGATCCATATGGTTTTGAATCATTAACACTTAAATCATCAAAATAGAGTGGGTTTTTTTTTTTTTTCCTGGAGAAATTTCATATCCAAGGCGCCTTTAGCAGCTCTTTAATAAACTATTTAAAATTCTGTTGTTCCCCCTAAAACACGCAAGCACATGCCCACATATGCACCACACATATGCACACCCACTAACTCTGAGACAGCATCATTAGGAAACACAGCCCACTAGGCACCATTCATCCCAAGACAGAGGTGGGTGAAATGGCCTCTTATGGTACCTTCTCTGCACTGGGGGAGTCCATGAAATCTGCTGAGCTCAATTGTTCAGGCTGAGAGTTCCATAGAGCTTTGAGCTCATGTGGACTAGTCTGTTCATGAGACAGAGAGTAAAGCTGAAGCCCAAAAAAGACCCAGATTCTTGAAGTTGCAGTCAATGTTCCTGCTGCTGTTGCCTGATGTGACTAAATGGTAGGCTGTGAGGTAGGGATTGAGGCAGGAGAGAGAGGCTAGCAACCGATCATTAGCATATTCTGCAGCTCCCATTGGCCTAAATAACTCAACTCCCAGCTTTAAATTCTAGTCCAATGCTGTGGAAGAGGACAATAATTTTTCCATAAAACGTAGATCAGCCAGGCCCAGTGGTGCATACCTGCAATCCCAGCTATTTGGAAGGACAAAGCAGGAGGATCACAAGTTCAAGGCCAGCCTGGGCAATTTCTCAAGACCCTGTTTCAAAGTAAAAAATGAAAAAGCTGGGAGTGTAACTCCATAATACATTATCCCTAGGTTCAAACCCCAGTACAACAAAAATTTAAAAATAAAATAAAAAACCATGGATCAGCTCTTAAGTCTTGAAAAAATGGAAGGGATGACTTAGAAAGACAGGGTGAACCATTAAAAGATCAGGACAGGAACTCTTGGGAGAAAAAATGGCAAAGACTTGAGGACAGAAAGGAGAATAAAACTAAAAAGCAATTCAGAGAAAAACTGATATGACTTGGGTCCAAATGAACCCAACTATTGATGGAGAAACAGCAGCAGGATTGTGTTCCTTTCCTATCGCTGCCACGAGACATTGTCACAAGCATAGTGGCTGAAAGTACACACGTTTTCTTACAGTTCTGGAGGCCAAGAGTCCAAAGTGAGCCTTACAGAGCTAAAATCAAGTTGTCAGCATGACTGATTCCTTCCAGAGACACCAGAAGAGAAACCATTCTTGATCTCCAGCCTCTTGGCTGCCAGCTTTTTGCAACTAAAGGCCACCTCATTCTCGCCTCTTGCTTTGAGGGTCCCAGTTCCTTCTAACTCCCTCTGATCTTCTTGCCTCCCTCTCTAAGGACCCTTGTGATTACATTAGGACTTCTCAGATAATCAATTTGTCACTCCATCTCAAAATCCTAAATTGCACCATCTCTGCAAAGTCTCTTGTGCCGCTTGAGGTAATATCCACAGGCTCCAAAGATTTGGATGCCAGCATCTTAGGGAAAGAGGGCATTATTCAAGCTGCCAAAAGAATGGGATTCAGATTACTGACTTGGACAACTGAGTTATACTTTCAACCAAGAATGGAGGAGGTTGGGAGGGGATTTGATCAGCTTCATGTAGGAAATGGTGATTTCAACTAGGAGCTCGGGACACATGCAGGAAGGCAGTCCTGTTAGGGAATGGTCCGTGTGGATCCAGAGTGGAGGAGGGGGATGGGGTCTGAGTGTGACTTTCAGGTCTCCAGAGTATAGACTTAGCTGTGCCCATGGGAATAAATCGGCCTTTCTTATTTCAAATTTCTTTCCTAGGCAAGAAAGGACCAAGGTAAGGAAGTAAGGGAAGAACCTATTTCGGACCTAAGACAGAGGAAGAAGCATTGACAGAATTTGAGGAACAACTCAACAGCTGATCCAAGAAAGGGAGATTGCAAGGCCAGAAAGAGTATCAGGGGAAGTAACAACAGTGTCAGATGCAGGGCAGAAAACAAATGGAAGCTTAGACCACACACTGGCCACCTCAGTGCCATCTGAGCAGAGAGGAATAAGTAGCCAGGTGGGGAGAGGTTTGGAAGCGAAGTGTGCCTTGCCACTGGACTTCTTGCAGAATGGAATCATGCAGACAGCAGGGACAAGAAGAGGGTGAAGCTGCCGTACAGAACTACTCATTGCTGGAGTTGTGCTGGGGTGGCACAGCACAGGGAAAATAGAAAGAGAGTGCTGGACTCTTCTCCTTTCTCAGGCCGAGAGAGGGTAAAGGTGGACCCCAGCATGGCAGCTTGAGGATGGAAAGAAGAGTTCATCAGATGCGGTGCAGAAACAAGACATGAGGTGCTCAGCTGACAACGTACAGGGAGAAGGTCCTTATGGTACTTTAGGGGCTGGGGAGAGAAGAAAAGCCCCTGTGGCTCCATGCACAGCCCAACCCTTCCCAACCTTCCAGACTCCCTCCCTGGTGGACGTAGTTCTCACTCCTTTGCACCTTCAAGGCATGAGGCTGAGGAAGTGGAGCTCCCCCAGGTGCAGCTCAGATGCTGAGCAGGGCGTGATCTCTGCCTTACCTCCTTTGTGCATGCTGAGAAAATGACTCAGGCTGAAAACCAGCAGCTGATTAGACACAAAGGGGGCAGGGAGGCAAGAGCTGAAAGCAGTCACATGTGAACTTGAACTTTAACATGCATCCCTACCTCTTCCTCTCACCCAGGAACTCCAACCTCAACCTCCCTTCCATGTGTTCTGATCCAGATCTCAGGGCTCTGTGTGACCTCAGCCAGCCCACTCTCATCTCTGGACCTCCTGATAAATGAGAGTCTTGGACGCGGTGACCGCCAAGGGCCCGTCTCGCCCTCCTGGCCTCCGAAGCCCAGCCTTACACATGGAAGGTCTGTCTGAGTTGCCGCAGGGAGCCCCAGCCTCTTTGGAGAGGAGCCCAGGACTCATTTCGTAAACATGATGCAGGCCTGCTTGGTGCCGCATAGCTGTGGTTTTCTGTTTTCCCCAGCAGTAGCTACAAGGCCAGGGTTGCAGCTGAGACAGCCCAGCAGGGAGGGAGCAGGCAATGGCAGAGGGGAGGGCAGGAAAAAGAGTGATTCTCTGGGCTGCCTTCTCTGCTTGGCACACAGAGTTTGCAAAAGGGAAGAAAACATATTTGCCTAGCAGACCCTTCCTCCACCTTGCCTCAGCCATCCCAAGGAAAGTGAGACTTTCTAAGTCCTTTTGCATGAGATAAGACCCCCTTCCAGACTGTCCTTCCTCTGCTGTGGGATGGACAGAGCTCACAACCTAGGGAACTCAGCTTTGGGCAGGTCTTGGAGGGAAGAAGCAGTGCCTGGGGATCAGATGGGGCTGCCAGGCAGCCTGTCCTATGGGTGTACCGGAACAGGGTCTGGCACATAGTAGGTCCCTTTAATCCCAAGTTTAGCAAACCAACTAGTCTTGAATCCAGGGCAAACACAACGTTATTCTTGGAGAGAAGTGACGGCCAAGGAGAGTGTCATGGATATGACGGGCACCCGTTCTGATGCCTTCTACCATGGAGCCACCTCCCTGCACCCCACTGCTGAGAGACGGGTGCTAGTTGCTCACCACACACTCACTGCCTCTTCTCCAGCATGGGGAAGCAGTCTTGCCTGAAAATGCCTGGGAATTTGCCACTCCTCCAGGGGGCAGCCCTCTGCCCGTGACTTACTGGTGCCAGGGTTTAAACCCCAGCCATCTTGCTTCAAGCTGGGACAAATCTCTGGTGCAATGCACACTCCTGAGCTGCCCTCCCCAGGGAGAGGTGAGGCAAAGGCTGAACGCCATGCAGTTATAGTCATGTTTAGCTCCTTTGCCTCCCAGCCTACTTCTCTCACTGCCTCCCCCGATTCTCCAGAGAACTCCCCTCCAAACACCGCTTGTATAGGAATCCACGCTTCAACTTCTGTTTCCAGTGAACCCGACCCACAGCAACAGGGAGAGCTTTCCAGATGAGCTCCAGTTCGGGAAGAGCCTTTGCTGTCTAAAGCTAAGGGAGTTGCCAAGCTGCTCACCCAGCAGCAGGAGAGAGCAGAGGGCATCAGCAGCTGGCATTTTGCAGGGCCAGAGCTCATTAGTGCAGCTCTGCACACCCAGCAGGGCTGGCGTGCTTCGTCTGTGGTGGGAGCAGAGCAGGTCAGAGCACAGTTCAGCTCCTGGAAGCCTCTAAGAAAGCAAGACCCACCCCCACCCCCAGCTCACACAGTGCTGACCACTTTGGCCTTGACAGCTGGGAAGCAGCACAGACAGAAGAAGGGGGATGAGGACAGGCTAGGCCAGGACATCACAAGGCCAAGAGTCGAGGGTGCTGAGCTCCTCTTGGTTGAAGATTTCACCACCACTACATAGCCTTTACCTACATGGCACCAGCGCTAACAAACTAAAAGGGAAACAAAATACAAAGGCAAGTGCCATTGTAGTAGAAACTCTAAGATAAATAACACAGTGAAGGCCAGTACGGAGCCTTGCATGCTACCAGCACATCAGCTGCAACTCTCTCATTTTGTCCTCCCACCATACCAGGTAGTATAATCTCCACAGCACTCATGCACACACACGGAGCACATGAGGAATATGTTCCACTCAGCAGAAATAGCACTGAACCCTATATATCATATTTGTTTTGAAATGTACAAACCTATGGTAAAGTTTAAGTTACAAATTAGATACATTTAGAGATTGATAATAACTAACAATAAAATAGAACAATTGTGCAATATACTGTAATAAAAATTATGTGACTGTGATCTCTCTCTCTGTCCCTCTCTCTCTCTCCTTTTCTCTCCCTCTCCCCTCCCTACGATATTATACTTTCACCTCTTCATTTAAAGGAAGCACTTTATAGCTTCTCTTTGGCATATCCAAACCACCAGCATCACTAGTCTTATGCTTTGGGGTCAGTATTAAGTAAAATAAAGGCAACTTGGGCACAAGCACTGCCGCACTATGACAGTCATCTGATTTAGCTACTGAACTATTAGTGGGCAGGTAGCATATACAGCATGGATTTGCTGGGCAAAGGGATGACTCTGATCTATTCCAAGCAGGACGGAACAGAACAATGAGAGATTTCATCACATTATTCAGAGTGGCAGGTGATTTAAAGCTTATGATTTTGTTCTGGAATTTTCCATGTAATATGTATGGACCACAGTCAATCGTGGGTTACTGAAACCTCAGAGAGTAAAACTGTGGATAAGGGGGTTCAGTACACACACAGAGCACACAGCCCCACATGCCGCTGTCCCCATGAGCTGCTGAGGAATGAACGTTACACTGTGCATGCCTAAGGACTATCTGGAGGAAGCCACCTTTAGATCAGTGGTCTCCAACTTTTCTGGCTCCAAGGACTGGTTTAATGGAAGAAAATTTTCTCACACATTGTGAGGGAGGGGCTCAAGAGCATTACATTTATTACACACTTTATTTCTACTACGATCATATTGTAATACATAATGAAGTAACTATACAACTCACCATAATGCAGAATCAGTGAGAGCGCTGAGCTTGTTTACCTGCAACTAGATAGTCCCATCTGGGAATGACGGGAGAGAGTAACATCTCAAGTGTGTTGCTTATATCCAGTCTCCTTCACAGTCTCATTTTGGTTGGTGTCACTGCAAAAAAAAGGGGGGCTGGGGATTTAGCTTAGTGACACAGTGCCTGCCTGGCAAGCACAAGGTCATGAGTTCTATTCCTGGGGGAAAAAAAAGTCACTTCACAAAGATAGGATACCAGAAATGGAAGCAAGCTTTTCAGTGACTCTGTGGCAATCTCAGGATATTCCACCTTGACTTTAATCCATAGTGTATGGTGATTTGAAATTGTCTCAAACATACCTTTAAGACAACCATCATTTTCATTTTCAAGTACTTGGTCCCATTTTGGCATGGACAAACTAGTCACCTGGCTTATTCACAAATGGGTTACAGATACATCCTTCCTACTCTGGGGGTCTTTTATGATTGAGATGTAATTGCAAATTCTTTTGAAAGCTGAGATAAGTGATCATGTACCTATCTCTACTATTGTTTAAAATCTCTGTTAATATTTGAAACATATCAGAAATCCCAGTGTTCACTCATCACTCCCATGATCCAGTTTGGCTTTGAATGCAGCCACTTTATCTACTGACTTGAACACATTTATACTTTTTCCCTCAAACAGAAAATTGAGTTCATTGAAAGGGTTGAATATGTCATATAAGTAAGCAAAATTTTCACCCATTCTGTGTCCCTGAAATTTACTGCCAGTGGTGACTGGTTTTCTAAAAGAAATCTCTGTAGCAACTTTCATAACTCAGAAATTCTAGCTAGTGAGCTACCTTTAGGAAGCCATCTCACTTCTATGTATAAGAGAAAACATGTATACTCTGTATCCATCTCCTCAAGAGCTACCCAGACAGATATGAGTGAAGGGGATGCTCTTTAACGTAGTTGATAATTTTAATCACATCCTGCAAAACATTGTTAAGTTCAGGTGACATTTTCACACCTAGCATGAGTTTCTCTTTAGATGACACAGTGTGTAGACACATTCAGAAGTGACCTCTTTGACGAGAATAGTGAAACCAGAAAGCCATCTAGTCATGGCAGCTACTCCGTCCATGCATATACTGACACAAAATGACCACTTCAGTTTTCCTGAGATTTAATCATTCAAAGTCTTGAATAGTTCTGCAGCTGTGATGTTGACTGGTAACAAAAAAACATGTAACATATCTTCATGTGCATCCTCCTGAAAAACATCACAGAGAAATGAGCATTGTCGTCTTGTCTATATCAGTAGTCTCATAAACCTGGGATGGGTACTACTGTGACTCATTAATCATCTAACAGTTTTGCCTCAATTTTGCCCCAGATGCTTCATCAATTTGTCTAGTTCTGCTGCGAGTGAAAAGAGGAACACTGGCTACATTTTGCATTGTAGCCTTTTCTAAAAGTCTACTACAGGGGCTGGGGATTTAGCTCAGCAGCACAGCGCCTACCTGGCAAGCACAAGGTCGTAAGTTCGATTTCTGGTAACGGGGGCTGTGGGGGGACTAAAAGTCTACTACAAAGATGTCCTTACAGCAGGCAGGACCAATTCACCAGTAGTAAAGGCTTTCTTAGCTTTAACAATGCAATTAGCCACTAACAATGATGTTTTCAGTGCAGACATTTAATGAAGCAGTGACCTTCAATAATTGCTTTTGTTCTTAATGATCACTTTTTTAATTCAAAAGATTTGTCTTAATGTGGGGTGGCTGGTCTCCATGTGGTGAAGCAGTTTTGAAGGTTTCATGGCTTCATTGGATAGCCAGGTCCTACATATTATACAAAGCTGCTCTGGAGAATGGGGATCACCTCATTTGCTCCTATAAATCTGGCCACCAAATGCAACTTAATTGTCACTTGCCACTCACTGATAGGACTTTGATATGACCCTAAGCAATTGATTTATTATGGGTTCTATGCCATCAAAGCTCTCTGCCAGGGTGATTCTGTATTTGCAGCCACTCCCTGGCACTAGCATCACTGCCTCAGCTCCACCTCAGACCATTCCTTAAATTCTCATAAGGAACAGGCAACTTAGATCTCTGACATGTGGAGCTCACAGGAGTGAGAATCTGCCCGTGATTCTCCTGTGATTCTCCTGTGAGAATCTGCCCATGATCTGACAGCAAGGATCAGGCAACTCCCTCTGATCAGGCAGTAATGCTAGCAATGGGGAGCACTACAAATACAGATGAAGCTTCACTCACTCACTTACTGTTAAACTCCAGCTGTGTGGCCCAGTTCTGGGGATAAGGGAACCCTGCTTTAGCTGACAGATAGAACTCTTACCCACTTGCCCTCTCTGGCACAGAGCAGCTGCTCCCCTGTAGCCAAAAATGGGCAGAGCCAGCACCTAGAGCACAACCTCCTGCTGCCCAGGGCCATTGCTGTCCCCCTTTCCCAGGAGTGACTGAGCAGGTTCCAGAGCTGTGGCAGGAAATAGTTGCCTCAGAAGCTAAGCCTACTCAGCTGTTTCCAGGGACCCACCAAATTGAGAAAAGAAATTGCCCAAAGCCGGTTACCTGTGACCTTCCATGAGATCAACTTTGGGGGCGGAGACCTTCGGGTATTATCTTCATTTATCCCCAAATTTCCTACACTGTGGTTCTCTAGGCTGTGGGTTCAGCTCTGGAGCTCTTACCCCTCAATCTGAAGATCCCCTGGGAAGTGCATTGGCCACCATGAAATTTCTGGAATATATGGATTTAACCCAAGGCTCCCAGGTTCAGGGCACTGACTTTGGAGTCCACACACCATCGACCATATGGTCCCGATCTCTTCCCCTCCACCATAGCTCCGTGAGCACATATACTACCCACTCCCAAGGACAAGGCCTCAGTCTCCTCCTCCTCCTCCATGTATGAGTCATCACTGTAGGTTATGCTTCATAACAAATACATACCCAAATCTCAGTGGCTTCTCAGGTGCTGTAATTTGAATGTTTTCCTGTGTTGGAAACTTCATCCTCAAAGTCATATATTCATCATATTTGAAGATGAGGCCTTCAGGAGGTGACTGAGATTAGATGAGACCGTGAAATAAATGTCTACTCTTTATAAATTACCTTGTCTGAAGTATTGTGTTATAGCAACAGAATATGCACTAAGACACCAGGACAGCTTTATCCTTACTCACATGAAGGCCTGCGTCATACAGGCAGCTCTCCTTCACCCTGTGGCTTTGGCTGACCTCCAAGGCCATTGCAGAGGGAGCGAGAACTGCATCAGGAGGCACACATTCCTTAACTGCCTGACCACAGGGGCACATCCGGGTTTTGTGGGCAAAAACTTGTGCAATCTGAGAGGCCCTTTCTATGAAAAGTTTTATTAAAGTCTAAACGTAAAATGCCCACAGCTGCTCCCACACCAGTTACAAATACAAAAAAACCCATGGCTCCCTGGACCAGAGGAATCAAGAACTCTGGAGCTCATCCTTCACTAGGGCAAAAGGCCCTGCCTTACCTGGAAGGAACATGTCTAGTTGCTCACAGTGTATTGGCCAGAACCAGTCACGTGGGTCCAGTCTCAGCCCAGGAAAGCGATGCATGAGAGAGCCCTGGCCCTTGTCAGTACCACCTGGCCCTATGAGGGTAGGCTGGGCTCACACCAGCCATACAGTAGAGGGCCCCCAAGTGAGGTGGGAGCCATGTACAAGTGCAGAGTCCAGAATGATCCATACTTTTGCCAAAGCATCTCCAAAGGAGGCATGAGGGAGGGTGGGGCTGGGAGCTCTACTCAGCTAGGAGTCAGGAGGGCTTGGCCCCAGGCCAGAGCTGTCTTTTCTCAGCAGAGAGTTCCTGATTCTTTCAATCCTCTTGAACCTCCTGGACCCATTCCCCACGCATGCAAACTGATCCTGGCTTCCCAAGGTGAAGAGAAGATGAATTCACGATCCTAAAAAGGCTTTGTCCCTAGCCAAGCCCTGTGCAGAAGTGAGCCACATTGTACTATTATTTTGGCAGATTAGCTGTCATTCTTCTTTTTAAAAAATCCAGTGCTCTTGGGCCCCAAATGCTCTGACCATGGGCCCTTGGGGCTGCCTCAGGTGTGAGGACAAAGGTTAAGCCTTCCATTTCTCTTTCCCAGGCTGTCCTACCTCACCTTACACACATCCTCAGCGCAGGAAGACAGGCCAGGATGAACAGAGCATGCTGAGCTACCACATGAGCTTCGAGTATCCCAAAGTGTCCAGAAAGAGTCTAATGTCAGATCAAAGAGGAGTCTAGAGCTGAGCTTATGTGCCTACGGTGCTATAATACTCAGAAGTCCAAAGAAGTCCCCAGCAGATGTTAGCTAACAGCACAATCAGAATATCACAGGTCAGCTGTGGGTGGTGTCCCCCCAACCCACACCACCCCTATAGAGCTAATCTTAAATCTTCATAACCCCCTACCCTCTCACTGCAGAATGTCATAGCACATCAAAATAAACACATCAGGATGCACCTACAACCCATTCAGATATCATTTACATATAACTTCATAGGCACCAAGGTGAGTTCAATTTAACAAGTTGACATGATGTTACATTATGCACATATTCAATTAAACATCAATTAATTTTTATTCTGCAGTCATTTTTGAAGGGTGATCTTTTTTCCCAGCTATCAAATATTCTTGCAAAGACTGTCAACCATAGGCTCTGAGCTGAGATGCCAGTGAGCTAGAAGCAAGTCAGCTTTGGATACCTCCCTCTTTTCTAGGATCACCCATGTACTTCTGGCCTGTCCAGTGGCTCTACTGCTAGGTGGCCCATCCATCATCCCCAGCTTCCACAGTGGGGACTTTGCCCCTTTCTTGCCCCAAATAAAAGAGAATCCAGTGAGGATCTGGGTGACGATGGGGGCTTCTAGGTCCTGTGGCCAGAGCAAAAAAGAGAAGAAAAGGCACAGATTATAAAAGAGTTGTTCAAGAGCATGACAAGAATCCTGTCTCAGACAAGGTCACAAAGCTAGTGTCGCATGTTCCCTGCCCCTCTGCACCTCAGCTTTTCCATCTGCAAGTGAGCAGGTGAGGCTGGCGGACAGGAGCAGTCTGCATAACATCTCCCCTCCTCTCCAGACCTAAAGAGCTTCAAGTTTCCTGTGTTAGATTTATTCTGGGACATTCTGCTGCAAAGAGGATCAGGATCAACACAAGTAAGTAGGGCACCTTCGTTACCCAGGAAATTGCATCATTTGTGAAGGGGCTGCTGGTGAGTGTGTGGCTTGCAGACTCAGGGTGGTGCATCTGTTTGTGCATGTGTGTGAACCCTGGAGATACTCATGCACCACCTATTGTGCTGTATGCTATGGAATGGATCTCAAATGTCCGTAAAAGGCCATGTGCTGGGGGTTTGGTTGCCAGCTGATGGCCTTTGGAAGATGATTGGGCCATGAAGACTCTGACTTCATCAGCGTAGTAACTCAGTGATGGAGGCATAAATTCGATGGCATTATTGGGAGGAGCTAGAAACTTAGGAGGCGGGGCCTAGTTAAGAAAGTGCGTTGTGGGAACTTGGCTTTGAAAAGTATATTTTGTCCCTTGATTGGTTCTCTCTCCCTCTCTGTCTCTCTCTCTCTCTTTCCTCCTTGGCTGCCAAGAGGTGAGCAGTTTCCTCTTCCATATGCTCCCCACTGTGATGCTTCTGCCTTGTCCAGAAACAACAGAGCGAGCAGCCTACACTGAACCTCTGAAACGGACCCCAAATAAACCTTTTCTCCTCTAAGTTGATTTTCTCAGGTATTTTGCCACAGTAACAGAAAACTAACACAGTGTCCATGTGTTGTTTAAATGTATGTGTATGCACTGCATCCCCTGTGTGTGTGTGTCCCAGCAAGGGCTGGGTGAGAAGAGATGGCATTCATAGGTCCTAGTTGCTGCCATTACCTGTCTGGTTCTTGGTTTCCCAGAAGACTGTGTGTCCTTCTGGAAGGTGTCCCTACAGATCTGTCTTTTGTTTCTGTGGAAGGGTATTATTGTCCCTGAGAACAAAGCCAGGTACTGGTTAGGTGTGACTCTGCCATTGCCCTAGGCACCGACCATGGGTGACTTACACTCTGCAAAGGTCCTTCCTTCCCCCACCTCCCTTGACCCCCAGATAACATCTGTGGATCCCAGAGGCTCAGTAACAAACCTCCCTGCTCCACTTCCTGCTGCCCATAGATGGGCATGTAGAGTGGGCCTTTAAGGGTGTAGCTCTTCTCTTGAACACATCTTTCTCTGACTTTTTCCCTGGCCCATCTGAATCCAAGGTCAGGCAGCAGCCAAGGTCAGCATACAGTGTCAGGCAGGCGTGGTGGACAGCAGAGCCCCAGCCCTGCAGCTGGTGGGGGTGGCAGGGAGCCAGGGTGTTGAGCAAGGCGGGTTGCCGAGCACACCAACGTGTCAGGTCTCGCCTCAGCCCGCTGCTCCCGGGAGCTACTCTGACGGAGAGAGTTTCGAGTGGCCAGGTGCCAGTGCCCTTGGGGTCACTATGCGGTCCCTGAGACCTTTCCTAAGCTGGGGCATCACTAGTTGGCTGAGTTGAGTACCACCATGTCTGCAGCCCAGAAAATCTGCCAGACCCACTCACCACTATGTCCCTCCCTTCCTTCCAGCAAGCCATGGAGGTGGCTGCTTGGGTGACTATGTCATGGGTGAGAAACAGAAGCCTGTGGAGAGGAAGTGCGTTCTAACACACTCCGTGACTTGGAACCAGCGGCAGAAATCCTGAGCTCCAGTTCCAGCCAGGTCCCAGCTGAGCCCAGAATAAGGTGCTTCTCAGGCACCTGCTATGTGCCAAGAAACATGCCAGGTGTTATCATTCAGGCAGGACCTCTTTGTAACTCACAGAAACCCAATGAGGTCAACACCACCGCTATTCTTTAAAGAAGAGGAAATAGGTCCCAGGCCACAAAACGAGAAAGTGGCAGATTTGGGTCCAAACCCAGTTCTGCCTGCCTCAATGATCTTCTAAAAGCACGCATGTGAAAGGGTTTTGCCTTTGCTTCCCACAGCTCCCTGGTGCTCAAGGACTGCAGGGAGACATCAAGAGCCTCAACCTGGTATTCAAGGCCTTCTGCCACCTCTCAGTGTGACTCTCCCATTGTCTCCAGCAGGGTCCCTTCTCCTCCGGCACCACAGCCACAGGGCTGCACGCACCCCCACACACACTGAACATGCTTTGTTTACAGAACTCTGCCCTCACAAAGCCTCCTCCGGCTGTCAGAAATGCCCTATGGCCTCTCTTCTCCCTGTCATATTCCCATGCCACATGGTGAAATCAGAGAAAGTGGTCTAAAGGAGGTCATTTGAGGTGGAGTCAGTTAATCCTCTGGATTCGTGAAGCAACGTTCAAATTTGCTATAACATGATATGGCTGAGGAGACACTGATGCTTACATAAATATCTGGTCACGAGACCTAGAATATCTGCAGGTCAGGGCTGGTGAACTGTTTGCTTCTGTATCCTAGCAGTGGGCACAGGGGCTGGCCCACAGCGAGTACTAACCAAGATTATAATGGGGATAGGTAGGTGGGTGGATGGTTGGAGGGATGGAGGGATGGATGGATGGATGGATGGATGGATGATACAAAGATGGATGGGTGGATGATACAAAGATGGGTGAATGCTTAGATGGATATTGGATAGAGATATGGGTGACTGGATGGATGAATAGATAAATAAATAATGTGTACATGGATGGATGGGTGGATGGATGGATGGATGGATATACAAAGATGAGTAAACGCTTAGATGGATACTTGCATAGAGAGGTGGGTGACTGGATGGATGGATGAATAGATAAATAAATGGATATATACATGGATGGATGGATGGATGGATGGATGGATGGATGGATGGATAGATGGATTTTATTCCTAGACAGATAGGTGCTTAGATGGATGAATGCTTAGATAGATGCTTGTATGGAGAGGACAGTGACTGCATAATGTAATAGATGGATAGATGGGTGGATGGATGAGTGCATGAATGATGGATGGGTATATGATGAATGGATGGGTGAATGACTTGATTGGGAGATGAATAAATTAATGGAGGGATGAAGGAAGAAGAAATGGGTGAATTATTCATGTCAATAAGCACAAAACTTCTCAGCACTGACAGCATACTGGGACCCTCTCTACTGTCTAATCTCATCACATTCCGCCAATACCTTGAGGAGGCACCTGGCTTCTACCCCTTATAATGTTTCATTCTAGGCCCAGAGAGCTCCTGCAGGCCCCTCTGGGGGAAGAACAGAGAGTATCTCAGGGAAACATGAGGACCCCCACCCGGAGTAGCTGAGCTCACATCCTGGAGCCCAGGGCTGCACTCGAGGAAGAGGGAGGGCCGTCCAAACTCTTGAGATGAGCTAAGCAGGGAGGGGCTCACAGCTCCATCTTTCCATTAGCTAAGAGCTCTTCCAAGCCTGGCCTCTCCCAGCTCCAAATTCCACTTTCCGGGATAATTGGAGCCTGGGCCTGAGCCCAATGTTGTTTCAACCCCCAAACCAAAACCACACTGGCTTGAGTAAGAGAGGCCTTGGGATCCACATCCAGGAGGGGCAGAGGCAGGAAGAAACTCCACCAGTATCTGGAGACAGCTGGAGGCAGAGCAGGTCTGAGAGGAGACCACGGCTGTGAGTGCTTCTCCAGGAGGCGCACGAGGGGCCTCCTCAAGGAGGGGTGATGACACTAGCTTCTCACTGGGCCCCACCATACCCCTCAACCTCCAGACCCACCCACAAGGCAGTGTCACATCTGCAAGTGTGGCTGTCCCAAGTAAGCAGCTGCAGCCCACGCCCCAAGTCTCCCCAAACCCCAGTGCTGCCCACAATGGCCAAAGCCACATCCCATCCATCCCTCAGTGCGGGCCCCTGAGGAAGGGAAGTACACATTAATCACAGGGAGTCAGCTTCCGGGCAGCCTTGAAGACAGGCTGAAGAGCCCAGAGCTAGGAAGGAGCTTCCCGCAAGGTCTCATGGGAGATCAGGACTCACACCATGACCCCGCACAGCTCGTCAGCCAGTGGCCTTCCTCCCAGCACCTGGCAGCTCCTTCAAAGACAGCTGGCCCAGCTGTGGGTCTGGGGATAAGGCAAGATGGCTGCTGTTTCCTGTGCCATCACGCCTGCCTTCCCCCGTTCTGTGAGGCATCAGAGAAAGCCACTGCAGTCAGGGCTTTGAGCCCTGATTCCTTGCGTGGCCATTGGTTTCTACAAACTGAGGATGAGCTCAGGTCCAGCACCTGTCTGCACATCTGGGAGAAGTCTTCACACTGTGCAAAGGGTACCCACGGAGGCACATACCTGCCATCTCTGAGACCCACAGAAGAAAAAGCTATGTCATTAGCGCAGTCTGAGTCACCAGCAATGGGCTGTTAGTGGGCCAGCTTGTGTTTTTAAATCTACACAGCTGCTAGCAGCTTCTGGTGAGACACACTATCCCTATTTATGCAGGGCCTGCAACTCACCCTTTCTCATACTGAAGTTACCTGTATGATGTCTGGAGTCAGTCAGCATGGGCTAAGTTTTACTGCGGTAACAACCAGCCCCCAGTCTCAGTAGTTTAACAAAGCATTTGTCCATTTCTGGCTCCCATCCACATCAGCTCCAAGTCCCATCTTCTGATCCTCACCCCTGCCTGTGACCAGTGCTGCCTGGGTGCCAAGGGCTGTGACCTCAGCTTGGAGCAGCTGTGCCATCCATGTCTCACAGAGATGCACCTCACTATGACAACAGAAGCACTAGGTCATTGAGGTTAGAGAGAAGCCAGTGAGCCTTGACCTCACTGTGTGACCCAGAGCAAGTCGCTTATCCTCTGAGGTTCCTCAGGCAACCTGGGAAAGATGGCCAGAGATTTCTAGTGCCACCTCTCCAAGGTGGCCAGCATCCCTGGGTCAGTCAGCAGTGAGCTAAGCGGAGCTAAGCTGGCCATCTGGGGGACCCAGCAAGAAGCAACAGGGCAGCTGGACAGGAGCGGTGAGCAGACCACGAGTACCTGGCGGGTTGCAGCTCTAGCAGTCTGGCCCCTCCACCAGCAAGGGGCAGGAAACAGAGCAAGTGATCTGTAAAATAAATCCCTACAGAGTCCCTCCCATGTGCCAAACCTCCTGTGTTCCCTCTGGCAGCGTCCCTCTGACACCACAAGGAGGCAGCTGCGGCAACATCCAATCCACTGTTGAGGGTGTGCAACCCCCAGGGGACATGTCATGTTCAAGGGGACAGGCTAGGACTTGCCTGCAGGTCTTCCAACTCCACAGCAGCAACACCTCCCCGGGGTCGGGGACAAGGCTCTAAGGCCAAGCAGGATCCAGGATGGGACAACCTTAACCCTGACTCTACAGGCTTCTCGGAGCAAGTCAGGCCATATCCCCAAATCCCACCTAGGCCTGGGGCTCCATGAACTCCTCCTCAGGCCCTGAGGGTGGGCCAGTCGGGCTCATTCTCAAAGAGAGCTTCTGTCCTCCCAGAAATCCCCACTCTGATCAGGGCACACTTGGAGGGCCCTCTATACAGTTTGCATCTTGCCTGTGACAGAAAGGTCACTCCCTCTGAGTGCATCCCACCTCCACTCTTGAAAGGAACATAAACAGAAATGAGGGTGGATTACACTTGGTGAGCCAGTGGCTAAGACGGTCTCCAAAGCTCCTGCCCTCTCCAGCCTTCTCCTGCTACCCCAACCTCCAGACTACCAAGCACATGTTCCACATCAGAAACCATCGTCTACTGAGGAGATACACAGCCAGAAAGCGCTAAACACCAAAGCTGTCCTGACTCCTATCTGCCTGCCTGCAGAATCACCTGACCGCTGAGACTCACTTCCCTGCCGTGGGCTGCTACACAATTCCACTCTGATTTCCCCTGAAGATGGGCTCAGCCTCTAACCTTGAACCAGTCTCTCCACCCTCCAGGCCCCAGTGTCAAACAGAGGAATGATCTCTAAGTGTGTCACCTTCCAACTGGCACTGCCATCTTCTAGATGAGGGAGAGAGGTAGGCAAGGCCAGGGACACTGGCTGAGGCAGGACAGAGGGCAGACCCCAAGCTTGCCCTGGTGCCCGTTTCATCAGTGTCTGCTTTGTCTGGAACTCACAGCAAGCAGGTGAGTTCATTTTCCATTAGGGACAATTATCATTTCATTTGCATATGCTAAATGTGACATTTAAAGGAGCAGTTCCTCCCCACCCCAAACAGGATGAAAGTCCGATGACAGGCAGGCAACCTGCGTTTGGGGCAGAGGTGTAATTGGCTCTTATTAAGGGGAGATGCCAGGAGATAGAGGTTTTGAAATGCAAATGATAGTATTGCTCCTTCCTGTGGCTGAATGGGAACGACAAGGCCCAGGCTGGGCGCTCTGCTCTTGCTCTACTCCACACTTGGTAGGACAGGTCTCCTGGCCCGAAAAAAGACAGGAAAGCTGGGCAGAGAGAGAAAAGACGCATCCTCCTGGGGGAACAGGACAAAGCAGCACATCAGTCCCAGCAGCCCCATCTCCTGCCTGGACCTGCCCGCCGATGCCCACTGCCCCTCCCTACCCCACTGAGTCACCCACCTGAAGCAGGATCTAGCAGCACACTCCACCCTGGCTCAGAAACCCCCACCCACAGCTTCAATCCTGGTGCCGCCAAATCTCAGCAGCGATGCTCAGCCCTAAATACCCAAACCCCATGGGGCCTTGGTGGTACCCAGTGCCTGAGACATCCCTCCCCTCCCACCCACCTGGCCAGCTCCCACTCTTATCTCAAACCAGCTCAAAATGCACCTCCTTGGTGAAATCTGCCCCCACAGTCCAGACTGAACTACTACTGGCTTCTTCATCCGTAAGATGGGCGTCCCCAAGGAGACTAGAAGTCCTTGGAAGCAGGAGTTCTGACTCATCTCTGTCTGCAAGCATCTGCTCAGAGATGGCTCACCAAAGGAGTGCACAAGTTTTGGTGGATGCCTGGAAGGAAGCAGGCGGGGGTGGGTGGGTGGATGGATGGGTAGATGGATGCATGCCTTTGTGCACTCTGCTTATAAGACTATACCCTGAACTTGCCTAAACAGTGACTTCTAGAAGCCCCCATTTCACAGATGGGATAAAGGTAATGCTGGTTAGGAGAGACCCTATCCCCAACTCAGTGAGAAAACTGGGAGAAGCAGGGCCTAGACCTCCATTCTTGAGTCTACCTTCAAGTTGATTGCCACAGCTTAGCAATGAAGACCTCCACCATGATGGAATTTTCTTCCTGGCTACCTCACTGACATGCTCATAGGTCCTGAGGTAGCCCTGACCATCTGGACCTCTTCAGACCCAGCCAGGGTCTGAGGCTGACTGTGAGAACCCTGTCCTCTCTTTCATCTGATTACTCCAGAAGCTAACAAAGTGGAGTGGAATGCCTGAGCCCAGCCCAGCTCTGTAGCTTGCAAACTACAGACCATTGGGCTTGATCCCAACAGAGTAAGTACCTGTCCATTGCTCTGGACATCCAGAGCTGACTTGCTCTGGGAAACCCTAGGAAGGGGAAGAAAAGAAGAAAGCAGACAGAACCCTGGGCCTGAGACAGACGAGAAGCACCTGACTTGCTCATTTTTCCCTGACCCCTGATAGAAGTGGACATGACTAGGTGGCAGCCAGCATGCCCTTCCCCTCACTTGCGTTTGCTCCCTCTTGGACCCCAGTGGATCGGGACAGTTTGCCTTAGTGTCCGCCCTGGCTAGCAAACGGCCATTCTTCACTCTACTCCAACATGAGTGCAGCCAGGCAGGCAGCACTCTTCTCTACTCTGCCACTTCAGCCAGTACTGTTGCATTTTGGAAGCAGGGAGAAGGTCTCCTGGAATGACTGAGATCAGAAGGGGCGGGGTCTGCAGGCCCAACCTTCAGAGCAAGCTTTCAGCCCTGCGCCTCACTGACACAGGCCTGCACCTCACTGACACAGGCCTGCAGCTGCTATATCAGCAGCACTCCCCAGCCACTTCTGAGGTTTTAATCTAGGAGGGCTCCCTCCTGTGTACTGACCCCCTGTGCTGCAGCACAGGCCCTATTACAATAAAGACTCGCTTTAGTGTTCCTGCAAACCTGTCCATGATTTATTTCTTGGGTAGTGTGAGCTCCAAATATCCTGTAAATCTATTTGAGATTTTTTTTTTCTTGGTTGTTTTGGGCGGGCCGTTTTTTTCCAATTAACCAACCAAAAAAACCAATCAGAGCTGTTAACACCAAAGAATCCAAAGACAATCAACCAACAACCAGTACCCAGGAGAGCTGACCTCCAGTGTCCAGCACAAGCTAGCATCAGATGGTGACAGTCAGCAACAGCAGTGTCCAGTAGCTGGCTTGTGTCACTTGGTGACTTCAAGACTGCTGGCAGTGCTGCACTTTGCTGATTCATGATTTCCATCTGAATTGAGCAGAAGAACCCTAAGCTGACTGGCAACAGACCCACTCTGCCCCCAGACTCTGACCCCTCCTGCCCTAGTCCTACCTACCTGCGTTGAGCCACATCTGCCCACACCTGCCTCCCCTGTCATCCACCGCCCACAGGGGGCGCTCAGGAGGCAGACAGAGCCAGATTGTGCTCCCATTTTGGACTTGGGACCTATAAGCCATGGGTGAGTCTCTGAACCTGTCAGGGGCCTGGTTTTCCCTTCTGTAAGTGGCATCCAGAAGACCTTTCCCCCATGGGAAGCCCTGAGCAGTGGAAGGTGCCCAGTCACACTCTGTTTCCTTCACTTCTTCCCCTGGACCTGGAGATAACATCTCAGACAGGAAGTGTGTGCAGGACAGGGACCAGGTCTGAGTCTTCCACCCCTGTTTTTTCACCAAGCCAGCCTCAGCACACAGGAGGAGAGCAGAAACCACAGGTGCTTCTTCCCAGCTGCCTGCAGGGCCGCATTCCATGCAAGCAGGTGGTAGGACAAACCTAAAGAGCAGAACAGACACCCAAAAGTGGCCTGCTGTTGACTCACAAATCCCCTTGCCTCTCACAGAGGCAGTAAAGCACAGAAACAAAGGGGCTGCCCAAAGGTTTCATACTTGACCGCACCTTAAAATCACATGGGATAAAGATGAACTCTTAGTACCCCCAGTACCTGGCCTTACTCCTGCCCAATTCAGCCACCTGGGGAAGAAGCTGGACATGGACACATCTTAGGGTCCCCAAGTGATTCAGTGCGACTGGAAGCTTGAGAAGCACTGGCTACCAGTGACTGGGCAGCTGGCCAAGATCTGACCATGTCCAGAGCACCTTTTTATCCACCATCCTGCCTCATCATCATCTGCCAGCTGAGATGCCATACTAATATACCCATTGTACAGGTGGGGAAAGTGAGGCCTAGCCTAGGATGTCACCACGTTTCCTGAGACCATCATTGTTAAGGCTGGGACTAGAGACCACTCTCTTTTTTTTTTTTGTTTTTGTTTTTGGTTTTTTGGTTTTTCTCTGGTACCGGGAACCGAACTCACGACCTTGCGCTTGCCAGGCAGGCGTTTTGCCACTGAGCTAAATCCCCAGCCCCTAGAGACCACTCTCTACCCTCAAAGCTAGGTGCTTCCAACATAGAGCTACACTGGGTCCTTGGACATCACCACAGAGGGACCAGGACCCTGACTTCCAGAGGCTCCAGGTTCTGAGTACACCCTAACCCTTCCTGGGAGGAGGCTCTGGTGTGTGGTGGGGAGAGGAATCAGGGGTCCCTGAGGAAGGCAGGGAGCCTTTGGAGGCTGGACACTGGCCAGTGTACTGGGCCAGCTCATGCTTTGGCCCTGGCCCAGGACTTCTCCCTGCCTGACTTCATGCTGCGGCATGGGCGGGGGGAGTCCTGATCTGAGATGGTGGGGCCCAGACATCGTCTCTTAATCTGACTCTTTCCTGACATCCCTCTGATAACAAAGGCAGCAGCTTAAGAGAAACATTTAGTGGGGACTTTACCTTCTTCCTCAGATCTATGTGGAAACACGGGCATCCATAGAAAACCCAAGACACCGCTGGCGGGGAAATCAGAGGTGCCCACAGCAGCTCTGGGAGCTGGCTTGGTTCCCCCACCCCTCCCAACCTCCACTGTAAGCAGCTCCAACCCCCCATCTATTTCAGAGGGCTGAGGACAAGAGGAGAGACCAACCAAGTTGTACAGCATGGAAAACTAGTGATAACAATGAACCTTGTCACCAAGGAGTTGTGAGCCTGGCATTAAATAAAGCCCTAGTGAACTGTGAGACCTTTGGCAAGTCATTTTATCTCCCTGGGCCTCAGGTAAACAGTCTTTAAAATGGGCACATAATTCTGATTTATAGAAATGGAGCTAGGATTAAATTCATGAAATGAGTCAATCGCATAAAGTCCATACAACAACATCTGGCCTTTCTTAAGAGCTAGACACACTCCTGGCTCCCGGCTCAGGGCCTGGCACACACAGCAGTTCCTGGAGAAATGGCTGCCTTTTCTCTCCCACTCCAGGCGTTCTGGGGGCGTGGCTGGGCCTTCAGGCAGTCAGTCAGCGGCCTTTCCCTGATGTCTAGGGCTGGCTCTGAGCCAGCTCCTTAAAAAATTGGAAACTGCACCCACTTTCTCTTCTGCCTTTTCATGAGAGAGCGCAGAGCAGAGGCACTGACCTTGGACAACCTTGCTCTATAACGTCTTCCAAAAGGCAAAACTCCATAAATCACTGCGGGAGCTCTCAGCACCACCCACCTGCTCGTCTTCCTTTGTCCCTCCTTCGACCCGGGCCTACCTGAGCAGTTGGCCTCTTCTTCGCAGTTTCACTTTCTTTAGAAGAGAGAGCAGGGGAGACTAGACACCCAGGAACAGTGAAGGATTGTGGAAGGTTTTTTTGCATGAACAGCACTTGAAAAACACCCACCTAGGCACACAGGTCAGCAACTCCTCCTGCCCTGGTGTAGCCCGAAGGACGTGACTCCCAGCACAGACAGAGGAGAACCTGAGGCCCTGAGATTCCACAAGATGCAGCTGAGCATAGAGAAGTAGAATGAAGCCATTCAGAACCCACAACTGTTTCTCTCATGAAGCCATACCTTTCAAACATCGGATCAAAGCTTCTGTAGAGGTGTCGCCTCAAGGAGCAGAACTGGGACCAGGGGGAGTCCCTGACAAGCTGATTTCAGGCCAGAATAAGTCCGATGGTCAACAGTCCATGAGATGTGCTGCCTTCAGGGAATGAGTATCCCGCCTCTGAGGGACTGCAAGCTGGCGCTGAGCAGAAAGCTTCTGGCCGTGCCAAGAAACCAGTAAATAAAAGACCAAGGTCCCTTCCTTCCAAATGGGAGTCTAGGCCGAGGATATAGCTCAGTGGCATAAGCACCTGCCTGGCAAGTGCAAGGTCCAGGGTTCAATTCCCCATACCAAGAAATAAACAAACAAACAGACAAACAAATGGGAGTCAATAGCACCAGGATATTTATTCCATCAGTACCTTCTTGGCCAGACTCCAGACAGAGGGGACAGGATGGGAAATGGCCTTAGGCCTTGGAGCTTACACTCCGGGTGGGGTACAGGAGAGAGCAGCACATCAAGGAAAGCTCTGGAGCAGGTAAAGCAGGGCCATGGGAGAGCAGTGCACGGGGTCAGGGGCATATCATTAGACCTTGAGCCCAAGTGGAAAACGAGCAGCCGCAAAGAGGCGGAGAGAAGAAACCTCAAGCAGCTGGAACCCCCACATAGAGGCTGGGGCAGGGCCAGCGGGGGAGGGCGGGAGGACAAAGCAGGGTAGGGACACTGAGGCACCGCGGGGCAAGGTGCCCAAAGATGTTCAGGGCCAGGTCACCTGAGCCGTACCTGCTGGGCCACGATCTGATTCCCTCTCTGCGTGTCCTCTGGCAGACACGTGGAGAAGGAGCCGGAAAGGTAGGCATGGTGCAGGGCGCCCAGCCAGGAGGCCAGCTGGTCACCCACGGGACCGAGGAGGAGGATGTGGTCAGCATGGCAAGGATGGAGATGGCGAGACACGGAGGCATTTGGGGGATGGGTAGTCAGGGGTTTAGGTTGTAAGCAGAGGACCAGGAGCAAGTGAGGGGGTGATGGGGACATTCCCAGGGATGGGCATGGGGAAAAACCAGAGTTAGCTGTAAGCCCGCAAGTCTGACCAGGATGCCACGGGGCAGGGCTGTGGGGCTCTGGAAGAAGTCAGAAGCCCAGGCCACCCTGACACTGGACAGAGGTGATGAACGTGCATGCAAGCAGACCTGCCACCCCCTACATCCTCCACAGGAGCTGGGCTCCCGTACTCAGGACAGCCCCGCCCCTCCCCCCCACAGACAGGTCAGCAGCTCCCAGGGAGCAGGAACATCCAGGAAGCCAGAGACCAGAGGGGCCCAGGGGACTTTGGAACTGAGACGCCAGCTCCACCCCATCTTCGGTGGGACCGTAGAATAGCCACTTGTGCATTTACCTGTTTTAGAATTGGTTTCCTTGGCCACAGTGACTTCTGATTTCGGAAGGAGACTACGGAGGCAAAAGGCCCCACATTCTCCTTCAGGTCTCAGTCACCACGGCTCAGAGGCTCCTACTGGCCCCAGGGCTGGGCTGCGCTTCCTGCTAGTACAGCCCACCCTGGAGTTTATCACGCTGCTGGCAGGCACTGTCAGCCAGTGACTCCCACTCTGATTGTCATGGCCACCACCCCTGAGCCTGGGCCAGTGTCAGGCATGTGCTGATGCTCAGAAACAAGGCTGACCCTGGAGGAGTGAACGAATGCATGTGTGCACACACAGAGAAGCTGGCTCCTTGTCCCAGCCGGCCTCCCTCTTCTGAGAAGTCTCCCTCACTGTTGTCATGCTGTACCCTCCAGAGCCAGGCTGTCACTGAGGGAGAAATCCCACTCCGTACCTGAGTGCTCCTGGTATGCATAATTCTCCAGTGGGCCCGAGGGTCAGGGCTGAGGCCGGGTCCAAGCAGGGAACCCTCCACAGGCCCAGCGTATCCCCCAGTCAGATCCTGGGCCTTGAGGCAGCGCTGACTGGCAGCCTGCCCACTGTGTGGCAGAAAGCCTACAGCCAGGAGGAGGATTTCTCTGCCAGGCCTTGCCATGGGCAGAATTAGGACAAGAAGCTGGGGACCAGGCCTCCTCATGGCAGCTTGGGGCCTGACAGGCTGCCTAGGCCAGAAACAGGCCTGGCCCCTCCCACAGCCCCAGCCCCACGATGCCCCGCTAGCTTTCGGAAGCAGCCAGCGCCAAGCAAGCAGATGGCTGGCAGGCCCCCTCGGAGCCCTCGGCCCAGATGGCCCTCCCGGCACTAGGTGGGGCATCACAGCCACAGCAACAGGAAGCCTGCTGCCCACCAGGGCCACCCTAGGCCCATCAGAACGGGAGGAACGCCAGCTACTAGGCCATCCTGCTCTTTCTCCTGGGGCCTGGCCATCACTCTGGCCAAGAGGCCCGGTACAGGGGCCAGGCCAGTGTCAAATGGCATGAGTTAAAAGGGGGTCCAGCCCAGAATGAGCAGCTCCTTTCAGGGACCATCCCCACCCCTTGCTGCTTGCTGGTCAGTGGCCAAAGGAACTGGCCCTTCATGCCACCAGGCTGCAAGCCCCGAGTCACGTCAGGCCACTTGGGCTCTATTGGGCTCAAGAACAATAGTCGTCACATGAGTAATAATAATAATAACTAATGTTCTGAAAGGACCTACATACGTGGCACACTATCCCGAGAGCCTCACAGGTGCAAACCTAATGCCTGTAGCACCTCTGTGAGGCAAGCCTGTTACAACCCCATTTTACAGATGAGAAAGGTGTTCTCAGCAGCACCCACAGTTCCAGTCAGGCCCCCACTTCTGAGCTCCACAATGCACAGTGCAAGAGGATAGCGAGAGACACCGACCTTGGGTTCGGGGGGGATGGCTTGTCAGGTAATGAGCTGCCCATCACAGATACCCACTTCCATGGCTGGAAGCTACATGGAAGGGGCAGTGCCACTGAGAACAGGCCTGGGTGTCCTGGGAGAAGGCGTGGGGAACCCTGGGGATGCAAACACACACACTAACCCATGTGACCACTCACACCCTCAGACGCTCACACGCACAAACACACAGACACATGATTATGTGTGCGCATGCACCTGGGCACACCAGCTGTTCTGGGGAGAAGTGGGGCATCAGGAGACCCCATCACCAACGTGGGTGCCCACAGACTGCCGGAAGAAGTGCCTTCTCTTGAGGCCTGCAGCCAGCCACGCATGAGACAGTCCTTTCTCTTTGCTGAGCCTTGCTTTCCCCTGCCATGCAAAGAAAGTGTTGTTTGAGGTCATCTCCAAGGTCTTGGGCTCTGCACCGCCTAGCCAGTCACCTGCAACGCTGTCCCCAGAGCCTCGCAGGAGCTGTGACTCAGCAGTGAGAAGCAGCACAGGAGCCTGCCCGCGGCCCCCTCCCCTGCCGCCCCGCTGGCCCAACCTGCACACAAAGCGCATCTTGTTACCACAGCCTGCCAGCAGGAGGGCGGGAGGCGGGAGGTGAGAGGCCAGGACAGCCTGTGTCAGCAGGATGGGGGCAGGGCCAGAGGAGGCCGGGCTGAACTGCTGGCCGGCTGGCCCAGGGCCCCACGCCAGCGGGTGAGGCCCCCAGGCAGGCAGCTCCGTGCACACAGTGGCTACAGGGAGAGGCTGGCCCTGGGCGTCTGCACAGAACCCTGTTTATTAAGTTCGCTTTTTTATTTTGCAGTTACAATCTGAATGAGCTTTGCAGACAGTAGCTGCCAACCCGGAATTTCCCAGCAACATGGGGGCCAAACCTCCAGCCCAGGGCTGCAACTCGGAGCCTGCGTACCTCCAAGTTGTGTGATCTGCCATGTGAGCTGTGAGTGCCCGGAATGAGGTCAGGCTGAGTCAGTTTCCCTTGTTGTAAAATGGGACACTGTGCAGATGGAACTTTGCTGCAGTCAAACTCCCCGTCACCTCCCAGGGAAGCCCCGATGCAGGTCGGGGCAATCTGGTGTCACAGATCCTCCTACTGGGTCTTCCACTGTCTTGCTGTGGGGCCTGGGGCAAAACATTTACGCTCTCTGGCCTCAGTTTCCCTCCATTTGTAAAGAGGAGATGGTAAAAGGTAAGGAAGAACTAGAAAGAATATTTGTCCTGGTATTTTCCATGGATCCTGCACTGGGAAAAGACAGAGACTCACTCAGCCATAAAAGGAAGGAGGTCAGAGCATTTGCGTAAGCATTGGTGCATGAATGGGTACACATAGGTGCACGTGTGAGCAGACAGGCGGCTGTGTCCCCACAGGAGTGTGTCACCAGGTTATTAGCTGAGCAGAGAAAGACCCAGGGAAAAGGGTCCCAAGGCTGTTGTCCTCAGTGCTCAGGGACCCAGGATACAGGTCACAGATCTGAGAGTTCTCGCAGAGCCAAGGCTAGGGGAGTGCACGGCCTCCTACCACCGCCTTGCTCCATCACAAGGGGCGCTGTGTGTGCCACATCCCCATGAATGGTGTCCCCTTGCCCCGAGCTTTCATGTGGGGTCCTTATGTCCTCACTACCCATTTGTCTCGAGTTCCCCCAGATAAAGGACACTGCGTCCCATCAGGATAGCATGGCTAATCTTGCAAACTGCAAAATGCTAAGAGTGCTGGTTACACCATTGGATCCCCCAAGTGCCACCCGTCTCACAAAGTTCTCGTTCTGCTTCACAGATGGAGAAGCAGGCTCCACAGGGTGAGACAGAGGATGCAGGACCTGATGGATTGAGAAGGGGTCAGGAGCACCAGGCTCCAGTTCAGACTAAGTGGATTTGGAAACCCAGATATCACTTGGTAGGGGGGCCCAAGACCCCAGGAACCTGCAGACATCCATCCCACTGCCTTGCATGCCAGGTGGACCCTGAGCGAGGGGGCCCTGACTCCCTTGAAGGCAGTGACAAGCTGGGTGCTCAGACCCCACTTACATCAGAGTCTGAGCATAAGGTTTTCCCAGGAAGGCAGCCTGGCGTGGGCTGGATGCAGAACTTGCTGGAAGTGTAATTTGTTCCTGGCAACTTGAACTCAAGAGTGGTCCCTCGGCCCCTAGGACCACATTTGATAAGAAAGGCTGCGGTTTATCGTCTCCCCATGTGCACAAGATCCTTTAAACTCATCGTTTACTTAGCAAATTCTCATGGATTGTTTTGATGTCCCAAGCCTGAGGCTGGTAGAGGAATAGTGTGGGAAAGAAAGTAGAAACCACCCAGGCCAGTGTGGAACTCACAGTTTCGGGAGGCACAGAGTCAGGAGACACAGAAGGAAAAAGCAAGATGCCACAGTGAGGAAACCCGGCAAGAGCCGGGCACCAGGGAGGGCTTCCTGGAGGAGGTCACTGGGCCCAGCATCTCTGGAGAATGCATAAGGGCTACGCTGGCAAGAACAAGCAGAACACATTTCAGGCAGATAACAGCTGAGGCAGGAGAGAGCAGGTGTTGAGAGATCCGTAATCTTTACAATGGCCTGCGAGATGGGAACAGTGCTCCACTTTACAATGAAGGAAACTGAGACCCTGAAAGACTAGGTCACCCCAGACCCCAACCCTCCAGCCAGAGGCATAAAGCAGACCCTACACACATGCCAAGTATCTCTAGTCCTCGAGCTCTGAAGCTGAGAGGAGAGATGGTAGAGGGAAGAGGCCAGGTTTACACACCCTGCAGCCCACATCTTGGGCAGCAGAGCTCTCCTGCAGGCAGTGACCCGGATGGAAGTGTTCCCTTCCCATGTGCCCAGCAATCTCCACACCCCAGAGGTCAGAGGCCCAGCACCAGGCCCAAGTGGCTTTGGAGTTGCTCACATTGTCCAAGGAGGCCTCTCCACAGAGCCACACGTCCCCCACCTGCCTTCACAGCCTGGAGAAAGCATGGGGGCCTCAGCTCGCAGGGTCACTAGCGTGCATTCTGTGGATCCTGAGAGACAGCAGCCAGACAGCACAGGGAACACAGAAAAACAGGCACCTACTCCAGGCAGCGCCTCTAAAGGATGAGGCTGTGCAGTTGAACCCTAAGAACCAAGGGGACTTGGAACAGTCTCTAAGGGAGCAGGGACAGGAACTCCAACTTGGAGAAGGATAGACAAGACATGGCCATGGATGTGGTCAACCCTACACGGTGTGGCTGGGGCATGGGCATGGCCATGGCATTTGAGGAATGGCTATTTGTGCTTGGTGGCCAGTGTGTTCTAAATTCTCTGGGACCAGCGGGGCTCAGTTCCACAGCTGCCCCTGGCCCGGAGTGCCCCACCCCAGACTTGGGCAGAGCCCAGATGGTACAATAAGAAGACACGGCTGCCCTTCTCTATGTATTTCCACCCTCTAAATCCAGCCACGGAGACCTGGCCAAACCAGGCCTTCAGGCAACTCTGAGTGTCGCAGAGATGACAGGTGTCCAGCAAGCAGGAAAGCCTGACAGGTGGCATGGACAGCAGCAACACTCATTCTGTCAGTCACATCCCTCTTTTCAGTGTCAGGGCCTGGGATGAGGTGGGAACAGGCAGACCACATGGCTCGGGCCACCCTCACAGGGTCACGGCCAGCAAAGGTGCCGTCACCCCCAGCCACTCATAGAGCTGAGAACTGGGACCATGACACCTGGCAAAGGAAGGCAGGAAGCCCCTCCTTCCGGCTGACTTCCACCCGGTGGCCCAGGCCTCCAGGCACAGCAGGCCCCAAGACCTCCACACAGCTCCTGGGAAACCCTGACCACACCAGGGGCTTTGACAACTGTCAGTGTCCCTGTGCATGCCTGTAAGGACCACAGCTCAGGCAAAGACATGGATGCAGTTTCCATAAAAGCTCATTCGGCCTACAGAGGTACCCTCCAAAGTGTCCCAGCTGCCTCTGCTTGGGGATGTTCTGGTCTTTGGGGAGGGTGACACTTCAGGCTGGGGGGTGGTATGACAGGGTAAGTCTCAGATGTCCCACCAACCCTCAGGGGATCCCTAGTACGACCTACCTCCCAGGAACCCACCTCTGCCTTGGCCCATACTTCTGTCCCACGGCCTCCCAGCCCATGGCGCCTCCCTCAGGGACACCTGCCCACTGCCCGTCCACTTCCAGCTCTCTTTAGACTGGGACAGCTTCTACCTCTATGCCTGAAAGCCCACCTAGGTCCACATCCCAAGCTTTGCTTATGCAGAAGCCCAAATGAGCCCCACACGGTACCTGAACTCCTGTTCAACAAGAATGGCTGGTAGATTTAATCCCACAAGTCCACTCCAGTTCTTCGGCATCAGCTTCTCAGGTGACAGGGTTGAGATGGCTTCTGATATCACACGTGAGCTCAACGGGGAAGTGTCATGACTGATGGTGACAACAGGGGAAGGATATGCCCCCGACTTGCCTTCATGAGGCAAGGTGCTCTGGGGCCTGTAATATGGAAAGTGTGCCCTGTCCCATGCCCCATCTGTGCTCAGCCTGGTACCCTCAGGGACGCGAGTACAGAGGAAGGAAAGTTCTGCTTTCTGGCCCCCACTGTGGAAGACCCATGCAGAAGTGAGGTCAGGAGAGCAATGGACCCATCTCCACCTCTGAATATGGTTATAGCAGCAACAGTCCTGCAGGCTCAGGTCCAGAGATGAGGTAGCTTGTGAGTGTGGCCCCTGAACCACACACAGGGCTCCACACAGCTCTGACACCCCAAGTGCCCTGTGGCTGTGCCCCAGAGAGTGGGGAGCAGCTGAGGGCCGGAGGACACAGTGAGAGCACAGCGCAAGTCAAAGTCAAGACAGTCACAAGGTTTGGTGAACACTGGGTGGGGCTTGAAGAGGGTGAAATCCACAGAGGTGGGCACCCTGAGGGGGGCTACCGGAGCCCGAATCAGAGCCCAAACGTCCTGATTTCCATCTACACCCACCTTTTAGGGTGGAGATTCAAGCTCAGCTGGGCCAGAATCCTACTTGTCCCCTGCCTCTCCCCCAGAGGATGGGGACCTCAGAGAAGTTTCCCTGACCATACAGAATTAAGGATACCCCCTGCACCCCATTACTCTTCATCTCAGTATCCCGACTGGTGCAGCAATTATAACTCCTTTTCACATATATGAGTTCAGTTCCTTGTGTCTGCCTGTCCCCACGGTCTGTGACCCCGCAAGGGTAGACTAGGTCTGTTTCACATTGCAACTCCAGATCCTAACACAAACCCCAGCTGTTCAATTCGTGGATTCACTGTGGCAGGCAGAGGTCACAAACTCAAAGCCCTGCAGGGTCACATAGACAAAGTAAATGAGGGAGGCACACGGTATAAAAACCCAGCTCAGTGGCACAGGTGGCCAACCTCACATTCCTCACTGAGATCTCATAGTGGCACCTTAAATTGTGTTTATCTGACAAATACTCAAATTGCATGCATGTGAGCACAACAGAATATCCCATCCATCTCCAAAAAAAGACACACTTCTCCATTCTACTGGAACAAATGAGTCTCTGTCCTTTTAAATTTTTCTCTTTTTTTGGTCATTTCGAATAATGTCTCACTATGTATTCCAGGCTGGCCTTGAACTCACAGTGATCCTCCTGCCTCAGCCTCCCAAGTGCCTGGATCACAGGTGTGTGCCATCATGCCCAGCTTAATTTTTCTACTGTTTCTAGAGTTGCAGGTACAGAGAATTATTTCCCTACTCCACAAACAAGCAACAGGCCAGATGTGATGACCTACCAGGCTCAGCCTCAGGCAGTCTAGTGGTTCTCAAAGCAGGTCCCTGGGCCACTAGCATGGGCATCACCAGAAGTTTGTTAGAAATCCTCTGGCAAATTTGCAGAAACAAAAACTGCACAACCCCGGCCCGCTCTGTTGATGTGAGCCTAAAGCAGATTCTTCCGCACCTCAGGTTTGAAAGCAGCAGTGCGATAGGGAGTTGTGGTGACTACGGCAACTGGTAAGCCCTGTCCTGCCCCACAAGGCCCTGGGGCTCCACCCCAGCCCGGAGTTTCCACACAGAAACATGTTCCAGGGTGGCCAAACCCCTCAACTATTCCAGGGGGTTTGCCGCCCCACACTTTTGCATGAAATGCCTTTATTCCTGAGGATTGCTGGCATTTTAATCCCATGGAAACCCAAGAAAAAAATGACTACAGGTTCAAACCCGCCCATGTACAGCCAAAGCCTGACCTGAGCATAGTGCCCTCTCCCACAAGGAAAGCCCTGGAAGTGTGCCAGGCTCCCAGGTGTCCCTTGGGGACCAGCTCGACTCTGAGGCCAGCCGGGCCAGCTTCCCACATTCCCTGTCTCAGAGACCCCACCTGCTGTGGGACTGCTGCGCCCTTACTTCCAGCCGAGCGCCACAAGTCCCAGCACTGCCCTGGGCCAGAGGACAAAGCAGATGGGCTGCAAACTCCAGGACATGGCTGGGCACTGACAGAGAGTGGCCCTGTTGAAGCCAGGGTTGGTGTTTGGGCTCAAAGGCATTGTCTAAGTTGTGCAACAGCTCCAAGGGGTAGGGACCTGAAGATCAGTATAGATTTTTTTTTTTTTACTCTTAGGTATTGAAACCAGGGTCTTTATACTGAGCTATGTTTTTACCTTTTGAGACAGTGTCTCACTAAGTGGCTGTGCTACTCAGGCTGGCCTTGCACTTACAGTCCTCCTGCCTTAATCTCCAGTGTGCTGGGATTACAGGGCTTGTGCCACTACGCCTGGCTCAGTATGCACATTTTACAGAAGAGGAAAGAAGGATTCAGAGAGGTCAAGTGACTTGCCCTAGGTCACAGAGCTAGCAAAGGAAGGAGCTGGGCAGTGAAGCCACATTCACCTGCCTCCTGGCCTATGCTGATCCTCAACGTCCAAGCCACCTGTCAGCTGAAGGGTGGGGAAGAGTGTGCAGAAGGACCAGGTGTGCTGCCACCCCAGAGGTTCCTCGCTGATCAGGGCACAACTAAACCTGCAATAATGGCGCAAGTCAGCCCTGTCAGTGGTGTTGCAGGAGAGAGGACAGGGAGGACAGCAAGCTGGTGCCCTGCTACGGCCACCGGGGGCTCTATCCCTGCATGCCCATCTTCACCCAGGAACCTGGACTTGGAGAGGGAGCAGGGCCCGTGTTGGCAGGTTCTGGACCCGGCCAAGCAGCAGGGCCTGGGGCCACACTGTCTGAGCCACAGCGCGGCTTTGGTCTCAACAACCTTCCCCCTGAAGGCCCAGCCACCAGCCCTGGCCTTGGGGTGACCCAGGTGAAGATGTGCGGTTGCCAGGGAAGCTGAAGGAAGTGACTTCCTCCTGCCCTTGCCTCTGACCTGGTGTGGTCACAACCCCCCAGGACATCTGGACTGGCCCGGGCCCTGCCCAGCCACAGGGGCTCAGCAAGGCTCCCACGGCTCAGCCACAGTCCCTCCCCTCATGGGCTTGCTCTGCTCCGGGCAGCATTAGTCAGCAGCACAGGCAGCCTGTGTGTGGCCACAGCCGGCGGGGCGCTGGGGCCAGCCAGGCCAGGCCCTGGAGGTCTGCTGGGGCCCTGGAGCCTCACTAATGGGGAGAGATGGCCCCAAATAACCCACAGGTTCACAAAAGGGAGAAGAGAAAGGACCAAGCAGAGAAGCAGCAGACACAAGCAAGTCTCAAGCCTTAAAGTGGCAGAAGCTTATGCAGAGTCAAGAAAGTGGTCATGCAACACACACACACACACACACACACACACACACACACACACACATCACCCAGGCATGACACACATTTTGGAACATCCGACACATCAGACACATCCATGCACACAGCACACAGGCCACAGAAACAAACCTCTACTCCCAGAGGATGAACTCCACCGGGGCAAAGCACCCCGTAACAGACACGCTGATGGCATTGCCCTTCTACCCTGCCTGGCTTTTGTCAGCCCCAAGGGAACTGGCTCACAACCCTGAGCTTTCTGTACACACAGGGACATCATGTCACATTGGCTCCCCTACTCTAAAGACCGGAATGCTTTTATGAGCGCGAAAGTCAAAGACAGGCATGGGGATCAGGGTCCTGTGCCCCCACCCTCTGTGGGGGCACACAGCGATCGCAGGGCTCCTGGTGCCGCCACAGCCGGCCTGGCTCCTGGGCCCAGCCAGGAGGTGACAGCGCCACCGCTGGCAGCCAGGAAGTCAGCTCAGAGTGACAGCTCCCCCCACGCTGTTTGTTTATTCATGACTCATTCGCCTCCACAGACTGGCTCTTCTTTCTGTCGGGAGGAGGGAGGAAAGAGGCGGGCGGTTCGGGGAGGGGACAGAGGGGGAGAGGCCCATCCACAATAGACAATGAGGCGGGTGGAGCTGCGCTGGCCAGCCCAGGCCGGGCACCCCAGGGCGCCCAGCTGAGGGTCTGCACTCCGATCCTCGCCTCCTGTCTCGCCCAGCCCGTCGCCACCTCCCCGCGACCGGGTTGGGGCCGCCGTAATTGGATCCCGGCTGCCTCCTCCCAACTCCCCACCCCCAATCAGGGAGCGGGGTAAATGCCGGGTACCTTGGCAAAACAGTCAGATCCAAACCTATTATTGGGCTAGTGGGCTTCCCTCATGCAGCTGGGCAGCACCCGCAGGCCGGCCCCTCTCTGGCTGCCCCCGGGTTCCCTCCGGCTTGCCCCTGGGTCCCCTCCTTCTGCAGGAGGCGCTGGGCGCAGGTCCGGATAACTGGAGGAAGTGCGGTTCTGAGCGTTCAAGGGCCTCATTGTTCCGCCTCGAGGGGCGCATTGAAAATGCTCCAGGATTTGCTTCCTGTGAAAACAGCCTGGGAGGGAGGGGCGATGCACGGTGGAAAGACATTATCCTCCGGGAAGCTGCCCAGATTACACAGGGAGAAAAAGGTTGTTTTGATTGTTGCTGGCTCTTTCTTTCCGCCTTCCTTTTTCTCTCTCCCCACCCCCAACCCTCTTTTTTTTCCCCTCCCCGGGCCAAAGATGAATTTTTCCGGCTGTTGAGCAAGTTGGAAATGTGGGGCCGTTTTCTGCATAAATAAAGCGGGTGAATGGCAGAGCCAGATATAAAGTCTGATTCAGAGAGATTCAAAAGAATGCAGGGGCGACGAGGTGGGCAAATCAAGAAACGCATTTCCCCAGCATGGCCCTCTGAGTCACGTCTTGCACCAGGAGGGAAGAACACATCACGCCACAATATGTCACATGCCTGCAGCGAAGGAACGGGCCGGGGGTGGGGGGACCTGCGGCTCCTTCCTCCAGGCTGGGTCAGCACATCCAGAACAACAGCGGGCAGAACATCCGCACGGGTGAAGCAGGGGTCAGCCCCACGGCAGCTCCCATCCCCACACCCACCTAAGTGACCTCGGACAGTAACAATAGTGACAGAGCACACTTGTCTATTCCCACTACGTGCTGGGGCCTCTTGGGGTGCCCTACGTATTTTACATCACTGACCCCTCAGGAGGACCCAGTATGGCAGGTGCTTTTAATACCCTCATTTCTGGCAAAGGCAGCTGAGCCCAGAAAGGTTGAGTTGCCTGAAGTCACCAAGCAAGCCGGCTCTGGAATCCGTGATGCCAGCCCCTGTGCAGACACTCTGAAGCCTCAGACCTGATATCAGGAAATGGATAGTGTGACACCGACCTCACCAGGGGCTCAGAGGGTACATTAAGAAGATGGGGGCGTAGATAGGTGGTGGTGGGAGGGTGCCTGTGATCCCTGCACTCGGAGGCTGAGCCAGGAGAATTTCAAATTAGAGCCCAGCCTGGGCAACTTAGGGACTTAGTGAGACCTTGTCTCAAAACAAAAGTTAAAAAAAAAAAAAGGCTGGGGGTGTAGCTCGGTATGAAGGCCTTGGTCCAAGCTCCGGTACCACACACATACACACACATGCACAAAGTGGGCGGTGGGCAGCACAGCACTCGGTGCTGGCTTGGTGGGTATGGCCATTGTTTTTTTGTCCCTAATAGGGCAAATAAGGGCAGCTCCCTCCTACCCCACAGCACTCATCCTGGGCGAGGAGAGGCTGATGGATGAGGTGTCCCCGCCCGGAGCAGCCCTGGACAGGTGCTCTGGAAATGGAGCTTCTTCTTCCTTTTCCTCCCATTTCTTCCCCATCCTGCAAGATACTTTGGTGTCAACCCTCTCCCAAATACCACCCACCAAACGCCACCTGTCCCCGCCTCAGCCCCAGCTCCCAGCCCACCAGGTAAGATTTTGCAATCAGAGCCTTGGCCAAACTGTGTCCCACCGGATCGCCCCCCACCCCCTTGAGTCCCAGCCCGCCCCAGGTCCCCAGGGATCCTCCAACACGGACACTTTCCCTTTCCACAGCCGGTGCTCTCTAACATACTCTCGGGGGCCTCTCTCATCATATTTGCTGTCTTCTATCCCCACAGGTCACCAGCCAGCCTAGACCTTCAGGAGAATAAGGACTGTCGCTTTGCTCAGCGTTGTATTCCAAGCACAAAATCCTGTCCCTGCAGCACAGCGCCCCTCCAGGAGCATGGGATGGGTGAAGGGCTCTGCTCCCTCTTGCTGAGCCCCGGAATCTTTACTTGTCAAGGACACGTGTCTCCATCCTCCAGCTTCTTACCCCAGGGACCCCTGTCCCCTGCCCCTCGCTCTGTGCGGCTGACAGCTCCGGGCTTGCTGTCCAGAATCCGCTTCCTTTGAGAACATCCCCTCTCTCCTCAGCGCCCATAGTCCCCATGCCCTCTGCCCTGTGGGGAGACTGCTCCTGTCCCTGTGTGGCACTTCCTTAGTGGACCCAGGTCCTCCTATTCCTTTTCTACCGCCAGACAGGGCAACTTTCCACACCATCACTCACCAGCCCACAAAATCAGGGTTTTTCCTCCTTGGGGGCTCATGCCACCAGATGCTACAGCCTTCTCCCTCCTTCTGCCTCTCCGACCCCTCCGACGCTCTCTGCCCCTCACCTGGACCACCAGCCTCTCCTCCCTATGTCCCCACCCCTCCTCCAAGGCCTTCCTTCACCTGCTAGCCTCCCGGTGAGGACCCACCCCAGACCGGACCTCTGGGCTCCTTCTCCAGGGACCTCCCCTACTGCAGCCCAGCCCACCCCATGGGCCGCCAGGGGCTGGGTCATTGCTCAGAACAGCTTCTCTTCTTTCATTTTAGCCCCAAAGTTTTTTCCTGCCTCTGACCACCTTCTCCAACTGCCCCCATAGTTTGGTCATCTGAGTGGGACCCTCTCGCCAGCACCAGGCTCCTTAGCCGTCCCACTCAGCTCCACCCTGCACCCAGCCAACCACAGTCTCCTTCCACAAGCTGGGGCTGGCATGTGTAAGATCCAGCTGGACCCTCATGCTGGACCCCACAGCCCTCTGGCCCACCGTGGCCAGCCTCTCGTTTCCTCGGCCCCGCTGCCCTTCCCCCTCCTCCTCGTGACTGCATCCCCCCTGCCCCTTCCATGCCGCCAGACACCTGACTCCATGGGGCCATGGAGGCCTCAGAGTGCCTTACTTCCTGCATTCTCCAGACCCATCCTTGCACACCCGCATTGCCCTTGTCCAGAGCCAGCGCTAAGGAAGCCCTCCCTTTTGCCTCACGAGGCTGCCGTGGTGTGCTAGAACCTCCACACACCTCTCCTCCCTCTCAGGCCTTCCTACGTTCTCTGCAGTGACTTCCTACTTCTACTGGAAGTGGGGCTTCGCTTCCACCCACAGCCCTCGCTGCCTTTGGGAGGCCCCCTCAGTCCTAAGCCCCTGTACCCCTCAGTCAGCACAGCCATCACACTCTTGCTCGTGCAGCCACTTCCTCCCTGGCGGCATGATGCCACCATTGCTCCCTGCTCCCACCTCTCTGTTCACTCCTAATCTCCCCCGGGGGCTGGAGGCCCCTCTTCCTCCACCCACCCCCTAAAGGTCAGAGTTCACAGAGTTCTATCCCTCTTCCCTGGCACTGACTGTTGCAGGGCTACCTCCCTCCCCTGAAGTCCCTCCACTGCCTGGCGCTTGTGCTTTCCAAAAGTGCAGGTCCAGCGAGGGCCTCACTGGCCACACCCCGGGCTTCCCACTCTCTCTGGGACTCTGGGGGCCCCCTTAAGCCTCACCAGCCCCTGCTCAGCCTGTCTCACCCCAGGACCAGCCTGGAGTCCCTACCATAGCTCAGCTAGGATGAGCCAGCCTGGCCGCGCCTTGTCGCGCACAGCCGATCAATCACCGTCACCGGCCAGACAACTGGACCCCACCAGGTTTCCCAGCTGCATCCTCAGCTCCAGCCCCATCGCCGGGCCGCATCCTCCCTGCCTCCTCTTGCTCATTCTGAGTCATCTGCCTGCCAGGGTCGCCGTGGAGAACACAAATCCAAACAAGCCACACTCCTGCTTGGAAACCTGTAGGACAAAACCACTTAGCCAAGGGCGGCAGGCCACTGTCCCCTGGGCCTGCTGTCCCCACTGTCCCTCTGCGGGCCCTGTCCCCAGGCCTTCCCAGGTCCTCGTTCTCATCCCGCACGCTGAGGTTTGTGTTCTCACAGTGTAAAACAGTCATCGCCCTACACGGTCCACCTGGCTTTGTTTCTTGGGCTCACAGCACCGGCCCCATTTTCGGTCCACTTAATTCTCTCTTGTCTTTCAGGACATATCCTAGGCACCTCTCCTCCAGGAAGCCTTCTGTGACTACCTTTCCTTCCCTCTAAGATTAGACACTTTGCTCTGGGGTATATTATATTTTTCTTTCTTTTTATTTGGTTTTGGTTTTTGGGTTTGGTTAGGTTTTGATAATGGTGGGGGGGGGTGCCAGGAATCACACTCAGGACCTTGCACTTTCCAGGCAGGCACTGTGCGACTGAGCTATATCCCCAGCCCCAGTTCGGTTTGGTTTTGCAAAGACAGATCTCTCTATGTAGTCCAGCCTGGCCTCAAACCCAAGGCAATCCTCCTGCCTCAGCTCCCTGAGATTACAGGTGCTCACGTGGCTTTGGGTCCAGTTACTATTGAAAGGACTCATTCAGGTGCCAACAAAGATGCTTGCCACACAATGGGTGCCCAAGTGATGCCACCATCCTCTCCAGGCCCTGCGCCGAGCAGAAGCTAAGGGCGGCTCCTCCCTCAAGCCTGAAAACACAGTGTTGCCTTTCTTAGCTTGGCCTCCCTTTCCAGGAGGTAGGTGGCTGGGTTGGGAGACAACATCTCAGCATTTGAATCTAGCTGTGCACAATTTTTGGCCAAATCTAAGCCGGCTGTCCCCCTCAGAACTATGTCCTGGTGTCTCCTGAAGGTCTTCACCAACTTTCCTTCTTCCGGCTCCTCCTCAACTCCAGCAAGTCTCCTGGACTCCATGCAGTCCCCTTGCTGCTGACCCAGTGTGATCTCAACATGTGTCACTGGCTCCTCCGGACCCCAGCTTCCCCCTTGTAAGAACAGAAGGCCTCTGAGGCCTCCATGTAGCGTTTCTGGAGGCTGTGAAGGAAGCTGTGTCCCTTCCACAGGGGTCCTAAATAAATAGCTACCACCCTGTTCTCTTTGTGCACTTCAAGTGCTTCACCTCTGGCCATGACACATCTCTGATCAAAAATAAAAGCTGCCCGTGCCGTGGCCTCAGCTCTGTCCACCTCGCAGAGCCAGAGGAGGGGCTGTTTCGGTGGCAGCCGCTAAGCCTGCGTCTAATCTGGGAAGATCATGAGGAGTCAGGGCTCGGCCCCTCTGAGCTGGCTCAACCCACAGATGTAGGTCGATGCTTGCTGTGGTGGCATCTGTGTGTTTCATGCCAACATCACAGAGCAACAAACGGGGAGCTGGGTTCATGCATGCCGGGAGGATTGGTGAGATGAGGGGGAGGGCACGAGGTGCCCAGTCAGCACGGGGCTGCAGAGCTGGCACTGGGGTGAGGGAACAGGTGGGAAGCGGGCCCCCACCTCTGTTTGGCCCTCAGAGCTTTGGCTGAGCCCTGAGTGGGGGGGTTCAGGACATTCAAGCAAAGCTCCGTGGAGGAGGCGGGATTTCAGGAGAGGGCAAGCAGCAGAGAAACCACCGGTGAGCGCCAAGGCACGCTTCTACATATGTCACTGCTAAAAGCCTTTCTTGGTTCCTGATTGTCAAATGGACAAAGTCCAGAGCCCTCGCGCTGGCAAGGCAAAGGCCTTTCCACGCTGACTCTGCGGTGAGCCTGCCCTCTGCATCCCTGGGCTCCTGCCCTACCCCACCTTCCCAGGACAGCCTGGGTGTCAGCCTGGATGGCCAAGCAAGCCCACTTTACTTTCTCTGCCCCAGGGGTCTGCGCAGCTGTCCCTGCACCTGATGCACCTTCCTTCCATCTTCATGAGACACTCCTGCTCACTCTCTCAGGCCCCTTGCCAGAACCCTTTCTCCCCTCCACACACACCACACTGTGTTGAATAAATTGTCCTCTGATTCTACAGAGCAGCACTTGATAATGCAAAACCAACAAACAAGTAAACAGAACTCTGTTCTTGCAGAGACAAAAATAACCCCTGACAACTAAGAAACGTGCTGCCACCAGCTTGCCTGTGGCTCTCTGGCTTGCTCCCCAGCTCGAAGGCAGAAAGGGAGTGAGGAACACGGATCACCATTCCCGGTGAGATATCTGAGGCTCAGACACCGCAGACAGCTTGGTCACTCAGTCACCAAGCGCAAGTTTGGCTCTGGAGTCCAGATTCTAGCGGCTATACGCCTGGGCCCCACCACCTGCCCATCTTTCTGCTGTACCTCCCTGTCCTCCCAGTGAACTGATCACTGCTTGAGGGCAGAGGGCTTGTCCGGTCACAGCGTGCCACCTGGCATCTAGTGTGGTATCCAGCCCACAGCAGGTCTAAGGGTTTCCTGGCCAAAGGGTGGAATCTGGGCCATTCCAGAGCAGTACTGAGAAGGGGTTGCCTGCCAGCAGAGCACCTGGCCAGAGATAAGTGGAAGAAAAGCAGCCTGTAGGCAGGCGGGCAGGACGAGGCCAGCCAGGCATTCATGCTGATATCCCAGAATGGGGAGCTGCGGGAGGATGTGGAGAGGTGGCCAGAACCCCGGGGAAGAGCTGTCCCAGTATTTGAGTCTTCTAGACCAAGGCCAGACCCCAGCTTCCCCCAGCTCCCAACCAGGTGCAGCTCTGTGTGGAGCTGCCACACAGGAGCCTCCACCCCTCCCTTCCCTGCAGGAGGGAGGGTGCCTTGATGAGCCTGGCCCAGCAGCCCAGGGAGCCCTCCCCCCACACACAGACGGCACAGCAGGCTGCATGGTGCGTCAGCATGTCTGGAGAGAACACAGTCTGGACTGCCTGAGACAGCAGCAGACAGGACAGCCAGTGGGCAGGAGATGCTTGCAAGGGGCCCGAGGGGTTCAGCAGCCTGGGCATCCGGCCACGGCTCAGGGAGCTCAGAGAGGGCTGCATTCTTCACGTGCTGTGGGGTGGTGCCACCCGCGCTGGTGGGAGCCTGCACCTGCTCTTCCCCATCACCATCACCAGCATGGATCAGCGATTAGGGTTCCAGCAAGGACCCAGGTCCAGTTGCTGCCAAGACACAGGCTTAAGGAGTATGCACACATGCCTGTCATCCCAACTACTCAGGAGGCAGAGGCAGGAGGATCCCAAATTCTAGTCTAGCCTGGGCAACTTAGGGATTTAGCAAGACCTTCTCTTGAAAGCCCTCAGTTCAATCTCCGAGAAAGAAAGAAAGAAAGAAAGAAAGAAAGAAAGAAAGAAAGAAAGAAAGAAAGAAAGAAAGAAAGAGGGGGAGAAAGAAAGGAAGAAAACCAGCTTGTATTAGTGCCCATGTAGATCCAGTCCCTGGCCAGGCTCTCTGGCTTTCACATCTGACCCCAGGTCCCTCCCCTTGGTGTCACCAAGCTGATCTCCTCCCCCGCTCCAGGCCATTCCCTCACTTGGATGGCCAGGTGTTATGGTTGATACATTGTGTCAACTTGGGGAGTCTAGAGGTTTGGCTAAGTGACTCAGCAGGAAGCCAGGGTGCTTACTTTGTATACATCCTG
>NW_004955437.1:13575703-13606323 GCF_000276665.1 Chinchilla lanigera | reverse complement strand
CTGTTTACAGTGTAAGGCAGGGAAAGAGGCTGCTTGGTGCCATTCTGCCCTTTTGCTCTGGCTGCTTTGCTGTTCTGCTGCCCTTCCCCGCTTTGCTCTTGTTGCTTTGTTATCTTCTGCCTCGGAGCCAGCCAAGTATGGACTGAAACCTCCACAAACTGTAAACTAAATAAACCTTTCCTTCCTTAATTTTGGGGCTTGGGTATTTTGTCTCAGCAACGAGAGAAAAGTAACCAAGACACCAGGGAAAGTGGAAATTCAGACAAACATGAGTGTGTAGTACATATAATGCACCTTGCGCAGAACTTGGGAGATACTTTTACTAAAAACACACTACCTGTTTATCTGAAATTTAACTGGGTATCCTGTCTTTTTATTTGCTGCATCTGGCAGTCCTAACTCAGATCCCTGCAACCCTCGGTCCTACCGAGAGGTGGGCCCTGGCTGCACTGCATAAGGCCCTCTGGCTCCTGTTCTGGTCCAATTTAGCAGATGCTTTGCAATAAACTGCTTCAAAACATAGCAGCTTGACCCAAAAGCCATTTTATTCTGCTATGACACTGCTGGCCAGGATTTTGCCATGCGAATTTTCTAGCCATGTGGTCTGGAGATCTTGCTTTGGCTCCAGGTGGAAGGTGACACGGGGTACAGGCTCCGTGCTGGCTGCCCTCCATGGCTCATTTGACACAGCTGTCCCCGGGGCATCTGTAGGTGGCCTGTGTGGAGTGGTGGCTTGGGGACACCTCAATGCCCCCACACAGTGTCTGCTAGGGGCCCAAGCAAGCTGTGTGCCTTCTTAGGACTCGGCCTCCAAGCACCCCATGTCACTTCTGCCAACAGGGCAGCTCAAGGATCCAAAACCAGACTGCCCACCTCAGAAGGAACCGCAGAGAGGAAGAGACACTTTAATCCATCACATGTGGCCTCCTTTCTGGCCCCTCTACCACCCTGGTCCACACCCCATCTCACCATTCACCCTTCCCAGTCTCCTCTGAAAGGTCTCCCTGCCTCTGCCTTCTGCTCCATCTTGTTTTTCCCACTATGGTGTTCCCCATGCCTAGTCCATAGCCTGCTACATAGTAAGTGCTCAGTAAACATGAGTGACTAAGCCCCTGAATGACTGACCTATGGTGGCAATATCCCAACTCCACAGCCGATGTTCACACTTTTTGGGAATATGCCCCTCTCTCATCTTGGCACTTGCCCATAGCCGTAGAACACTTTCCAACAGCCCTCAAAGATACTCCTTCTCTTGATGACCTCCCATTGGCTGCTCCCTTGGCACACACTGCCTTTACCTGTTGGCTACCTTGTGAACTCATAGAGATCCCTCAAAGCCCTGTTCAAGCATTGCCTCTTCTCTGAAGCCATCCCCCAAGCTGCCTTGTGCTAGCTCCCAGAGCCTTTCCCTGGTGAATAATATGTGTCTCCAATGTAAACTTCCCCCAGGCCCTAGCTGTTTAAATGCCCAGCCTGGCAAAGCTGTGACTGGGGGCAGCCTTCCAGCAGGCCAGGCACATTCCCAAAGCTTTATGGGGAGCACTTAGATGCCTCTCCCTTCTCTTTGCTTGAACGGAGGCCATGCTTTGGCCTCACTTTTTATAGGAAACTTTCCCAATTGCCCACCATATCCCCAGAATGCACACTGTGGTGTATCGAGCCTTGACTTTCTACTGCACTCAGATGCATTCATTTGACATCTATTGTATACGTCCAGGCGGCAGCCACCCTCCATTCATTCCCCAGCACTCCTAGTTGATCAGCCGCTGCGTGGGTTCAGTCTGGGAAAGGCAGGCAAATGAACCAATAATGGTAGTATGGAGGCCACGGGTACATAGGAAGGGGTGAGAGAGATCCCAGGAGAGATCCCACTCCCAGTGTGCTTTGGGACAAGGTGACAGGAAAGCAAGGTCTTAATGGAGAGCTAGAAGTGCTTCCACTGGAGGGGCCAGTGTGGGCAAGGTCTTGGTGGTAAGAAATGAGCTAGAAACCAATCCAGGCTACAACCTATGGGGGGAGGAGCCTCGGCAGGGAGGAAGTAGGAGCAGATTATGAAAAGCCTTGCAGGTCCAACAGGAGCTGGGGCTTTGACCCAGGGGACAAAGGTGCCTATTAATATTAACCAGGGCTCACCTGCTGGCCTGGCAACTCCAGGAGCTCAGCTCCACTCCTCCCTCCCACTGGGCCTGGGAACCCTGGGAAGAAGGATCACTACTTCTGGAGCAGGGAGCCCTGCACGCTGCATTTCCCCAGGGCTGGGGACACCAAGTAAGAGACAGACCAAGCCTCCAGCCAAGGGAGGGAACTCACTGGCAGGGACACTGGTCCAGCATCACATGCACACATGGCTGTCATGGACCCAGCACTCCCTTCAACATTCTCCCTGGGCTGCCTCAGTGAGCCATCTAGACAATGGGCACGCCACTATCCTGCGACAAGGCCCAGGTGCCCTAGTAAGGATGCTCAGAGATGGGGAGGGGCCTGCCCCAGCCACACAGCAGGTCACTGGCAGGTTGGCTTTGCCCTGGGCAGCAGATGTGTGTGTTGTCAACATTAGGGCTTCAACTAAGAGACACAGTCATCTGATCACCACTGGAGATGCTGCCATTGTCACTCCAGAGTCACAGAGAGGAGCCCATGTGATCTAACACCCACCAAGCACTCTGCCAAAGGCTCTGGTGCTAAATCCCCCAGGGATCTGGGGATGGGCTGAGGGCAGTGACGAGGAGGGACAAAAGGCATACATGTGGGTCTGGGCTCAGTCCCTTTTCTGTATTCCTGCCAGGTCTATTCGCGTGACTCAGAATTCCTGCCTATTTCAGCATTGTGACAGTGGCCTGGTGGGGACAAAGAGCCACACCCCTATAACCACACATGTCCTGCTTGCAGGAGACAGGCCCTGGAGACCAGAGTCTGTGCTCTCCCAGAACTGCTCACAGGCCCAGCTGAACATCCTGGGGATTGTGTCAAAGGTGGATTCTGATTCAGGAGGTCTGCCAGGACCGAGAGCATGTTTCGAGCTGATCCCCAGGCGTATCCCTGCCATGGGTCAATGGATCGCATCTGGAGTGGCGAGGGCTTAAGATACAGCAATGGCAGCAAGAGAAAGAGACGGAAGTGGCCAGAATGGAACCAGAGGACAACAGAGCTGTCACAGAGGAGGAGGGGTTCATCGTGCTAGGCTCACTTTCTTCTTAAAGTGGGAAGTGATACAAATGACAAGACTGCTTGGGGGGCAGTGAAAGTGTTCTAAAATTAGGTGCTGGCCGTGGTTGTGTAGCTGTGTAAATATACTGCACACCACTGAATTGGACACGCTAAATGGCTGAACCTTAGTAAAACAGCTAAAAATACTAAACAGATCAAGAGTGATCACTTCCTCATGGGGTGCGGTAAGGAACAAATGAGCAAAACCTGCCCCCACCCCGGGAGTTTCCATGGGTGGAATCCCTTCCCCTAAAAAGTTGTGTTTTCATCTACTCAAACTCTTTGGAGCAGGATCGAAGGCTAAAGACCAGCAAGTTCATGGAGTTCACTGTCAAGGGACTGAGGAGTTTGAGGGAAAGTCTCCACACAAATGTCAGGGACTCAGGCTCAGCCATGGGGGAACCAGAGGAAGGGCCCTCATCCCGAACCTGGCCATTCATTGCCATCTGCAATCTGTGCCTGACCCTTCTGCCTGCCTTCTCTCTCCTTCATCCTAGGGATTCAGGCGCATCGGGGGCTCTAAGGACCCTGTCAGGCCTCCCATCCCTCAGGCTAGGAAGAACCGTCCTTGCCCAACTTTTCCATCCCAAGCACCAATGCCACCTCCTCCAAGAAAGCGTCCCTGACCGTCCACAGCCCTGGTGTGCTGCCCACTCTCCCCAGCCTAAGCAGGAGAGACCTGATGACTCCCTGAGCAGCTGGCTGCCAGAGCCCCTGCAGCCTCACTGTGGGACATACACCAGGGAGTCACTTGTACATACTACGTGCATTCACCTCTGGTGTGTCAGCCAGCTTTCCCGTCCCTGAGACACAATACCAACACCCACAGCTGAAAAGAGGAAGGGGGTCATTCACTCAGGGTTTCAGCCCATGGTCAGCTGACTCCAAGGCAGAGACAACGAGGTAGAGGGGTGAGGAAAAGCAAAGCTGCTTAGCTCATGGCAGCTGGAAGCAGAACAGGGGAACAGCCCCAGAGAGGAAGGGATGAGGGCCCAGGTATAGTCCTCAAAGCCATGTCTCTGTGACCCACCAGGCACACCCAGAAGTATGCTTCCCCACCTCCAGGCTGGATCCCAAGGACATTCAAGCTGACAGTCCAACCCAGCTAGGCCTGTACCTCAAAGCTCACCTTCAAGCAGATTGACTCTGTGTTTCTGCCCTACTGTGTGCCAGCCTCCTCAGTTTCAGGTCCTGATACAGGGCAGGGGAGCCTGCAGGATCTGCTGTCAGTGGATGGAATCAAAACGGGAAGCTGGAAGCCAGAAGCCGGAAGCCGGAAGCCAGAAGCCGGAAGCTGGAAGCCTGGGTCTGCTTCATCTAGATGATGTCAGGCAACAGCTTCACCTCCCTGGGCCTCAGCTTTCCTCCAGCACAAGGAGAGAACAAGCTGTGCCTGTGTCCCTCCCAGCACTGCTGGCTGGTGAGGAGAGCCCTTTCTGGGAAGACCGGCAGCCTTTAGGAATCCTCTGCCATGTCTGAGACCCAGCGGCTGAAAGGCCCAGGAAGAGGCCTGGACCAGAAGCGAGGCATGCCACTTCCGGCCCCTGCAGAGCCTCAGTGCCCCTGTTTCTCACCACAGGATCGTAAGTCCCTCCTTCCTCATGGCACTGCTGGGAGGAGTGTGGGCTGCCAGGGCCTTCCAAGACCAGCAGAGTCTCAGCCTTTGGCCCAGAAAGAGGAGAATGAGGGGTGCAAGGAGGGAGATGTGTGTGGATGGGGTCTGCGAAGAGCAGGGGAGCTAGTGTCTGTGACCCCCATGAAGCAGGGCCAAGGGCCAGGAGCAGCAGGGCACCGCTCAGTCAGGGACTGAAAGCATCAGGCCCCAGGCTGCCTTGGGTCCGAATCCTGGCCTAGCCCCACCACCTGGGGGCCCTTAGCCTTCTTTCCCTGGCCCCTCAGCTGTTCCTGAGGTCACCACGACAGTGACCTACCAAATGGTGGGGCATTGAGTCTGTTGCTAGAGGTGATGTGTGAAGAAGCGACCCAGCCCATCCACACCGTGCAAGAGTCAGATACTGCCGCTCGTGACTTCCGCAGCCTCCTGCAGAGCGGGGTACTGGGGACACCACTGAGGACCAGGTTGGAGTGGGCATCCCTCCCAGAGCTGATGGTCCAGCAGGACAGGTGGAGCAGACCGAAACTCAGAAACTGCTAGGCAGTGACAGGTTGTGACAGTATCAGGGACAAAACGAGCAGGAGGTAGATGAGCTACGGACAAAGGAGAGAGGGTGAGTTTAAGGCCGTGGTGGTGACATCTCTGCCCAGGCATCCCCCTGACCAAGAACTGGAGCATGCCCCGGAGCCAGTCCTGAAAAGAGGAGGAGGACGGCCCAGGCTCTGGGGACAGCCACAAAGGTCAACGCACCAAGGAGCGACGGCTGAGGGCGCCACCAGTCAATCCTGCCCCCGGCTGGCCCCCATCCCCGCCACCCCACTCAGGGATCCGCTCGCCCAACAGCTGCAGACAAACACATCTGACCTTGGGTCTGTGACCTTCAGGAGGACAGGGCAGCACAGAAGGCCTGGGCAGTGTGGCATAGCCAGGCACACAGGAAACTCCCAGCTCACTTTTCTCTGGTGTCCAGGTCCCTTCAGTGTCCCTGAGAAAGCCTCCATGTTTGCCCTCCAGGCAGCTAAGATCACTCTCCTCCCCTGTCCCAGGGAGTGAGAACACACAGACAGTCAGCATGTCCCGGCCAGAGCCCTCTCTTCTCACCCAGTGACTCCTACCTGTGCCTCCTCCTGATGGTCCCCCACATTGTCCCCTTCCTCTGGTTGCCCATGTCTTCCCCGTGCTCTTCCTTGGCCCCCAAATGTGACAAATAACAAAGGGTCTGTGGCCACAGAGAATCCTCAGGGGTAGCCGTGATAGGCAGCTGCAGAGAATCAAGTGACTTCCTTGTACAGACAGGGAAACTGAGGCTGCAAAGCAGAGGAAGTGTCCGCCTAACATCGCATACTGTGTGTCTACCCAGGGCCCGGCATCTGCACTGGCTTAACTCAAGTGGTCAGCTTACGTGCCCAGCGCAGGTGTTCACACTGTCCCTTCTTGTCCACCCCACTCTCCCTCCGTCGTCTCTTCCATCCCTTCCTTCCTCCTTCCTTTCCCCTTCCTTCTTCCTTCCCACCATAGTACTTCATAGACCAGAGGGCAAATGTTCCTGTCACTTTGTTCCATGAAACAAATCACCCCCAGAACCCAGGGGCTCCGATCCACAGTGGTTATTTACTTTATTTGCTCACTGAGGTGTGGTGAAGTCAAGGCGTCCCTGGGAAAGCTCCTTTCTGCTCCACCAGGCCCCAGCTGAAGCAGCTCAACTGGAGGCTGCAGGAGCCACTTTCATGACAGCTCACTCACAGCCTGGAGAGGTGGGCAGACAAATGGCTGGTGGTGTTGCTCGGTGGCAGAGCACTTGCCTAACACGCGTGAGGCCCTGGGCTCCATCCCCAGCAATGCCCCAAAGAAAGGTGGACAGGAAAGGAGAGAGGAAGGGAGGGGAGAAAGAGAAAAAGAGAAGAGAAGAGAAGAGAAGAGAAGAGAAGAGAAGAGAAGAGAAGAGAAGAGAAGAGAAGAGAAGAGAAAAGAGGTTTGAATAAGCACTTCACCAAAGAGACACAGTGACTAATTACCCCATGAATAATCACCCCATGAAGAGAAGCTCAGCATCATTAGTCATGAGCGAAAAGCTAACTAAAGCCACAATGAGACACTCATACATACCTAGCAAAAATGACTAATAAAAAGCAGGATAATAACAAGTGCTGGAGAGGAAGTGGAGAAACTGAAACCTTTGCCCTCATGAGCATAGAAAATGCCACAACCACTTTGGAGAAGTCTGGCAGTTTCTCTAAAAGTGTGCACTTGCCACATAGCCCCTGGGTATCTCTCTACCCAGGAGAAATGATAACACATATCTGCACCACGGCTTCTGTACGAATGTTCATGGTTGCATTATTTGAAACGACCAAGATTTCACTTCGGGATGAAGTGCTAATAGATGAAACAGGAGGGGTGTACTTAAAAAGACTTCTGCTGAGTTAAAGAAGCTGGACACGAAAGATTATTTGCTGCATGATGCTGTTAATGCAAACTTTCTGGAAAAGGAAAGTCGACAGAGGCAGGAAATGGACCTGTCATTTTCCCCGGGCAGAGGGCAGGCGAGGAGGCCAAATACAAGCAGGTTCGAGGGACTCCAGGAGACGTGGGAAACTGGATTTTAACGATGCCACTGAATATCACAGGCAGACACCGCCACCAGCTCACACTCACCTGGGTGACTTGTCTGGGACTTAAATTATACCTCACTACAGATGTTTTCTAAAGATGCTATGGCAAGGCGCAAGCATACAGGAGGGACAGTGGGAACTCTAAGGGGCAAAGCCAGCCGTGGAAAGGCAGAGTACCAAACAGTGACTTCCAGGAGGGTTGGACTCCCAGACCACAGACAGACTTTAGCCCCAGAAACCCCCAAGTCCGGCCCTCACCCCTAAATCCACCAGAGCCTCAGGACCAAGGCCTGTTTTCCATGCTCCCAAGGAGCTCATGGCATCTACCATTCTCCATCCACCCTGTTCCCCTCCCTCGCACTCCAAGTGGCCCAGGTCCTGTTCTTGGGGGATCCCAATGGAGTGTGGCAAGCACCTGGGCAAGTCCTCTAGCTTCCAGGCCTCAGTTTCCTCAATGCTAATGCAGGGACCCTGGCTTCCCTCACTGAAAGAGAGGGTGAGTCAGATGGTACCTTGAGAACCAGCAAGTCAGGAAGCCAGTTAAACAACTGGAGTCCCCGATCCATCCTCTGTCCCCTTTAGGGTCCCTTCCAACATAGCCTGAGGGTCTTGGTGGCCCACTTAGGCTCAGGCCCTTCCAGCACCAGGGCCACCATTTTCGTGGGCAGCCCTTATCGGTCTGATCAGCTCTAAACCTCCGAAAAGCACCTCTCACCCTTGAGTGGGACACAGCATGTCCCGTGCTCTTCTCCAGGAACTTGGAGTGAGGAGCACTGAGGCGAGCCTGCCTCCCCACCCTCAAAATCATCTGGAAGTTCTGGGTTTGGGCTGGTGCCCAGCAGGTGTACTGGGGGGGAAGTCCCCCAGACACAGCAGCGCACCGGAGATGGAGACGGAGACGGAGCGCTTGCAACACGGGGTCTAGTGGTCTGGCTCCTGGGACGGCGGCATCCGCTTTGCCTGGAAGTCTGTTAGAGGCACAGGTGCACCCAACCCCAGAACCACAAAATGGAAACTGACGCGGGGACCCTCAGCCTGTATTATCAGCCCATCAGGTGATCTGGCCCCTGTAAATGTCACAGAGTCGAGCTGACATCAAAAGCACACCCAGGGCCAGATGTGACCAGCAGATTGAACCCAAGCACAGGGTGGGGCCCCAAATGCCACTCCTTGGCTTCTCCCTGATCCGTGCGGTAGCTCTGAGTGTGAAAACCACCAACAGTGGTGCTTTAGGAGTCATTTCAGTTCCCTGACGGAAAAAAGGCTTCAAAACAAGCTTGCTTGCAGCTTTCCTTCCAAAGAGATGACAGCCCATTTGTCCCAGGAGTGACAAGCTTGGTGGTAAAGTATCAGAGTGGGCCAGGTGGATTCACATTGGTCCCTACACCTGTCAAATCCTGCTGCACGGTGCCCAGGACTCGCGGGGGGCGGGGACATTGTCTCTGTCGCCCTCCAGCAGGCACAGCAGTGCAAGTAATGACACCAGGCCTGACAGCCTCCGAGGAGCCTTTGTGCCTGGCAGCCAGGGCTGATGCCCATAATTGATATGGATTATGGGGCTGCTGCCCTTGGCCCGCTGACAATTAGCGCTCACGTTGGCGGCTGTCAAGGAGTCCTGACACTCGGGGTGAGCAAAGGCTTGTCAGGTTGCCGGGCCATTGCTTGTTATGCCAGGGGCACAGACTCCCGCCCCCAGCCCCTCTGATCTCTGCAGGGGGAGAGGGCAAGTGAGCTGCCCTGTCGCTCCTGCTCTTTTCAAGAAAGTGGACAGAGGCCGCTGATGACAGCTTCCCTGTCCCTTTCCCCTCCTGAGTCCCTGAGCCCTGCACAGAGTGACCAATGGGAAGGGCTCTGGCAGGACTTGTGTAGAGCCAGAGAAGCACGTGCTGGGGGACAGATGTCCTGGGGGGGCTCTGACTTGGCCCTGCCCAGCCTGCCAGGGGAGTGGAGGATCATGCTTGTGTGGGTTTTGGGAAGTCCCTTGTCAGAAAACTGAGCAGGCGGACAAGATCCAAAGTTTCCAAAGCGTGCATCACATTTCCTTAATGGGCCATAAAGCTAAGTGAATAGACCGAGGTAGCATTTTAAAAACCAAGAATAGAACAGGGTCGAATCCCAGGCATCACCTGTATTAAAGTATGTTTCCTAAACATTTTGGACCAAATACATCTGTATAACCTGACCAATACGGCAGCGTGCAGTGAAGACAGTTCTCACTGTGGGTACAGTTTTAAAACCTCCCCACCAGCCGAGCCCCTGTTCCTACAGAGCGGGTTGCACATCCCATCCTTTCCAGGCTGTGTGGCCCTTGTTCCTAGGAGACCCTGAGGGGGGCAGGGAAGGGAAGGCCAGCTGTCTTCAGGGAGCTTCTAGACTCTGCAGTCACAGGTGAACAGAGAGGCTAAGAGGCGCCAGAGGGCCCTAACAGGCCAGGGGAGCCTCGTTCATTTTCAGGGCCCTCCCACCTGCACATCTGTGCCCAGCACCTCACGTGGCTCCTCTGCTCCTTTGGCAAACTGGACCACCTGGAGGGTGGCAGAGCATCCCCTGGCTGGCTGTCCTGTGCCACCTCTCTGCTGGCTTCTCCTGAGCACTCCCAGACTGAGGGAGGGATGTCAGAGCTCTGTCTGCCCCTGCACACATGTGTGAGGTGGATGGAGCACGCTGCTGCCCCATGGGTGACTGGCTCAAGTTCATAGAACTTCACAGGCTCTCCTAGCACCTGCTGCCTGAGTCCCTTGCAGCACACACAGAAATCCAACCCCACATCTTGCCAGAAAGACCTTCTGCCCAGCCACTCTCCCCTGCTCTTTGTAGTGTGCATTGCACTGTCTTGGGCATCATCTCCGGACTCCTCCCCGGAAGTCACGGTGCTCATTGCTGGGTTATAGTTGAGATAACAGCAGCCTGGAGAAGTGCAGCAGTCCTGCACACTGTCGTACGACTGCCAAGAGGTTTCATTAGGAGGTCACCCAGCCTGCCCGAGCCCACTCCCTCTCTCCCTCTCCCCCTTCACCTGGCCTCCCACCTCGGCACTTTATGATCTGCTCATGCAGATATTTTGGAAAATCCCTGCTAAGTCAAGTTCAGCAGGATCCAATACACTTTATATTTTTCTCCTTGTCATTAAATAATTTTTCTGCCTTTGGGTTTCTGAGACAGGATCTCACCTGCCCTTGAATTCACCACGTAGCCCAGGCTGGCCTCAAACTCATAGCAATCCTCCTGCCTCAGCCTCCCAAGTGCTGGGAGTACAGCTATTCACTACCACTCCCAGCTAAATCATATTTTATTTAAAAGGCTAAAGCCCCACAAATCACCTCTCAAGGAGCCTGCCACACCAGCCTTCTAAAGGCTCTGAGAAAGTGTAGGTGGCCATGCCCCCTCGCCCGCCCCCTGCCCCACTGAGGGAGGATATATGGGCGCTCCTGGCTATTACGCTCTTCTGTGCTAAAAGCCAGGCCCTCTTTGCAGACAGACACTCCCTAGCTCACATTTATCAGTTTTATTCCTTTAATGATTCAAACTTGCGCTGTGATGTGCTACTCAGAACGGAGGATTTTATGGATTTAACAGTTTTATTAATTTAAGAGGTTTCCACTGAGTGCCAGAATGGCTCAGTGTGACAAAAAAGGTATCATAAATGAATTGATTTGTCACGTATCAGAATGCGATCCAGCAGCGATTTCATTATTGGAGTTATTTTCCTCCAATTATCTGCAAACTTAAAATGCTAAAGAGCAGCCCCTCCACCCCTACCCCTGGCAGTGGTGGGCCTGAATCATTTGAGCAGGAAATAAATGCAAATCGATGGCCCGAATTCGTGCCTGTGAGGAGGCTGCCCAGCCACCCTCCTCTCCTCCGCATCACTGCTCCTGAAAACAAAGCCATGGGGCACAGGGGTTCCCGGAGAAGCCTGCGGGCCGAAGCCCCCTGCAGCCGGTGTGCTTCGTCCAGGGGACAGGATCCGGTCCTCAGTGCAGTGCCAGCACCTGTGGACTCGAGTCCTCCCCGCCCCCCAGACCTCCAGGAGAATGACGTCCAGGGCCCCGGCCTCTCCCTGCAGCCCAGGCTTTTGTTTGGTTTTGGTTTGTGGTTTGTTGAGACAGGATCTTGCTGTGTAGCCCAGGCTGGCCTGGAACTCTCAGCAGTCCTCCTGCTTCAGCCTTCTGAGTGCGGGGATCACAGGTATGCCCCACCACACCCGCATCCCAGGCTTTTAGAAGTGGGCAGGTGGGTGTGTGAATGAGAGCTGGGCACAGCCTGAGCGAGGAGCTTCGGGTGCGAGCCCCGCCCATGCCTCATTCCAGGCTTGGGCTATCACAGACCCCTTGTGGGGCTGCACCCCCTTTTCTGGGAACCTCTGTTCTCCTCAGCGTAGGGGACACCTGGTCCGCCTCAGCTCCCTCTCCTTTGCCCTCTACCTCCTCGTCCCCAGGTTCCTTCCACTGGAGCCCAGGCTGGGTCCTTCCCACAGGCCCAGGTCCCCACCCAAGCTGTACCACTCCAGGTGGCTGAGTGCTGAGTCCACTCTTGGCTCTGGACATTTCCCTTCCCAGGCCTCCATGTCCTTGTCATAATGGTACAGGTGTGTGTGAGCACTAGGTTCCTCTCAGGGGACCAAGACTCCTCCTGAGTCTGCAAGGACCCTCAGCCCCTTACTCCTGCTGAATTTTTGTTTGTTCATCAGCAAACAACCACCAAGTGCAGGCATCTGTCAAGGGCTGGACACCGCCCCTTCAGGGAGTGTCTCCTCCAGTGGGGAGACTCCATGCAGGGCTCAAAGCCGCAAGTGACCAGTGCCTCTCGGGGCTGCTCCAGCCCTATCTGCCCTGGCTCCGCGCTCCTTTGGCCTTGGCCTCTCTGGTCAATATGGGACACTGACACTTACATGAGGCCTAAACAGCAGGTCCCAAGGTGATACAGTAGAGGATGGGGCAGGGGTCACCAAGCTAGAACTGTTACAGAAACTCCCCCTCCTACTTCCCTGGCAGAGATCCCAGGCCTGTTCCAAGCCCTTGAGGTTTGGGAAGAAAGAACAACAGCCTGAGTTGCTGTGCAGGACACCCCTGCTGAGTACCGGGCACGAACAAGCTGATAAAGCTGAAGCCCACCGCCCAGGTCCGTGTGGCCACAGAGCCCTTCCTAAGAGGCCGTCTTAACGAGTGTGGTGGCACACAGCTGTTAACACCATCGCTCAGAAGGCTGAGGCAGGAGGATCACACGTTCAAGTCCAACCTGCACTACATAGCTAGGCTGTGTCTCCAAAGTAGCTGTCCCCCTGCCATACAGACAGGAAAGCTTGGGCCCCTTTTAATGACTACCGGCGTCTGCCAGGTTGCAAGCCCAGTGGCTGCAGGAGAGGCAGAGTTTTTGCAGCCAAAAAGAGAAGGGGTATCCCCGGGGCACACAGGGGCTGAAGATCAGACTCGGCTCAGGCCCCATCAGCTCGTGGGGTCTCTTCATCCACCAGGCCCGCTGAAAGTTCCTGAGCAGAAAGAACGTCCCCGGCACACTGTGAACTGCTGTTTCTGTAGATGCCGGGGCAACCCCAGGGGGCCAACTCGGGGTTCAACAGAGTGACCCCAGAATGGTACTTGCCTGCTCTCCCACAGCAGGTCCTCTGCAGTGTACCGCACACCCCTGTGAAGTGGAATCCCATGATGTTTGATGATCAGGCAGCTGGGATCCTCACAGCCCCAGCGTCTCTCCCCAGAGTGATCAGCAATTCGCACGCTGTGGGGAAGCTAAAAGGACACAACAGAGTCACTCCTGAAGCCTCAACACCTAAGCCGACAGCTGCGGGGTGGGCAGAATCCCCCAACAGGTAGAAATGCCCGGGCAGAGGGGGGCAGGGGACTTCATGCTGGCCTGGGGACCCAGCACTTAGCCAAGGCCCAGCCAGCCCTGCCCAAGCTTTAACTACACCAAGGGCCTGGCCTGCACTGCCAGTTTCCTGGACAACAGCTGGGGGTCATCAGCCTGAATCCCCCAGGCAATAAGAGCTGAGCTTTGGAAGAGAGAGCAGGTTTGCTTAGCACACTGGGCCACATCGCACCCGCGAGAAGCCAGGGGTCCTGAACCTCAGGAAGAAAATCAACATCCTGGGGTCCTGAAGCTGAGGGCCCACCTCCACTCTTGGAGGGTCTCCTTCCTTCACAGGAGCCCCTCAAAGTGGCCATTGCTAGGGTCCCAGTGACAGGAAGCGCGCCCCTCCACAGGCAGCCCGGTCTGCCTCCACCTCAGAAAGTTCTTTGCGCAAGCACAATGCACAGATACACACCCTTGGGTGTGCACACACAGAAGAACTGGCACCGTCCTCCTATGACTCTCGCTCTCAGGTACATACTGCCAGGCCCACGGGCACCCACACGAGATACCTGCAGACCTCTCTCACCTGTCACCCTATCCCAAACACAGTCCAGCACCAGGCAGGTGATGACAAATGGGCTGACAGTGCCAGAGCATGGGGAAATGAGTGGACCCCAGACAAAACAAGATGGTTGCTTCACCTCCAGCCCCTCATTACCTCCCTGACCTCAGAGGGTTAATAAAGGTATCTAATTTGTGTGAGACTAAAATAGCCTCCTAATGTGCACCAGGGCAGTCTCCTAAAATTGATGCTGTGACAAGTCACGTGGTCTCCATCAGCTCAGATCTGCATGCTGAAGTTCTAATCTTCCCAGAGTGGGCTGGTGCACCCAAAGCCCTCTCCCAGAGCCCACTTCCCTGGAAGACACATGAACTTGCCGCTCAGGGTCACAGCTTGAGCCAGGACTGGCTCCAAGCTGGCTCTGTTCTTGCCTTGCTTAGCACTCAGAACTGACCATTTCTCCACACACAGATCCAGGGCAGGCTGCACTAGGCTGAGTGCGGACTTTAAATCAGTGGTTCGACAAAGATATCCCAAGGCTGTCTGTGTCCCAGCCTTGTGGACACTGAGGCAGACACAAAGGATCATGGTACCACACAGCACTGCCCTCTCTGGGGTCAGGCAAGGGCTAGCAGGATGGGCAGGGGCCCAAGTCGTCTGTGAGCTGAAGAAGGCGGGGTTGCACACATGTACTCATAGTAGGGTATTTTCTGGGAGCCAAGGGGCCCCCAGAGCTTATAGCTTGCTCCTCTCAAAGTCAGTCCAGGAAGGCTTCAGGGAAGAGATGGTACATCACCAGCTTCTTTGCTCCGTTTGGCATTTGTGTTACCAGAGAGGTAAATTAGAAGCCCTCCCTGGCGGAGTTGGCTTCTGCCATAGATAGAAGCCCCCACCCAAATACCTTCTACATAGAGTTTTCTAACCAGGCCACTTGTCTGCTTCCTGGTGCACCAGCATCTGCAACTGCCGGCGCGTAGCTTTCCAAATGACTGTGTGACGTGACCTCCGTTATCCCATTTGATCCTCCAACTGCCTTAGGAGGCAGAAGTGTTATTACTAAAATTCCCACTTCACAGATAGGGAGACTGAGGCCCCCCGGGGAGAAGCAGCTGCCCACCATCACCTATCCATAGCAACAGTTCTCTGGAGGGCTAGGAAAGGGGCATCCTCAGGGATGCCAAGTCCAGTTCCCTCTGGGGAACCCCTGGCATCCCTCAAGGTGAAGGCTGTGTCTGAAACCATTGTCGTGTTAATGGTTCATATTGCTCCACAAGGCTGAATCAGTCCCATTTCCAGAACAAATGCAGAGCTTAAGTGCCCCAGCTCCTAGGAGACAGCGCGTCCCCACTGAGCCCTGCCTTCGTCCCAAAGCTGCTTAGTGAGATGGTGTTGAAACAGAGCCCAGGCTCCTCCTCCTCTCTCTGTCCAGTGAGCGCCCCCCCCCCAGGGTGTCTTCTCTGCCCTACATGTCACCTTCCGCAGGGCCTTTGATCTGCAGCGGGCACGAGGCGGCTTCTGTCAATACCTGTGCATTCCCAAGCACTGCTATCACCCTGTGCAGGAGGCTCCAAGCTCAGGGCTTCCTCTCCAGCCCATTCCTGGAGCTACTTATCTGGCCTCAGCCAATCCAGCCCTGTGCACCCCTTCCTGTGTGGACTGCCGCCCACCCTCCCCTGGCGGTTCCCAGAATGTCCACCCTGCCGCAGCGGAAGTGCGGCCCCGCAGCCTGCTTCCTCTCAGAAATCCCACAGGCTTCCAGGGTGTGGGGGCCCCTCAGGAAGGTTCTTGGCCACTGTTGTCCCAGAGTGGCTTCCCCCAGGGCTGTATGGCACAAGCTCTCAGTCGTCCTTTGGCACAGCTGTCACTTCCTACAGGAAGCCTTCTCTGATTACCACTACTGTGCCTTTAGGGAACTTTTCCAGTTCAAGGACATGGCCAGAGATTGGGGCTTGGCCCTGAGGACCATGAAAGCCACTGAGGAACTGTAGGCAAGGAAAGGGGGCAGTGGAGCTGGGTGGAGGAGAAGCAGATGGGAGAGATTATTTGCATCCCCAGCAAATAAGAGGAGGTGGTAAGCTGGGTGTGGGAGAGTAAACTCCAGAGGCTGAGGCAGGAGAATCCTGAGCTGAGGACAGCCTGGGCTCCATAGTGAGTTCAAGGCAAGCCTGGAAGAGGTGGTGTGGCTAGCAGGAGGATGGGGTAGTGGGATGGAGGGAAATGAGCAGAATCTAGGGGCATAAGGGGGGTAGGGCCCTGGAGGCTGGTGAAATGAGGGTATGAAAGAAACAGGAGGGGTACAGCAGGCGCCCCCAGGATCTTGTCTGGGTGAGTGTGTGGGGGTAGTGAGGCACTGCTCCTCTGGCACCTCCAGGTAAGGTGAGAGCTCCCCAAAACAGCTGCAAGGCCTCCCTGGAAATGCTGCAGTCCTGCTCCGAGGATATTTTCCAAACATTCCATTAATGAGTCCCACTGTGCAGTTTGTCCAGGAATCCCCAGGTCATCGGCCAGAGCACTGTGCTCACAAATGCCTCTGCTGACTGCTCCCCCAAAGCTGCCCTGTGAGTGTTTTCCTTAACCTCACTGGACCTCAGTTTCCCTCTCTGAGAGGTAGATGTTAAGTTCTGAGGCTCACGTAAGCAGCCACAGGTAATGGCTTAGCCGGCACCCGGCCCGTAGCTGGTGCTCAACGCATAGCAGCAAGGATGGCTGTCATTTCTGCAATGCCCAGAGTCACCCGCAGGCAGGGGAAGGGAGAAGGCAATCTCTAAGTCTGGCCCACATCCACAGGCAGGAGCGACAAGGGCATGTTATAAAAGCGTTACCCTTGGCATCTACCCATGATGAAATGCGGCCTTGTTGTCATTAGCACTGGTGGCAGCTGAGAGTTCTCACCTGGTGCACAGAATCTCAGGCTCTGTAAGAGCAGCAGGGGACCTGCTATCCCCACATGCCCCCGGCGAGCACCTCGTGGGAACCACATGGCCAAGCCTCAGGGCCTCCTGCCCACATCCTGCACCCCTGACCCAAGACTGAGCGGTGGCCTTGCCCGCCCGGCCGCCCGTGACGGTGAGGAGTGATGGGCCCTGTTCAAGGGTGCGCGCTGGCCTTTATCACAGACGCACTGAGCCGACAGCTCCAGCTCGCACGCTCAGCACTCTTGGGAGGCCAGGGCAGCAGTAAGACACTAACGTCGCACTTGACAAATGCTCCGAGTGGCTAGGCAGCCAGACAGGAGCAGAATGAAATCAGAGGGAGGGAGATTGGCCTGGCTTCCTGGCCAGGTGCTGGGTGGACATATGGTCTTCGGGAGAGGGAATCTAAGGGGAAGAAAATTGGGGCCTTGGCCATAAAGGGGATTGATGACTCAGGCACGAGTCACACCAACCAAGGCCAGGGAAGTGGCCTCGGCTGGCCCTGCTTTCTGGAGGACAGGGTGCCCTCGAGACTGCAGTTTGTGAAGATTCAATCAGCTCATAAGTGTGCTGGGTCGGGAGGACCAAGGTTTTCCAGTCATGAGCACTGCAAGGGACAGCTCTGGGGACCCTCGGAGTCTGAACCTAACCTTTGTCCTGGGTGGTGGGTGGGGAGCCAGAGAGGACGCGCCTCGGTTTTAGATGCAGATGGGGCTGAATGTAAATGAAGTTCCCTGAAAGTCACTACCCTTCTACAAGATTCTGTCTCCCCATCTCTCAAATGGAGATGACAGTCTTCCATCTGAGCGCCGGCCACATCCGGGGCACTCTGCTGCCTACCTTGGGTGCACTGACTCATTGAACCAGAGTAATAATCTAGGGGCAGCTGTAAGTATTCCCAGGATTCCAACATAAGCAACCAGCTTGTACCCAAACCTATATGGGGAAAGGGAGGCACAGAGAAGCCACATCCCCTGCCTAAGGGGCCAGACTTACAAGCAGCAGAGGTGCGGATTGAGCCCAGGCAGCCTGGCTCTGAGGCTTGCACTTCAAGGACGTACAGAGAAGGCCGCCTGTGCCACACACAGCACATAGTAGGGCTCCAGGAAGCCCCTTCTCCCTAGAAGAAAAGCTGCCCAGAGCCTACACTGAGGAGGGCCTCGTATGCCCACAGCGCTCAGGGCTCAGGGCTCTGGGAGGTCCAGAGTGTGCCCCACAGCTCCAGCCTGGGCAGGAACAGAAGCTAATTCACAAAGGTCCTTTCTCCCCGGAAGACTGGGGGAGACATTTGGGTGCAGGACCAATGGGCAGTCAGGGTACAAGCAGGTGTGGGTGCCCTTGTGAGCACCAAGGCTTGAAGAGGAGCAAACAGGTGAGGGGCTTCTGGGCAAGACAGGTGGGCTGAGGCTGAGGACAGATGCAAGACTCTCGGGAGCCCCAACTCCAAAAGGTCGCACAACGCCTGGTCCGGGGCAGAGGTCACAGGGAGCAGCCACTCCCCCGGGGCCATGTGCAGGTCGCCTGGCCCCTGTCCAGGTGGAGCCCTGGGCCTCACTCCTGGAGGTCCTGATGTCCTCCGGGGAGCTTTTGCTGACATTCTCCAGCCACCCAGGACCCCACTGCTCAGGTCATTACCCGAGACAGTGAAGCTGGGGGTCTATGACACCGAGTCTGTCCTAAGGCTGAGGCCAGTGTCCCCTTCCTCCCCAGAGTGCAGGTGGTGGCTACCACCACCTGCTCCTTGCATCAGCTGGAGCTGTGCCAGCAGAGCTGGCAAAGGCCAATCTGTACCCCTTGCCAAGGGCTCCAAGCCACCACCTTTGCATGCATGTGCTTTGCCACTCTCCAATACCTCCGCTTGTTCCCCAGCCTGCCTGTGCCTTCAGGAAGCCCTCCCTGCCCACTCTGGCTACACAGCCCTGTCTCCATCTGTCCATCAGGACTCCCAGCTCCTTGGATAGTCACCCAGACATGAGCACATCTCAGTGTGCCTGCTGCTGGCCCAGAGGGCACTCATCGGCTTGTCTCCTGTCCTCCGTGACCCCTCCATGCCAGGGTCAGACTATGCACCTAGGAGACCCTCAGAAAGGAACTATGTCACCGGAGTGCCACTGCTGCAAGAGGACCCCCCCATCTCCACACAATACTGTCCCATGGGCATCTCTACATGGCTCTGAGGACCAGGACCAGGCTGCTTGTCACAGGGGCTTTGACTCAGACAAGACCAAGGACCTGTGCCAAGCAGCTTGGAAGACAGAGACCTAGATAGGAAGGTAGGTGCATTCTTGGGCTCTGACTGTATCTAGGGTAGCAGAGCTGGGTCTGTACCAAGGTCGTCCAGTACTGAGGGGAAGAGGCACCAGTGTAAAGCAAATGTCAATTGTCACAGCCCTCTGTTGTGGGGTCCCAGGAAGTGTGGTGGCCTGCTTGAAGTCACTTGTAAGAGGCTGGGGTCCTGCAGTGTGGACTGGCCCTACCACATCTCCCAGGCATGTCCCTGGCTCCCTGGGCTTCAGTGTGAAGGTGACAAGCACAGCAGAACTCCATAATGGCATAGGTGAGTTCTGAGTGGAGCGTCTGGGTCCAGTTGTCACCCAACCTAAAATGAGAATGGATTAGGGTCAGGAGAGGCTTGGGGGCTGGGCAAGTCTGGGAAGCCTCCTTGGATACAGGTGCCGACACACACATTTCCTAAACTTATTTGGTGATTGTTTTGTGCCATGTGAGAAACATCTACCGGAACTGGAGATGTGCATGGAATACAGTTTGGGGAAGACAATCTGGTCCAACTTCTAACAGTGGAAACCATAGTCCCCTGCCCCTGCCCCTCCCTTCTGAGAGGCAGAAGGAAGGAGGGGCTCCTGAAAAATACAGATCCTTTGCACTGCCCTCTCTGGTCCGCTGGATCTCTGCAGGGCACAGCCTCCCACAGCCCTGCCAGGGAGGTGGTGAGCGCCAGGTCATCTCGCCACACCCTGGGTCCCTCACAGAGGTGTTCACCTGCCCAGCCCAGTGCATCCCCAGCTGAAGTGACTCCCAGGGGAGTAGCCAGTTGGGCTCACAGGCGACATTCTCAGAGGGTTACCTATTCTGAGTAGCGCCGCTGGACCCATGCACCACTGTGGAAAGCTGCCCCTGCTGCCCTGGAAGGCATCAAGACCTGTGCATGAGGCTATCCCATCCAGCCCTGCCCAGAAGCTTCCACAAGACTCAGAGGCAATGAACAAGACCAGTGCCTGGCAGAGCTACATGGCAAGGCTCATCTTGGACAGTAAGACCACACTGAGTGTCAAAAGCTCAGAGATGTTACACTTTATAAGTGTCACTGTCCAGAGGTGGAGCTTTGGGAAGACGATAGGTTTAGGGGGATACTGGGCTCATCAGTGGACCCAGCCACTTGTGAGTTCCTACCCAAATGGCTGTTAAGAGGTAAGGCCTGGTTGGCTGAGATGGACCAATGGGGGTGCCTTTGGAAGGTGTATCTCTCGTCCCGCCCCTTCCATGTCCTCTCTGCTTCCTGGTTGCCCTGGGTGAGCAGCTGTTCCCTGCCCAGGCCTTCTACCATGTTGCTTCTGGCATGGAGCCAGTCAGTCTCTGAAACAGTGAGCCAATACAAACCTCTCCTCCCTGAGTTGTGGGTGCCAGGTATTTCGTCCCAGCAACAGGAAAGTGACTAATACACAAAGTGTTCAAGAGAAAACAGGCCAAGTTTCTTAAACACCTCTGTGTGTGCATGTGTGTGTGTGTGTGCACCGTGGAGAGCGATGTGCAAGGACCCATTGGCTGCTCGGTGAGATGAGAACAACAGAGGGCTGTGACAATTGACATTTGCTTTATACTACTCTGCATTCCTTTGCACTCTGATTATTCTAATAATGAAGAACTAGGAGAAGAAAAGTCTAAACGCTGTTTAACCCAGCACTTTCCAAACTTATTTAGTGATTGTATTGTACAATGCAAGAAACATCTACAGGAACTGGAGATGTGCAGGGAATACAACTGGAGGAAAGACAAACTGATCCAACTTCTAACAGTGGAAACCATAACCCCCCTCCCCTGCCCCATCCTTCTGAGAGGCAGGGTGGGGGGCGGCGGGACGGTTCCTGAAAACCACAGATGTCTTGCCAATACCATGATTCTAAGACAAGAACTGAGAGTCACACTGTGTGGCACAGTGACACCCACTTTCTGGACAAATCCCTGCTCCAGCTCCTGGCTCTGTCATGGATGTATCCATGGGTGAATCTATAGCTGCATATGCTATTAGGAGATGGGACCTGCTCAGAAGAAGTGGGTCCCTGAGGGTATGACCTGGAAGGATGGATCTTTGTCTCTGGCTCCTCCTTTTACTTTCTGCTTCCGGGCTGCCGTGACATCAATAGCCTTCCTTTGACAGAGCTTTCTGCCATCCTGTTCCTTCCTTGGAGCCAGCCCACTATAGACTGAGTCTTCTAAAAACCATGTCCTGAAATCATGCTCTTTAAGCTGTGGATGTCAGGTGGTCTGTCCCCGTGACTAAAAAAGTGACTAAGACATAGCTCCACCTCTTACTAAGTGTACAACTGTGACCAAGTAATCACTCAGAGCCACAGTTTACTGTCCTGGGATTGGAGACCTTCTCCAGGACCATCTCACTGTTTACATTTAGCTGTCTACTACATCAGACTTAGCCCTGGACCCAGTATGCTTAAATCTTTGGTAAGTCAGAACTACTATATGATTGCTTTTGCTCTATAAGTTAGCCAGGGTTGAGGAAAAAAGGAAAGGTGAAGATTAAACTCAGGGTGATCCCAGCCCCTTTCTGAAGCCCAGTTTTCCTACATATGACAGGGAAGAGGGACAGTGCCCTGGGTTACCTCTAGTAGCCCCCAGTTTGGCAATCTGAAGGTCTCTGTGGGATGCTTTTTCCCTCAAGGGTCTGGAGAAATCTTCCCACCTACAGCCCTTAACCCTTCTCTGAGAGGTAAGTCCATGGGTGATGGTGTCGGTCAGTTTTCCACCACTGTAGCAAATACCCAAGATGAACAACTTATAAGGAAGAAAGGTTTACTTGGCTCATCGTTTCAGAGGAGCCAGTCCATGATCAGCTGGCATGTCACTTTTGGGCGAGGCAGCACATCATGGCAGAAAGTCCAAGGTGGAGCAAGCTGCTCACCTTATAGCAGCCAGGAAGCAAAGAAAAAGAGAGGAGTCTTGGCTCCTAACATTCCCTTCGAGGAAAATCTCCCAGTGACCTAACTTCCTTCTACTTCCCAACAACAACACAGGCTGAAGACCAAATCTATGGGACATTCAAGATCCAAATTATAGCAGTGATGCACTGGGACAGGGCAAAGATGGGAGCCAGGATAGAGCAAAGAGAACATGACTTGGGCTCTTCCTGTGTGCCAGGCATGGTTCTAGGAGCTTTACATGATGAACTCATTCAGTCTCCAGAACAAGCCTATGAGGTGGGTACCAGTTAGTCCATTTTGCAGATAAGGAAACCAACATGCAGAGAAGTGAAGTAACGTGCCCATGGCCACAGAGTTGATACAGCAGGCCTTGAACCTAAACTCCACAGACTTCTAAATCCCCAGAAACCATACCTGGGCACAGAGGGCTGCTGGCTCTGGATTCCCTGCAGTCTTCAGGGCACCAAGCAGATACTCAGGGTGGGAGTGGGGGCCTCATTGGGAGACCAATCCTTTGCCTCCACTGGAGGCCTATGAAGTTTCAAGATCATTGTGCTTAGAGCAAAAAAATGCAGATCCCTCTCCCAGTGGGGGTGCAGAGGTTCCTTGTCTACTGTCACTGGGAGAACAGTGGAGTCTGAATGTCTTTGTTTGGTTGCCAATGAGCCATAGGCCAGGCAGGTGGGGTCCAGGTGTCAGGGGCTGCTTCACCTGCCACAGCTCCAGATGCCCCAGCTCCCATGGCCTCCAAAATAGCCACTCACTGCAAGGCAATGTGCTCTCACACACTGTGTGCTGAATGTTTGTCAGCTCTTGACACTAATATTATTTAAGGCCCAAAGTCTAATGTAAGGCTTCCTTTTAGCAAGATTGTCTCATTTAATAAAACTCCCTGTCTCTGTCCCCCAAGGTAATCACACTGATGATAACGCATTCCCTGCGCTGAGATTTGATCTGGGAATAGAATTATCACACAGCCTCACTTTGCTGTCAGATAGTCTGTTTGGTTTTCTCCCTTAGAATAAATAAACAGGAAGCATCCAGGTGAAAAGTCCTGCTCACCTGGGGCTTTCTGTGGCTGGCTTCCTTACTGGTTCACTTCCTGTCCTCAGGAGTCCCTCTCTCTTTGACTTGAGCAACAAACACTTCCCACATCACTGTCCCCCAATCTGCCCTGCACCGCTGTGCAAGAGAAGTCACCTGATCTGTCGGTGTCTCTTTTTAGGAGTGGGTGGAAAGGACATAATAAGTGCAGGAGCTGAAGAGTCATGAGAAACCGGGTTCAAATCCCAGTTCTGCCTCTACTCATGTGACCACTAGCAAGTCACTTCATTTCTGAGGCTTGGCGTCATTACCTAGGATGTGACCTACATCACAGGGATGTTAGTGACAGTGAGTGAGCAAGTGAGGGTCCCAGGTAGATGCGTAAAAGAGGTGCTCAGCCCTGGGATCCCTGCACATGCACAGCCTTGAGAGAGAGGCCCTCCCAAAATATTGTGCAGTCTTAAAAGAAAGGATTGAATGAGATCAGGTATGTCAAGTGTTTGGCATGTGGGGAATGCTCAGGAACCAGTTTCTGTCATCAGCCTCAACAGCACTATAACCATCATCACCACTGTCATCACCATAACTGTCATAACTGCCGTCATTACCACCATCATTACCACCACCACCACCAACACCACCATCACCACCACCACCACCATCACCATATAATCACCATTAATATCATCATCACCAGTACCATAATCAACATTGTGATCACCATCACGACCATTTTCACTATAATGATCATCACCATAATCACCATTATCATCATCATCACTATAATCATCACCACTGCCATGATAATCACCCCTGCTATCATCATCAACACCATCACCACCACCACCACCACCAACACACCCATCACTGTAATTACCATCAGCACCACCATCACCATCACCATCACCACCATAACCAACACCATCACTGCTATTACTCTTTATCAAATGAGGAGTGAAGGCCATTTGAAACCTCTCAGAAGCTACACAGGTGGCGTGCAGAGTAGCTGCTAGGTTGGAAACTCTTGTGCTATATTGCTATGAGTTAGTCCTTTCACCTCTCAGTCTGAAGTAGCCAGCTGTGCCCTGCATTCTTACACTTGGTAACCCAAGTGTGTGTGAACATATGGGAGGGCATGTCAATCACCCTACTCGGTATTCACTCCTGAGCTAGTGGAGTCAGGGAGGCCCCCAGCCTGAGGACGGAGGATGCCACACAGGAGATCACACCTGGCCAGGAGCTGAGCCCAGCAAGTAGAGAGGGTGCTCAAAGGCTGGGAACCTGAGGCCTGATGACTTACTCATGACTCCATATCATGATGTGGAAAAGGCACAGGACATGGAGCCAGGTGAGCTAGGTTCAAATCCTAGCATTCACTGTGGGACTTAGACACTCTTAAATGCCTTAGTTCCTTTGCATCATATGGTATATCGTGACTGTCCTGGGAGGAAATGGTCACTCAGGAGCGTGAAAGAAGTGGGTCAAATGAAAGGATGCTTTTGACAGTGCACACAGGACTAAAAGACACCAGAAAGACTAGTGGGACACCTCAAGATTTAGAACAGTATGAGCTGCTGGCACCCTGAGGGCTAAACACTGAAGGGGATAGAATGGTTCCTGAAACCCTCCTGGAGTCAGAGTTGCTGGGACAGAGATGACAGCCACCAGGAGGAACCATTGCTCACCATGGGTTTGCTGACTAAACCAGACAGTGAGTCAGCAAAGACCCAGTCTTCCCTCCAGCCCACTGATCCTGTGGCAGAGCCCTGATATCAGATGGTTGCTTTAATATCACACCATCTTCTTCCAATGAGACTTCAGCGCACCTTCAATCTGGACACAACCGTGATCGCAGCCATACTGTGATCTTCACAGTGACTTTACGTGACTTCAGAGGTTGTTTAGAAATGTGATGCGATTTCCACTGGCCTCCCTAGGATGCTCATTCTTGGAAGGCAGCCATCATGCAGGGAGGAAGCCTAAACATCCAGGTGCAGAGGCCACACACATTGTTCCGTGCTACCCAGACAGCTCCAGCCCAAAGTCAGCACCACCTGTCACCTGTAAGAGTGAGGGTCTTCAGATGACTTACCCCCACCTGTGGTCCTAGAAGTTGTGAAGCAGACGCAAGCCCTGCCTGCAGTGCTCCTTCCCAAATTCATGAGCTGCAGCATCATAGCATGGCCAAATAGTGACCGTTTCAGGACACAACATCTGGGTGGTTGCTATGGGCTACGGTGCAGTGGATGAGGCAGAGACAGTAACTCCAACACATTACACTGGCTGAATTCAGCTGGCAGCCAGTGGACTTGCAAATTGTTGACTTCAGTCTATGGGGACCCCACTTCCCAAGCAGTCATCAGAGTGGATAGGGTGGAGAATGAATATGAGTGGACAGGGGAGAAAAATCTTTAATAACTTTACCGTCACTGGACACGATATCAGACACCCACAACTTAAAGGAGAGGATTCATTTGCCTCATGTTTTAAGGAGATTCAGCCCATGGTCAGCAGGGTCCAACATAGGAACATCATGGTGGAAAGGTGTAATGGAACAAAGCTACTTAGTTCACGGTAGCAGAAAGGAAGGCCACACCTTCACAACCCACTGAGACACACTCAGAGGAGTGTTCAAGCAATTCCCTAAACGGCTCCCAAACCACTCATGTTAACACAATCAAGCTTAACCACTGTACTTACCTCAAAGGGAACATATAGAGCAAAGATTTTAGGATTCAGGACCTGGTGGATGCTCCATGCAACCTGGCAGAATGCTGAGGAGAGCTCTTCCTTGTTTAGTCACCCCTGACTTCGAGCCCACACTGCCTCCCCATCCACAACACAAGCCTAGCCAGTGAAGGCCCTGCACAGGGACCAGAAGGGAAGGTGAAGGCTGGTGGTTGTGCAGAGTTACCTCTCTGTGCTGTACACTGCCTTGTCTCACTGTCCTGCGGGAGTTTCTCCTTACTACACGTCCAGGGCCACCTCTATCACGGGCCCTCCATCACCACCACCAGCGAAGACTTCTCTGAATCCCATGTACCTCTGTTCAGCAGTTCTGTGCTAGGAGGTCATGACCAGCTTCAAAGAGCTTCCCACTCCTGCATGCCCACAGCATCTTCTACACCCTCCCTCCCGCCCAGCTCCTGGGATCATAACTAATCGCTTACAGGACCGTGACTGCCACGGAGAGGGCTTGTGTCTTCCCACTGTTCCTAATAAGACAATACCCACACTTAGTATTTCAGTCACTGCTAATCAAAATCTTTGCATTTTCTCATCACACCTCACACAAGATCACTGAAGCGAAGAGAGGAAGGTGATTTGCCCAAGGTCGCCCAGGTGGTGAGGAGCAGAGTGGGGTCTCAGAGCCAGGTCTGGTGACTCAGAGGTCAGAGCCCTCCCATTTAATCGCTTTTCACATTTCCAGCTTGAGCCCTGAGCGCAGGGCTGGGCGAGGAGCAGCACCTCCTGCACATTTGGGGAGCTGCACACAACCCTCACCTATTCTCACGGCATGAATGAAGCTCTGATACTGGATAGAAGCAAACCAGTGCCATGATTTCTGATTCCCATACCCCCATCGGCTTGGGGAAGTCCGACACACTGGTCCTTTTGGTTTTTTTGGGGGGCGGGGATTTGTTGCTTTCAGTAAGTAGATGCAGCAGAGGAGGTTGAGCTCCCTGGGGAATGTTTCTGCACCTCTCTTAGATGAGGGGTGGAGAAACATTTTAGAACAAAAAGATCCTTGTTAGCACAAAAACTCTGAGAGGGAGTGAGCCAAGGACTCAGGGTTCCTTTTAGCAGAAGACAAAATTCAGGTCCCCGAGTCCCAGGGCGGGAATAAGGTCACTTAGAGAGGGACAGACTGACACCAGCTGTTTCGATGCCCATGCTGAGCATGCGGGTTGTTGCAAGTCCCCTGCTACCACCACCACCAAAGTGACCGGCTCTGAGCACCAGGCCCTGTGGGGACCAAACAGAAGCCTCCAGAGGCAGATCGTCCATTGCCCCCACTCCAGCACCTCACCCCATTTCTGTATGCAGCCGGCTGATATCAGAGCATGTGCACCGAATCATCTCCACAAACCACGCTTTGCACAAGGAAGGAGCGGACTGGCAACCCACGTGTCCTCTTGGTGACACTCAGTGGGTGACATTGCCCAGGCATGGGGCTCCCTGAGGAATGCAGCCCACGGGTGGCCCTCCTGACCAGGAAGTGTCTGGAAATTCCTGCACCCACACTCTGGGATAAAGGAAGGTATGGTCGAAGCAGCCCAGCACCAGACTGAAGGCAAGAGCCCTCTTGCACTTTGACCTTGTGACCTTGGGCCTGCCACGGCTCTTTGAACCTCAGTTTCTTCACTTGTCAAAGAGGCATTTACTGCCTACATACTGCCAACCCATTTGGTGTAAATGTTCATCTCCAAGAATCAAACCATGACGCTGTATGGTCTATACCCGCTTTATTATCGCCGCGCCTTGATCAGTGCCTGTCACTCCTGCTCTACGACCAGCCCCCTGCACCACTCCCCACTCAGTGCCCAGGGTCAGTGCTTGGGTCTGGAGGTCTGCAATCAATGCCTGGCCGGAGAACACCCCGAGAGCCAGCCTTCATGCATGGCCAAGTGCGGTTGCCTGTGGCAACTAGAATCAGATGGCATCTGGAGAACAAGGTCTCAGCTCAGAAGGCAGCTGAGCAAGTGTCTCGGGAGCAGCAGTGAGCATCAAAGAAGGGCAACTGGGGCTGGGGTCAGGAGGCCAGGCGCTTAGAGACCCCACCAACAAGGGGTGAAGCCAGCAGTCAAGGACCAGGCAGGAACCAGACTCTTGTCAGAGAGAACCAGTTATTGCCAAGCCTGGAGGCCACCACCTACAGGACACAGACCAAGCTGTCAGGGCCTGTGCTCCTCAAGCCCAAGAGGAACAGGCTGCTGTGACCTACAGCAGGCCCAGCCCTACACTCTGCAGCCAGCCCAGGAAGACTGTGCTGTTTGAAGCACCTTGTGCACATACTTATATCTTGCTTGTTCTGAGAAAAGAATGTGCTTAGAGCATAGATGAATCCACAGGGGTGTATGAAGATACATAAAGTACCATGGTAAAATGTAACTCAGAATTAGACAGGAACATAAGAAGTAAAACAGAGGAAGGGACATTAAATGAGCCTGAAACCTGGTGAGTTAAAAAATAACAATTATAAAGCCTTAACTGTGATTTCAAACGGTTAAACTTTTAGAACTGAGCTTCCTGGTGGCAAGTGCACAAGGGGAAACTTGGTCAGCTACACAATGTCTGTGACATAAATGAATACATAAAGCCCAATGCTTAGGAAAATCATAACTGTCTTTGGTTATAAAGCAGGCACTTTTCCTAGTCTCAGAATAGGTGTTGTGACAAGTCTCATGGTGAGGTTCTGGGGAATGATGTCATACAGCTCAGTTGAAGTAGACCCTATAATACGCTAAGGAAGTTATCCTTTCCTCCCAGCTTAAAGAATAGGCAGATGAGGCTGGGTGTTTTAAACATAAAGCACTCCTGCTACTTGTTTATCAAAAATTCATCTCACTGCCTGTTTTTGAAGCATTGGGAGGGTAAGTCCAGTCAGGCTCCTGGGGAAAGGATAAAGATGGACAGCAGGGGCCCCTGAGATATGAGGGACCCGTGAGATCACCCATGTTTCTCTCTAGTTGCCATTGCTATGCTTTGACCTTGCAACCTCACATAATCCACAACCGGACCTTGGTCCTGGTCATCTGTTGCTATATCATAAATCACCTATTCAGCAGCACCAAAAAATTTGATGGTGCATCCAGATGTTACAGGTCAGTATGGGGAAAGAACACGGCAGGGATAGTGTGGCTGTGCTTTGTCACTTCTAGAGCCTCAGCGGGGGAAACCTGAGCTTGAAGGCCAGGTGACCACTGGGTCGATGGACCACAGCGGCTACCATGGTCCCTCTCTGCACTGGGTTTCTTCCCAGCATGGTGGGCTTGGGAGCTTAGGACTTCCTGCTCATGCAACCCTCAATGTCCCGGCAGATGATGCGGAAATTTTATTGACTTCAGGTCTCTTCTGCACCCCTATGGAGGACGAAGAAGTCACAGATCTGCTCCAATCCAAAGGGAGCAGACTCAGACCCAATCTCTCCATGAGAAGAGTGTCAAAGAATTTATGGCCATGGATTAAAGCTACTCCAATTGCCACGGGCTGCCCAGCAGGCTGGCAGGGGCGCATAGCGGGCACCTATCCCTCCACGGACATTCAGAAAAGGCCAATGAAAATCACAGTCAGTTGGGCAGACCCAGGCCCACCAAGGACCGGCCAGATCTCTGCTTCTTGTATCCTGGCTCTATGCTCACCTCTGGCTGTGGCATCCTCTCCTGGACAATGTAAAGTTGGACCAGGGCTCCCCCAGGCCACCTCAGATCCTATCTCTGCTTGGCAGGACGGCCTCTGTGGACTGTGTGGCACCTGGGAGCCTTGGACTCCATTCTGGAGAGGAAGCAAGAAGAGGAGCCCAAGTACCAGCACGCTCCCAATTTCCTTCCGGAGACAGGGGAGGGTGTGGCAGGGTGCCACATACGGGCGGATCTAAGAACCTGACTCACTGAGTTCTCTCCAGGTCCCATCATGAGGCATGTCTGCACTTGAAGCTACAACAAGCACCTCTCAGGCCTGTGGCTCCCTGCTCTAATTACAGCTTTCTGGACACATTTCCTGCTTGGGAGCTGGCAGGGTCCCCTCAGAGCATCCACAGATAACGAGCAGCTGGCTGCAGAGCCTCCATCCTCCACGGGGCACAGATCCAGGAGCAGGCCCGAGCAGGCCCGGCTCTGAGGGCAGGAGCCCCTCCAAGGCCACCTGGTCTCCATCCTCCCTGTCTGCACTCACACGAGACCACAGTCTCTGCTTCATGGCTCCTGTGACAGGAAGATCCCCACCTCACAGGCAGCCCGCTCATCTGTAGCAGCACAAGTCACTGGAGTCCTTCCCAAATCGGCCTGCCCTTTCACTTTAGCTGTCACTTCCCCATCCTCCAAGAAAGCAGCATAGAACAGAAGAAAATGCGCAGCCTCTAAGATCAGGAGGAAGTGGCTTTGCTTCAAGTCTTGCCTCTGCCCTTTGCAGGCTCTGCAGTCTTGGTTTCTTTGAGCCTCAGTTTTCCATCTGTAAAATGAGAATAATAATATCCAGTTCAAAGGGAAGTTGGGAGGGTGTAAACACTGGGCGCACAAGCCAGGCCAGGTATGTGCCCTTTCCTCTTATGCCCCCTTGGACACACTGAACTAGGGTGCTTTCTTGAGGTTTGGTGACCGGTGACATGCTTCGATTCATGCAAGTGGAGGGCCTGAAGAACCAGTGGTGCGTGGGCAATCAAGTAGGCAAATTATCTTCTCGGCCAGCTGGTGGCACCTCATGGCAAGCAGGAGGAGTCAAGCTTTCCCATGTCAGTTTCCAGGTACAACTCATCATCTACTGAGTGAATGGGTGGACGGGTAGAAGAATAAATGGGTATGTGGATGAGTGTGTGAGTGGATGGGTGGATAGATGGCTAGATGAATGAATGGGTATGGAGATAGGTGGGTGAATGGATGGGTGGATGGATGGATGTGTATGTGGATGGGTGGGTGGATGTATGTATGTATGTATGCATGGATGGATGGATGGATGGATGGATGG
>NW_004955437.1:13534176-13575518 GCF_000276665.1 Chinchilla lanigera | reverse complement strand
TGTGTCAGTGGATGGATGGATATGTAGATAAGTGGGTGGATGGATGGATGGATGAACAGATGGGTGGGTGGGTGGATGGATGGATGGATGGATGGATGGATGGATGGATGGATGGATGGATGGACGGATGAACAGATGGGTGGGTGGGTGGATGAGTGCATGAATGGATGTGTGGATCGATAGGTGAATGAATGGATGAGTCGATAAGAGCCTGAGTGGATGGATGGGTGTGTGGATGGGTTAATGAGTAGATGGATAGATAGGTGGATGAGTAGATGGGTGAATGGATGGGTGGATGGGTGAACAAGTGAATATTTAATAGGTTTCTAACTACCATTAGAAAACACCCAACCCCTTTTAATTCTGGCCCTACTGAATACCATCTTCTTGTTGGGAAACTGTAAAGCAGTGATGTTTACACTTTTATAAGCAGTAGCAGAGGGCTTGTAAAGCACAGACTGCTGGGTCCCATATGCAGAGATTTTAACTCAGGGCTTGGTGGAAGATGGCCCTACGACTGCATTTCTAACCAGCTTCCGGTTGCCGTTGTGGCTGCTACTCTGCAAGCCACATTTGAGTCATTCTTGGAGGAAAGCAGAACAGCTGGCTTCTAAGATTTTCTGCCAAACAAGCCCATAGCCAAGGTGGGGTTGTCCAGCCTGGGAGAGGTCACCAGCACAGGAAAGGAAAGTGCCCCTCATCTCTAGACATCATCCCTGTTTCCACCTCTGCAATCTGCTGTCCATCTCCAGTCTGGGCTCTCATAAAAGTCTCTGTAAAAGCACAATGGCTTTACTGTAGACAGAGCTTTGATCAGGAAGATACCAACTCCCTGGGAATTCAGGTGGCCCAGGAATCCCAATAAGTAGGACAAGGTCCCACTCACTACAAGACTTACAGAACTGCAGCAAGGACAAGCCCTGGGAAGAAGGAAGTTCCCTGCATTCCCAGGTGCACACATCCGCTGCCCAGATGGGGGTCCAGGCAGGGCCAGAGAGAGGCAATCCCAGGCCAGGCTGCAGTGGTGATCACAGGTACCCTGGGGGTGCTGTTAGTGCTTCTCCTGCCCCCATCCCCACTGTCTGCTCATCAGCACCCACACCCCACACTCTTAAAAGCCCCAAGAACTAACACAGCACAGGTCTAAGAAAGGGAGAGGTCAGCTCCGTGCACTTATCCAGGATACTGTCATCCAGGAGCTGCAAGGACCCTATTTTAACTAACACATGGGCAGCTTAGTGTCACTATGGATAATCAACTTTACTTTGAGCTATGCAAAATAGGACCTCAACCTTGGCAATGCACAGAGCTCTAAAGGTCTCAGCCAGCCTTGGCATGATGCCTCAGCTTCCCACTTTGAAGATGTGCCCGGTCACTTCCCACTGCCTGGAAAAATTCCCCTCTCCATTCTGCCTCCCAGAATAGGTGCAGCTTTCACGGTTCCCCTCACCTGCAGGAAGCTGTTCCCAGGCTCAGCTGCCACTGACCCCTCTGGCAGCTATAGCCCTGTTTGCCGAGCTCTGCAGCCAGATCTTGCTTCAGGTGTTTGCTGGTGTCCATAGCAGTTGAAGCAGGTCATGGAGTGACGAAGAGGCCCTGCAGAGACACTGGTGCCCTCAGGAGTCTGGGGAGTCAGAAGGCACATAGGCTTCTTATACTGCTCCTTATGCAAGTGCACATGGGGACACTCTAGTGACCCCATAATGCAAGACACGCAGATGAAGAGGTGGGCTCCAGAACCCAGCAGTGTGCTCTTAAGTGATTCACCGAAGGGACTCCACAGACATAAACTGAAGCTGCCCTCCTGCTTAAGCACCTTCATTTTAGAGAAGTGGGTGTTTTGTTTTGTTTTGTTTTGTTTTTTGTCTTTTTGAGACAGAGTCTCACTATGCAGTTCAGGCTGGTCTTGAACTCACTTTGTAGCCCAGGCTGCCCTCAAACTTGCAATGATCCTCCTGCCTCAGCCTCCCAAGTGCTGGGATTACAGGTGTGTGCCACCACGCCCAGCTTAGAGAAGTTGTTCTTATGAAAACTATATTGTCTTGTTAATACGGGCTGGCATACCCTTGTTACTTTTACATTAATAATAAATGTACAATTTCTCCATTTCAATTTCTCCTATTAATATGGAGAGATGTAGCCACATAAACCAAAGCTCATTAGGGCCATTCATAGTTTTTGTTTTGCTTTTTTTTTTGGAGGGGGTGCTTTTTTGGGGGGGTGTTACTGTGTTTTGTTTTTTGCAGTCCCAGGCTTCGAACCCAGGGAGCACTGAGCTATACTCCCAGGCCTTTCTATACACAGAGATACCCCAGTGTTGAGTTCAGTTTGTTCCAAACTCGCATTTGAACACTGAAGACTTTGAGAACCAAACATATTTTTCACACAATAAATAATGGAGAACCAAGTAATTGTTTCTGAGGCCCAAAAATTACAGTTATAAAATTCATTTGTCCGGGACTTTTAACAAGTTTCGCAATGATTTCTTTCCTTCACTCAATCTTGGTTCTCGCAGTTTTCCTCCTGGCTTTACTGCTGGTATCACTAACTTTCTTTGGAGCCGTGGTTCTGATATTTTACACAAATAAAGTGCAAAAAAAAGTGCACAACGATGAGTGCTGTAACCCACTGACACAAGCACCTTATGTTGTCTGCACAAAAGCAGTGGGTAGACGAGACGTCACCCTTTTGTGTCTGCTTGTGACATGTCATTCACTCTCAGTAGTACAGGTGTTTTTCAAGTTGGATTTTCAGGGGCAGGGGATATAGCTCAGTGGCATAGCACCTGCCTGGCAAGTGCAAGTTCTGAGTTCGATTTCGGGTACCAAAAAAAAATTTTTTTAAATAAAATAAAATGGCTCAAGTTGGATTTTCAGTTCAACTCTACAGCAAAGTGAAGAACACCAAGCAGAATTTTTTTAACTTTGCTGTTCAAATAATGGAAAGTTTGAGCTTGGAGTTGTTTGACAACCGAGGTATCACCATATATATTTTTTTTGAGACAGGGTCTTGCTAAGTTACCTGGGCTGGTCTTGAACTTGGGAACTTTCTGCCTCGGCCTCTAGAATAACAAGGTCCTCAATAGCTCAGCAGGTTTTTAAGAGGGGAACAATACCCTGAGTTCAGGTTTAGGAACTGTTGACTGGAGAAGTGCCCAGCCCTTCCCAGCTGATTGGACAAAAGGTATCACTAATCTCCTGACCTTGCAAGGAGACCTGGAGGAAAACCTCGGCTGGATGGGGCAGGATGGGCACATCTATGAGGAGCAGGGCCTGCGGTCCAGCCAGAGACTCCAGAAGAAGACAGGAATGCTGGAGTTGATAGGGAACAAAGACAGAGGAGAGCAAGGCCCATACGATGCTGAACTGCAGCTCCAGGGGCTTCAGGCTAACGCCCAGGTGCTCCATGCTGATGCCCAGGAGCTCTTGGGTTCCCCGAAGTCTCACGCCATACCCCACTCTGCCTGCAGCCGATGGGTGTGGCTAACCCAGACCCCACCGTGGATGCTTCCTCTGCCCTCCAGCCTTGAGCTCAGCTGACCGTCTCTGTTCCTCACCATCGTCAGAGTCCAGCCAAGGCAGCCTTGCCTGCTGCCCTGCCTGTGGGACCTAGGACAAGCAACTGAGCGTTGGTTCCCTGTCAGTCACACAGCTCAGACCAAGGAGGCGCCCAGAGGCCTGACATCATCACACAGGGCAAGGCCTGGCCTGTTCCAGCCCTCAACAGGTGCAGCTAATATTAGGATGCCCGGTCCTGCCTCGACTGCTACTGTTATTCTTAGTGGTGGTATTAATATCACAGCAGGAAATGGTCTTCAAGGTCACAGAGCTCCAGCGCTCTATTTTATTGAGGGATAAACAGGAAGGCCGGGAGCAGGTCAGAAGCAGAGCTGGAGTCAGATCCTGCTCTTCTGTTCCACCCAGTGGGGTCCTGGTGAGACTGGCAGCTCCTGGCAGTGTGTGTGTGCATGTGCGTGTGTGTGTACCAATGTCCACACCCACACACACAGCCATCTCTTCCTTCTCCCAGCAGTCATTGCTGTGAACAAATCCCGCAGGCCAGGCGCGAGGCCAAGTGCTGCTGTCTGCCCACAGCAGGGCTTGGCTCAAAAGTGGTTCAATCGATGTTTATAGATTGATTCTTGGCCTCTCCCATCTGGCCGGACCCTGGGAAATAAGGCTAGGGGTGGGGGTTGAAAAGTGTTCCGCGAGCCAGCCCTGACTTCCGGGAACCCAAATACAGCTACTGTGCCCCACAGCTCCCATGCCCACACCTGCTCTGAGTTCCTCAGAGCAAGGCCTGATCCTAAGCCCTTGAGCAGGGGAGGAAGCAAGGACCAGGGAGCTGTAGTGCCTGAATCAGGACCCACAGCCAGGGCCGGGGGTCTCTCAGAGCAAGGTCTAGATTTATAATGTGAGCCGCTCAGGCAAGAGAAGACGTGTCAGAAAGTGCCTGAGACTGCAAGTGGAGAGCAGAGGCTGTAAGGTTTTCAGAGGCAGAGGGAGGGTGGATGAAGGGAGTCCTGTTGCTGCGGGAATCACAGAAACCCAGCCCTGGAATGGCCATTTCCACAGAGCAGCTTCAGCCTCTGATACTTCACACTTGGGGAGAGGGGCATTGTTATAGTTAATCCATTGTATCAACTTGAGAAGTCTAAAACCTTTACTAAGTGACTCAGCAGTTCTACATCCTGGGGTGAAAAGGACATGCCCTTACCACTCTAGGATTTTGTCCATTGTGTCAACTTGAGAAGTTTAGAAGTTTAACCAAAGGGTTCAGCAGGGGGCCAGGGTCCTCACTTCATAAACATCCTAGGCCTGTGCAAGAGGCCCCCATGCAGACGGTATGAGTGCTATATTCACCGGAGGATGGGTAGCCTGTGTATAATACAAGGGGGAAAAAGAGGCTCATCCCGTGCACTCTTGTGCTCTTGCTGCTTTTGCTGTCTTGTGCAGCCTTAAAGTGCTACCCCTCTGCCATGCCACCTTGCCTTGGAGCCAGCTGATTATAGACTGAAACCTCCACAATCTGTGAGCTAAATAAACCTTTCCTTCCTTAATTTTGGACATCGGGTATATTGTGTCAGCAACGAGAGAAAAGTAACGAATGCAGGTGTCCATGCCAGGCAAAGCCCTGGCATGATGAAGAGAAAGAAAGACGAAGCCCCAGGCCTTGCAGAGCCACAGGCCTAGACAGGGCGGAGGGTTGAGAAGAGGTGGGATCAGTCCCAGCGCTCAGAGACAGCTCCTGGGAGGAGCTGGAGGAGCAGGCAGAAAGAAGGGGGCGCTGCTAGATGGGGGAAGGCCGGGTCTGACATGGGGGCCCCTCCTACACTCTCTTCCCACCTGCATCTCCCAGTCCCGCTGTCACCAAGTGTCTCCCCAGGCAGGTACAAGGCTCCCTGCCCAGCCCAGGGCCTCGCCCCAAACTAGACCTTGGTGACTGCTAAGGGGTGACATGCTGGTTCCATAAGAGCCTGAGAATGCACAAGGTGCGGAGCCCTCCCCGCTCACAGGACAACCCTCTGCACCACATGCCGAGCCCTGGTTCTTGATCTACTTTGGGTGTTGCTTCCCCGATGGAAAAGGTGGTACCAAGGGGAGGGCCTGGAGTGGGGGTGATCTGATAGCTCAGGTGTCATCCCCCAAAGTAGTAGCTCTGTGGGCAGCTGAGGCAAGAAGGCCCCTGACACCCACCAGGGTGAAGCAACAGGCTGACCCTTGGCTCCACGCCAGCCTGGCTCTCCTCTGGCCTCGACTGGCAGAGCTAGATTTGTGGACAGATGCTTTTCCCAGGCTTCAGGAAGGGGCCAGACTACAGGGTCAGTGCTGGCTCAGGACAGTAGCTCTTGCCTGCATCCTTGGTCCAGCTCCTTCAGTGTCCCCAAGCAAATCAGTGAGCAGCTGCCTCTGAAGTCACTGAGGGGACCCTGCCATGTCCTGAGGTCCAGGACAAGATCTGTGCCTCCCCAACCACATACAGACGTGTGCACCCGTGCACACGCCCACACACCCAGCATGGCGTCCCTGTAGGCGGGCTCTGCTGCAGGGAGGCCAGGAGGCAGCAGGCCACAGCAGGGCCCCTAACAAAGGCAGGGTACTGGCAGCCGGAGAAGGGGGAGGACGGGAGGGATGTGGCTGGAAGCCTAACAGGCCACCAGCAGCCGCAGCATCTGCTTTTTCTCACCTCTAAAGGGAATCGATTTGTCTCTGACTGATCTCCCTGACGTCTAGTTTTCCTCTCCGCCCGGCTGTCAGCCCAGCCACTGTGCACAGGGAGAGAGGGAAGCGCCAGGCTGCCCACCACCCTCCCTATGCTGTTCACGCCCTTGCACACACCCCATGCTGCACTTACGCTCACACCCCACAGAGAGGCCTGCCTGCACCCCAGCTGTCAGGAGCAGACCTGCTGCAAGTAACACAGACACACACACACACACACACACACACACACACACACGATGCAAACACACAAACATGCTACACTCCCCCACACACAGGCAGACCTGCTGCATGCAGTACAAATACACACACACATGCAATACAAACACACACCAATGGACATACAGTGGCCTGGAGGCTCACTTACATTCCTAGGCACAACAGTAGGCTCACCCAGCTGCCCCCCCCACATGTTCAAGCACATTCACCCCCCATACATACTACACTGTAACTCTCAGACACCAAATGACGTATACACACATTCGCCTCACAGTCCCAGAGGGCACAAAGGCTCACACACCCCACACTGTCACACAGCCACATGGCTGCACCCCTATTTGCACAGACCTATGCACACCACACACACATTCCCTGATCCCTTTCAACACTGCCGTAACTCCCAGGACAGCCAGCAGCCACACTCCTGATGGAGTCACTGACACACACATACCACATACAATCTCCCACCTCAGCCTGCACTTTGGTTCCACAGTCCTGGCCCCCAGGCTGCTTGCAGACACAGCTCCCAAGTTCTCCTGGCCCCCTGTATGTGGCAGTGTCACCCTGAGGCTGCCCACCCCTTTACTCAGCAGATCATCTTGTGGGGAACAGATGCCCTGGACTTGCCATGCACCCCAGGTCCTCAAACGCTGAATGGGGGAATTGTGGCATGGATAAAGGGAGTGGGTAGGCCCTGCTGGCCAGCTAAGGGTCTCCACAGTGCTTCCTGCTGAGGCAGCTTGTCACAGAGTTGCCTTGGTTCTAGTGACATGGAGTACAAACAGGGGACATCAAATCCTCAGCATTATCAGAACTAGGCAGGGGCTGCCTGGTTGCAAGCTTCCCACCCTCCAAAGGGCCCTGGCCAATCAACAACAATGATAGCAAACAGAACAATAATAATACAAATGACCCTCTCTGTGTCCTTGGTAACACTGCACTGAATCCTGGGAACATCCCTCCAGCTTGGCATTATTCCCATCTCGAGGATGAGGAAGCTGAGGCCTGAACTGGTAAAGGAACTCATCCAGGGTCTGATATGGCCAGGGAATTTAGACCTCTGGCTGCAATCCAGGCATCCTGACCACATGCCAAAAATTCAGACCAAACCAACCTGCTGCAGACAATGGTCCATCTGTCCTCAGAAACCTCATCCGGCCATCCACCCAGGTACCACTCCTGCCTTGTGGACATGAAGAAAGCTCTCAGTGGGTGCTGGTGAGGCTGTGCAGAGGGTGTGGGAGGGATGTGTGACTGTCAGGGCGTGGGCCAGGTGTGCACGGGGAGGTGGGCAGGTGCTAGAAGGGTGCATGACCTAATGGTATGAGGGAGCTGTGTGCAGGGCCTAGGCTGCCACAGAGATCCAGAAATATGAGTGGTCAAAAAAAAAAATTTAAAAAAAACATGAGTGGCCAAGAGTAGAAGAGACTGTGCAAGGGAGAGGTGACCATGTGCCTGGAGATGTGCACACTGGTGTTTGAATGTGGTACAGGTACCCACTCTGGATGAGCGTCAGACGCCCCTCCTGAACCCTGCCTCCGGCTCCCTGCCCTCCCCCAGGACTTTATCTGGCCAGGCAGCCCTGCTCTCTGCAGAGCAGCAGATAATTGATTAATAGGACTGGTCCTTGGCTCTTCAAGGTCTGGCTGCAGATAAGAGGAGACGCAAGTACCAGCCAGAGGGGGTACCACGGATTCCAGGGCTGAGCTCTGAAGCCAAAGGCCACAGGCACCCCTGTCCCAGCTCTCGGCCTTCCTCTGACGCCAGTCATACCAGGCAGAAATCACACCATGAGTCCCTAAAAGACGTGCGCAGATGAACAAATTAACTCCTGGCTGAGGGCCCCCTCTTCCCACACCCACTCATTCCCGTTCATGACCCAGTACCTACTGGGTAAGTCAGCTGGGGGTGATTCCTGAAGCCCCAGAGGCTGATAAACACAGGGCCTGCCTCAAGGACATCACAGCCTTGGTAGCCTCTAAGCACCCGCTCCAGGCCAGCAAGACAGATGGGGAGACAGTAACCACAACCTCGAAGGCCCAGTCCCAGAGGAGAGGCCACAGCTCAGACCTGCCATTATTTGGGGCCAGGGCTGCTGGCCGCTGCCAGGAGGGGAGGCTGGAGGGAATGGACAGACAGGGCCCTCCAGGAATGGCAGTGACAGGAAGTCCTTCCCACCACAGATTTTCAGTTGTGTGAGGGAAACTCCGCTGCTGTGAGTGTCACCCTACCTGCCAACAGCCCTGTGGCAGTACTATCGCCATCCGAGCTAGTCATGTCATCCATTAGAGCTCAGAGAAACCAGGGACCGAGGGAGCTTTAGACAGGCACAGTCCTGGCCTTTAGGGTGGGAGAAGAAGATGCCGATAGAAAATCCTCCCAGGGCTCCTTTCAGGCTGCTACAGCACCACCAGTACTAACTCTAGGATGGCTAGGGCTTCTAGGGCCCAGGGCAAGAAGGCTGAGTAGTGAATGGGGGTACCTTGCTCCTGCCTCATGGGGAGGGGCCACAGTCCCTTGGCATAGTCCCCTGGCCACAGTCACATAGCCACAGCGCCCAGAGTGGAGTCTCCCAGGTTGCCCATCACAAAGCAGCGATGGCCTGTTGGCCTCTGGGGGACAGTGCTGTCCCTATCTGCCAGGCGGCACTTTCAGAACTTCCTCACCATCCTGGTGTGGCCCCAGCATGGCATCCCCTGCAGCTTCCTACAGCTGGGCCTACTCTAGACTGATGATTTGGATTTTTTTTTATGCCAGGGTTGGATCACCAGGCCTCAAGCATGCTAAGCACATGTTCTGCTGCCCCGGACTGGCAATATATGGAGAAGTAGAAAAGCCAGGGCCAAGTAGAAAAGCAGCAGACTTCATTTTACCACTGGAGAAACTAAGGCCAGAACAAGCCAACATGATGTTGGTTGCAGAGCTGGTCCACGCAGGCTGGAATGTGAGCTCACGCCTTCTGAAGTGTGGCTAGACCTTGTGCAGAGTGGGGCCAAAGCTACCAGACACATAAAAGGCATAATTCAGATGTCCAGCCTGTCCTCCTCCTGCTGCTACATCTAGTTCTGCCCCATTTTCCTTTGCTTGTGTACTATCCCTGACCCTATCTTCTCCTCCTGCTCCACACGCTCCTTTTCTCCTCCATTTTGTCTTTCTCCTGTTTGCTCTTCCTCCTTCTTCCTTGCACACCCTCTTGCTGAAGAGCAGCATCAAAATATCCTCTGGTTTCAGATTAGACAAGATCTCTTCGTGAGGAAGACCTCGGTGTCCTTACTGCTTGTCTGCAGTAGACAGAATAATGGCCTCCAAAGAGGGACACCCCAGCCCTGAAATCCGGGAAGCATTAGGTTATGGGGAAAGAGGAACTGCATATGGAATGAAGCTGCTAGCCTGCTGGCCTTGACATGAAGATGATGTCCTATACTCAGGGCCCAACGTCATCCCAGGTACCCAAGAGGTGGCAGCATGGGAGGAGCTTGGCCTAACACTGCTGGCTTTGAAGGAAAAAATCAAGGAATGTGGTGGCCTCCAAACACTGGAAAAAGCAAAGAACCAGATTTTCTCTTAGAGTCTCTGAAAGAAAGCAGTCTGGCCGATGCCTTGATTTTAACCTCATGAGACCCATTTTGGAATTCTGACCAAGATCTCTCTTCTATCTTTGCAGTCCACAGCTTTAATGGAGCTTCCTTATTGGTCAAACTCACAGCATTTTAAATCATTCCGCTCTGCTCTTTGCTCTTGATTCTCCCAGAGAAGCTTGTCATGCTGGTTTTCCTGATACGAACTCGGCTGTTCTCATCATCAGAAGAGCTCAGATCTTTGCTATCGCTGAGGATGGCTGTGGTTCTTTTGAGAGGATCTCTGGTTATCACTTTCAGTGTTGCTTACTAGCTCTAGTGCAGATCCCTCAGCCTGCTGGCACAGATCCTTTATCCCACTGACACAGACTTTCTAGCATCTACCACTGACCTTTGGGCCTTCCCAGTGCAGATCCTTGGTACAGACTTGCATGAGACATTGTTGTGGTCTCTAGGCCTCCAGTTGGACTTGTGGAGGACATTGCCATGGGCTCTAGGTTTTGATCTTGACTCGTGCAGGATGTTGCTGTGGGATCCAGGCCCTCAGTTGGATTCTTTGGTTTTCTAATGTGTGGACAGATCTCTGGCACTCTTCTGCATTTGACTCTTTGGGTAAATATTATTTAAAAAAAAAACAAAAAAACTATAAATTATGTGCCCTATGTTAAATCTATTTCTTTGCAAACCTTGACTACAACAAATTTGGTACCAGAGAAGTGGGGTCATTGCTGTCACTATACCTCTTGGAATGATTCAGAGATCCCAGCTGAAAAAGTAGAGCTGTAACACTTTAGGCTGCTCTGTATAGGAGATTCTGATCACAGCTCAGAAGACCAGAAAGCCAATAAAGACCAGGCTCTGAAGGTTTCTGCTGGAAAGAAGGACTACACTGGTGGTTGGACTCCAGACATGTGTGTTATGGCTTGGCAGAAAGTTTGTCAGCATTTTTCTCATGTCCAGAGATTTGCCTGAGATTGAGATGAAGGGCAATTGATTAATTAATCCTGTAGAAGAATTTCAAGGCAGTTGAATGCTGAAGCAGTGGCATGGCTATTATTGGGGACTTTTAGCCAAATTTATATTGAGAATCAAGAGCAAAGAGCACAGCAGAATGATTTAAAATGTGTGAGTTTGGCCAAAAAGGAAGCCAGTAAAGCTTGGACTGTAAAGATAGAGTAGAGCTTGATTGCTGAGAAGGAACAGAATAGAAAAGATGGCCTGAGGACATCACAAGAAGCAGCAGGACTCCACCGTTTACAGTCTCAAAATTAAAAAAGTGAAAGACTTTGCTTTGAGAAGACAGCCCCAAAGCACCATGTTCCAGAATGGAGGTAGCCTAGAGAATTTATTCTTCAGAATTGGATTTAGAGTGCTCAGCAATCCAGGCACGTGGCCCCTACAACCAAGAGAGAGGGAAGCCTGGCTTTTGCTTCTGCAGGCAGCAGACTGTAGCATCATCCATGTGGAGCTGGTTTTAGGTACATGCAGAATGCAAGAGTTGTGGGGTCAAGAAGGCTTCCTCTCAGATTTCAGAAGAAGGTCTGGGAGGCCAAGCAGTGTGACCCTGAGAGGGCAGTGTGTGAAGCTGTGAGTGTGAAGCCAAAGGCTCAGTGGAGACCCCAGAAATTTGGAGAAGCCAGGAATGTGGATGATCTGAGGAAAACTGCAAGGAGGGAACACAGCCATCCCAAACAAGAAGCCATGGATTAAATTTTAAAAAAAATAAAAAGAGAGAAGCCATGGGAGCTACAACTACCAAAAAATGCCATAGGGGTGGAGCCACCAAGGCCCTTTGGAGTTCACATCTTGCCATAGATTATCTCAGATGCTGCACGTGGAACTACAGGACTTAATGCTTTTCCTGCTGGATTTTGGACTTGCTTTGGTCCCATTTCTTTGTATACCCCTGTTTGTAACTTTTGGAATGAAAATATCTATCTTGTGCCATTGAATGTTTAACTTTCTTTTCATTTGTACAGGGGCTCACATCTAAGAGTTTGCCCTAAATTTTGGAGGAGACTTAGGACTTAGACTTTGCAGCAATGCTGAAACTGTTAGGACTTCAGCAACTCTTAGAAATGGACTAAATGTCTTTTGTGTAAAAGAATGTACATGAGTCTTTGGGGGCCCAGAGGTGGAATGTTACAGTTTGTGCCTAGATGTCCCCCCAAAGCCTCATACAGTTTTAGATGAAACTTTTTGAAGGTAGCTGAATCTAGAGTGTGTGATGTCCTTTGATACATTCATAGTGCAGTGTGCTGGGGTTCAGGGTATGAGTGCTACATCCAACCTAGGGTGGGTAGCCTGCATACAACATAAGGGACAGAAAGAGCCTTGTTCCCCTCCTCTCTCTCTTCTTGCTTTTGCTGTTTTCTGCCACCATTAACTGTTGGCCCTCTGCCATGTGCCACCCAGCCTTGCAGCAAGCCCATTATGGACTGAAACCTCCACAACACTGTGAGCTAAATAAACTTCCCCCTTTAACTTTGGGTGTTGGGTATTTTTTCTCAGCAACAAGAGAAAAGTAACTAAGACAACAGTAAACCTTTTCTTTTTTAGGTCCCACCTTTTATGGTCATTTGTCCAGTGACTATAGGAAGCCAGTACACCATCCATGTGCCCCAAAGCCCTGCAAGGATGGGAAGCTAACTCTAAATTATGCCAACTCCATCATTACCACATCTATCCTTGTGGATCTCTAAATTGTCCCCCAGGACTGATTTCTTTTCTTTTTTGGTGGTGGGGGTGTGTGTTTCCGGTACAGGGAACCAAACTCACGACCTTGCGCTTGCCAGGCAGGCACTGTGCTGCTGAGCTAAATCCCCAGCTCCCCCCAGGACTGATTTCTAGTGCATGGGCTCTGTCCCCTGAATCCTCCAAAATAGTCACTCTTTGCCTGTTTGGTGTTTAAAGGCATCAGTCATGGAATGAACCCTTCTGTATTCTTTTCTCCCCTTTGTCCAGAATTCCTCAGAATTCAGTTCTGACTGCACCTCCAGAAACACCTCTCAAATCTCATTCCTTGTTCCAATCTTCTCATTGAGTTCTGGAGCCCGCTTATGCCCAGGCCAAGGTTCCTGCAGCATAGATTCAGCCTGCCTGCCAGTGAGGTGGTTGAGAGGGATGGGCAGTATGGTTTCCACTGACTGTAGGCTCTTAGACCCCAGCCTTCTCTGGACTTTTGATGCTTACCTGTGCAATGGGATGGAGCCCCTTGAGCTCTATGGAGGGCCAACTCCCAAGCACCTGCCTTCTCTCACAATTTTGCTTGTCACTGGGACAGGGGAGAAGGACGGGGAAGAGGAGAGGGAAGAAAAGAAAGGAGAGGGAGGAGAGGGAAGACATTCGTCCCTACAGAAATTGTATTTGAATGTTTTATTATGTTCTCTGGCTCGGGCAGCACCTTAGTTAATGGTGTGTCAGATGATGGTACAAATTTATAGCTGAAGGTTTACATCACAGACAGCTGGAATGAATGACAATAAATTAATTTAAAGTGCTACCAAAGTGTTCCCCAAAGTATATGTGCTTATGAGCTCTGTGCTAATAATTTATAAATGCATGCCTTTTATAATCCCAGTCTTAAGTCTTGAAAGCAGCTAGTTAAAAAGCAGTCACATGACATAAATTATTTTTATTAATATCACAAGAGTATGATTAGGGTGGTGGGAATGGTGGTCACCAGTCCACGGTTGCTGCAGCCAACCATCTCCTCCTTCTTCCTCGCCTCTGTGCTGAGGGGGCATGGACCTCATAGTCCCAAGCTCTGTTCTGCCTGAGGACCACCCTGAGGCTGCCTTCACACCCTGACCCCACTTTCCTGGGGGAGGAGGGTTGTGAAAGTCTCATCTATTACGGCTTCCCTCCTCTCAGGAGTTTTTGTGACACCTTCCTGCTCCTGAGGCAGAAGACAGCAAATAGCTTTTGTGTGCAGACAATCAGTGCGGACATTCATCCAGGGGAAGGACAGAGAGAAAGAGAAAGAGACAGAGAGAGAACAGAGAGGAGAGACAGGGAGAAGAGCGAGGAGAGACAGAGGCAGAGAGAAGAGAGAGGGAGGGAGAGAAGGGAGAGAAAAGATAAGAGAAAGGAAGAGAGTAGAGTAGAGGAGGAGAGAGATTCACTGAGCCACAATTATTTCACCTATAAAAGGAGCATCACAACACTCACCTCCTAGGGCCCGTGGCAGAATTGATTAAGGCCACATACTAACACTCAATAAAATGCTGTTATTGGCTACTCTCTCCCACTACCAGCCTACAAAGGGAGGGCAGACTTCCAAGTGGTTTCCACCACTGGGAGCCTTGTGATTGGTTGAGGTGCTCAGATCCTGCTGATAGCACCAATCTGACCCTCTCCTTTGGAGCCCCATCCCAAACCTCGTCTCTCTACAGCCATGCTCAGCAGAGGTGCCCTGTGCCCTATCAGAGCATGTCACGGTGGATCCCTCGGTTAAGTCCTCGGAGGCTCACTCTTCCTTGAAGACTGCTCAGTGCTTTGCAGCTTCTCCCCTAAGACTTGGGGGTCCATTCTCACATCCACTGCTTGAATCTGGGCTGGCCTTCAACCTGCACTGCCCCATAGAATACGACAGCACTAGCACAGTGTGACTTCCAACACTGCGTCTTAAGACATCTGCGGCTTCTGCTTTGGATCATTTGGAAAAGGAGCCCAGTGGTCAGGAGAGAAGAGAAGAGGCCCAACCATGGTGGAAGGACAGGACATTTGGGTGGCAGCCTCAGCTGAGCTCCAAGCCATGACCCACATCAACGCACAGATGCCTGTTCCGCATGAACCAGAAGAAGCAATAGTCGAGCCCAGACAATCTGGGAATGGGGAGTGGTGATGAATGGCTGCTGCCACAAGGCCCTAGTTTGGGGGTTTGACCCACAGCAGAAGATGCCTGGGATGCCCCCTACCAACAGCTTTGCCACTCCGGCTCCCCCATCTGAAGCTTCCCTGGACCCTGCACCCCTGTCAGCAACCACACTGCAAAGAAGAGCTGTGTCTCAGGCTGTCTCCCCTCTGCCACTTCTCCCAGGGGTTAATCTCTAAAGTCACCAGGAACTGGTTGTCCTTGTGTCCTGCAGAGGAGCTCACTTGACTACCCTTGCATGGAGAACTTCCTGGTGCCCACGCTGCTTTCCACACTCTCCGGGCTCCCAACACAACCTCTGGGCCCCCCATGCCGCCTTTCCACACCATCCTTCCTTATCTGTCCTTCCACTGCCTGCTGAGACCTCAGGTCTCTACCTTGTGCTGCCGTCCTCCGCCCTCCTGGCTCACTTCCAGGGAAGCCCACCCCACCCCACCCCCGTGTGCCCTGTTTCCAAGTCTGTGTCCAGCCCTGCCTCGTGTACGTTCCATGTGGAATCCTGCAGGCACACTAATCTCACAGCTCCCACACTTACTCATCTCCTCTTTACCCCATTCCCAGGTCTGGCGCTACCATCAGTCAGCTCTCCAGGTTCCCAGAGTGGGAGCTAGTCTTAGTCCCCTCCCACCCCCATCAAACCAGTCACCAGATCCTGGCAGGGCAACCTCTAAGTTGGTGTAAAATCTATTGTTCCCATTGCCCCTGCTCCTTCAGGTCCCTGCTGTTCCTCAGCTGGAGTACTTGGAACACTGCCCTCCAGTCCCTTACACACATTCTCAGTCCTTTTGTCACTGACAAGTAACAAGACCCTAATTCTGTCACCTTCCACCTGACACAATGACAACAGATTCCCAATCATCTGCCCAGTAGAAGCCCAGCATGAGGTGGCTGATGCGCCCCACACCCTCTAGCCCACCTGGCCGCTCGCCACACACACTGGACTCATCCCCCACAAGGGCCTTCACACTAGGGTTCCTCCCTGGGCAGAAGACACCAAATTCTATGCTCTTGGCATTCCAAAGGGAGATCTGCTGAACTCTCCCTGAGTGGCTGCCCTGCTGGCTACTGTACTTCCCACTCACCTGCCCCCACCATCTCCGCCCTCACTTGTCCCCATATCCATCCCCACCTGCCTTCCCTTCCTTCCTCTGGGAACTTACCGCCCAGATGTTACCTGCTTCGTGAGTGATTAGCCTCTCAGGCCAACACTCCACTCAGGGTGGGCAGAAGCGTCTGTCACAGTGTAGCACAGTGGTGGGCATACCTGTGAATTAGGCAGTGACAATCATTATACCTTACCTCCTCATCACCTCCTCCTCCAATTCCCTCAAAGCCAGGTCCTAACAGATCTATAGATGCATCTCCACCTCCGCTTTCACTCACCTCCTCAGACACTTAATGCACATTCATGGAGCATTCATCTTGTTCCAGCCCCCATGGCCAAACCAGTGACAAATGAATGGGTCACCAAATTACTCACATGTGAAAAGGACCAAACTCCTGACGCACACAGCAGTGTGGATGCTTCTCTACAGCAATGCACTAAGTAAAAGCCAAACACCACCACTACACACTGGAATCATCATATGATATCCTAGAAGAGGCATCCTACAGGGACAAGAAAAATATCAGGGCTCCCAAGGCTGGAGTCTCAAGAGAAATATTCAGGCAAGTAACTGAGTTGCCTTTTTAGATATCTCAGAAGTCACCCAACATCAATCCTGCCACTTCTAGCCACCAGGAGACAGTCACAAAAGACAACCCTTTAGAATTAGAGGCCATCTTTTGATGGGAGAAATGTCCAAGAATGTCAGAACTTCTTCTTAAACATTGTGAGTTTAGCTTGATTGTCAAGCAATGCCATGTCCACCAGGCATGATGGCCTTGGGCACCAACAACCATGGTGTCTATGGTAACAGAGCTGCAGACCCTGGATAACCTGAAGGTAGTGCCTTGGTAGTGTAAGAACATTATTATTATAACAATGCTATTGAGTATTTGTGAAGAAAAGAAAGTCACCCCAATCACTACTTATTCTCTGTGTGACCACAAGTCATTTCCCATTCTGTTCCTCAGTTCTCTGAGCTGTAAAATAGACCTAACTATACATGTAATGGTGTTATTAAGAGATTGAGTGAGATTTGTATGTAAAGTACTAAAGAAAGCGCATGGCACATGGTAATTCCTAGTGACGCTGTAGAGGCTCCTGAGCTGGCTAGAGAAATAAATGAGAAAATTTATAGAAAGAGCCAAGGGTTGTTCCTGGGACTCAGAAATTAACCAGTTACATGTTATTGTCATTATAATTACAATAATGATGGTAGTTATAGTCTCCTCAAGACCTCCAGGATGATATGCGAGATCCCAGACCACCATTCCTTTGCTAACACAGTCCTGCCTACTCCTGCTATCCTGGCTTACCTCTAACCTCCACATGTATCACATTTGCCACCCTGAATGTGCTGTGAACACACAACCTTCCTTTATGTAGCCTGTTCTAAGATCCCCTCATCCATGCCTCTTTCTGTCAACCTCTGCTTATCACAAATATGGGTGTGGGAGCCCAAAAGAGATGGCCAGTGAGTCCACTTCTTGCCATACCACAGTAACAAGCCCTACCTTAGAAGAAAGAGAAGGAAGAGGGGGAAGGGAAAGAGGAAGAAGAAGAGGGGGAGAGGAAGAAGAGGAGAAGGAGGAAGAGGAGAGAAAGGAAGAGAGAAAAGTGAAGAGGAAGAAGAGGAAGAAGGAGAAGAAGAGGAGAAGGAGAAGAAACATCTGTTTTCACATAGAACAAATCACCTGTTCCTGAGAGAAGGAAAACTCCATCACTGTCTCAGTTTTCTAGCTCGACACCCATTCCAGACCACTAAACAGACAGTGGGAACCCGAGTGGAACATCACAGGCTATGAGGTGATGAGATGGAGGCTGAAAAGCCTGGAAGTGGGGGCAGAGACCAGAGAGGAGGGAGCTGGCTGAGAAAAAGCTCCAGCAGGCTGCACAGGTGTCCTCCTGACCTTGTGCCTGAATTATAAGCTGCATGTGCCTAGGGTGAGACTCAGTGTGGCCAGGAAAAAGCCAGAGAAACTGGCCAGAGCACTGGACACTGGTCATGCTCAGACAGAGCTGAGTGACTCAGAGTCGCAATCAGTCAGGGCAGAGAAGCTTCATTGATCCGTTTAACAATGCTTTAAAATTAGCCTAAAAAGGAGCAACCTGACCCACAAGTCAACTACCTGCCAATCAGAGCAATAGTGCACTCTTTAAAGGAAGAGAACAAATCCAAGCACTTGAAAATGCAGTATGACAATGTCCAGCATCCAAACAGAAACTACCAGACAGGAAAGACAGCAGGACAATATAACTCACGGCTAGAAGGAAAATGATTCAATAGAAACAGACCTAGAAGACAGAGATTATGGGATTAACAAATATATAAAAATGTTGTAACGAATTAACAACTACATTAAAATGGTAGCTACCAAAAAGGCTTTTAAGAGCAAACATGAAGATAACAAAGAGGGAAGGGAGAGGAGTGGAAGGGGAAGTAAAAAGAATTAAAATGCATTATGTACATGTCCCAGCTCCCTGTGATGAATGTCATCAATATGTACTGCAAAGATGTATTAATATAACTTAATATTACAAAAGATAAAGAAGAGATAAATAGGAACCATAACAAAGAAACAAAAGTTCTAGAGTGGAAAAATATAATATATGAAATGGAAATTTCACAGGAAGAAATGAGTAGCAGATAACACCCTGCAAACAAAAAGATGTGGGAACTTGAAGACAGAACAACAGAAATCATAAGAGCAATCAGAAAATATTCTGAAGTGAATGAACACACAAAGATATAATATGTCTATTTACGCAGTGCAGCTAGAAGAATGGCTGGAAATACATAGCTTTAAGTCTTTATGTTGACAGAATGAAAAATTTGAAAGATCAGTGCAGAAAGGAGTTAGCAGAGCAGGGCTGAGACTGGGAGCCCCAGGAAGCTCTGCATGCAGCGTTGGTCCTTGGCTGGCACCTGCCCTCTTGGATTTCAGCAGGTCACTTCCCGATAAAAGTGACTGGCTGTGGCTGAACTGCTTTTGGAAACAAGATGCTTTGTACAAAACACTGCCTTCCCACTGGGAATCTGGAATACTGGTTTACGCCACATAGCAGTGAGATCCCCTATGTGGGAACCCGCAGGCAAACCCTAGGTGCAGAGCCTTTGATCAACCTCCCTGGAAGACAGATCTCACAGGGGTTCTCCTAACTGGCTGCTAGAATAATTTAGGTGCATCTTGTGTGATGGCACACCAGCAGATTCTCATGGCTTTTGTGTGGTTCCCTTCAAACTTCACCCCATGTGCCTTTTCCCTTTGTGGTTTTGCTTTGCATCCTTTTCTGTCATGACTCTTAACAAGAAGTATGGATATAGGCTGAATCTTGTCAATCTTCTGAGGAAACCACTGAACTGGGGGTGGACTTGGGGACTCTCAAATTACCATTGATTCACCTAGGAAAGCTTGAAAAAGGAAAACCAAATTAAAACCTAAGTAGAAGGATGGAAACAATAAAGAATAGAAATCAATGAACTAGAAAATGGGCATACACTGGACTAAAGAAATTCAATGAAGCCAAAAGCTTATGCTTTTAAAAAGTCAGGAAAAAATCAATGAGCCTCTAGCCAGACTGATCAAGAAAAAAGAAACAAAACACACATATTCTGATATCAGGAATCAAAGTGAGTTCATCAATACAGATCTTAGAGCTGTTAAAAAGGATAATAATAGAATGTTACGTAGAACTTTAAGGTAGTAACTTTTGCACCTTAAATAAAGGAGACAATTTCCTTGAAAAACACAAAATACAAGAATCAACACCAGAAAAGTAAAATATAAATAGTTCCAAGTCTATCACAGAAACTCAATTCCTGAAATCTTTCCACAAAAGAGACTCAGGGCCCATAAGGCTTCATAGTGGATTTTATCAAACTTTTAAGTAATAAACAAGCTCAAACACAAACTGGTTCAAAGTACAGAGGAGGTAGAGGGTTTCCTGATTTGGTTCACATGGTCAGCATTAGACTGATACCAACTTCAGATGAACACTATATTACCAGAAAAGGAGGATTTAGCTCAGCGGCACAGCGCCTGCCTGGCAAGGTCACGAGTTTGATTCCCGGTACTGGAAAAAAAAAAAAAAGTCATTCAGAAAACAATAAACCAATAAAATATCCCCCACATTTATCATTAATGCATATTAATGAGTTTCACCTTGGCAGATTTGTACATGCCTCTAACATTTTAATCATTTCCCCCATCACCCCTTACCCTCCCCTTCCCTTAGTTTCACATTTGGGGGGTGTGTATAACGTATTTTGACCATATTCATGACTCTTACTACCCTATCTTATACTTCCTCGTCATATTGAGCAAAATAACCCAGACTCAGAGAGGCAAATAGCACACGTTCTCTCTAAAACCCAAAACAGATGACAGAATGTAGGAGACAATTACTAGAGAAGAGGAAGAGGAAAAGGGTTAGCAGATATTTTTTAAAAACAGCAATTGAGGGGCTGGGGATATAGCTCAGTGGCACAGTGCCTGCCTTGCACGCATAAGGTTGTGAGTTCAATTCCCGGTACCACCAAAAAAAAAAAAAAAAAAAAAAAAAAAAAAGCAATTGATAAGCCAATTCCGGAATTTATATGAAAATAAATAGGATTTCCTAGAATATCCAAACAGTAGTAAAAAAAAAAAATTAGAGAACTTATAGTGCTCGATTTCAAGACTTACTATCTAGTTAACAGTAATCAGTAAGGTGTGATATTGATATACAGAAAAATATGGGATCAATGGAATAGAATAAAGTCCCAAAATAGTCTCACACACACACACACACACACACACACACACACACACACACACACACCCTATGTGGTTGATCTTTACAGAACTGACAAGGTTATTTGGTGAATAAAGGATTATACTTGCAAGAAGTGTCAAAGCACATGGATATCAGACTTCCAGTTTCCACTCTAGCACATAAGAGGTTTAGAAGTTGTCACTCTTGTTCTCAAAACAAGAGAGAAGATGGATGGACTGAAAACCAACCACTCTTCTTAGCTCTTCTTAGATCCATTAGAGATCTGTCCCCCACCCCCATTAGACAAATGGATAGTGGATATCATGATTCACCAGAGCAGGTTCCCATGAGCAGAAACTGCTGCAGGCACTTGTACCAGGTTCCTTTTACCCAGTACGTTAGGTGTAACATTCAGCAAAAACCTTGCAGGACATTTTAAAAAGATAGAACATTTAGAAGAGACACCATCGGAATTGGATTCTGATATGGCAGGGTTGTTGGAACTGTCAGACCATGAATAAAAGAATAGCCATGGTTACTATGCTGAGGGCTGTGAGAAAACAAGAACAGATTGGTAATATAAGCTGAGAAATGGAAACTCTAATAATGAATCAAAAGGAATGAATCAGGGGCTGGGGATTTAGCTCAGCGGCAAAGCGCCTGCCTGGCAAGCGCAAGGTCGTGAGTTTGGTTCCTGGTACCAGAGAAAAACCAAAAAAAAAAAAAAAAAAAGGAATGAATCAAAAAGAAATGCTAGAAATGGTAGAAACTTCCAAAAATGAAAAGCAAAGAAGAAAAAGATGGAAAGAAAGAGAACAGCTCATGCTTGGATTACAGGACTACACAAGGCGCTATACATGTGCAATGGGAACATCAGGAGATGAGGAAAGAGAGAAGGAACAGAAGAAATATTTAAAGCACTAATGACTGAGAATTTCACCAGAATTAACAACTAACACTAAACACAGGCTCAGGAAGCTCAAAAGTCAGCAAGTAGAATAAATCCCAAAAAACTACCTTATCGTAGCTAGGCATGGTGGCGCATGCCTGTAATCCCAGCACTTGGGAGGCTGAGGCAGGAGGATCATTGTGAGTTCGAGACCAGCCTGGGCTATAAAGTGAGCTCAAGGCCAGCCTGAACTGCATAGCGAGACCCTGTCTCAAGAAGACAAAAAAAAAAAAAAAAACCCTACCTCATCACATTCAAACTGCACAAAAATCAAAGATAAAGAAAAGTCCTCAAAATAAGTGAGAAGCAAAAGAAACTATGATGCATAGGATAGGGTCAGAATGACATCATGTTGCTCCAAAGTCATTCAGGCAAAAAGAGTGGGATGGAATATTTAAAATATTGAGAGAGAAAACATCAACCTAGGATTCTGTTGCTTGACAAATTATCCTTCAAAAGTAAATGAGAAATAAAGGTTTCCTCAGATAAACAAAAGTTGAGGGGATTTGTCTCCAGTAGAACTTCCTTGCAAGATGTGCTAACAGAAGTTCTTCAGAGAGAAGGAAAATAATACAGGTCCAAAACTCAGGCCTGTGTGAAGAGAGAGCATTGGACATGAAATACACAAAGGCAAAATAGAATCTTTTATTTTTACATCTTTAGGCACTAAGGATTGAATACCCAACACCTTCACACTGACTTATATCCCCAACCCTTTTTAAATTTTTTATTTTGAGACAGGGTCTTACTAAGTCACTAATTACTCAGGCTAGGGTTGAATTTGTGAGCCTCCTGCCTCAGCCTCCCAGACTAATGGTACTATTCCTAGGTGTGATGCTACATCAAAATGCATAGGTGCACAAAATATCACATTCTTTTTTTTTGTCTTTGCTTTTTGCATCCTGGGGTGGAACCCAGGGCCTTGCATGTGTTAGGTGAGTGCTCTCCCACAGAGCTACATCCCCAGCCTAAAATATCACATACTTGATTTTTCCTTTAACCAGTAGCTTCTGGCCTAGGCATGGTGGTACGCATCTGTGATCCTCAGGAGGCTGAGGCAGGAGGATTGCTGCAAGATCAAAGCCAGCCTGGGCTTCAAAGTGAGTTCAAGGCCAGCCTGAATGACATAATGAGACCCTGTCTCAAAAAAAGAAAGACAGAGGGAGACAGGAAGTGGGGGGGGGGAAGCATGGAGGGAGAGAGAGAGAGAAAGAGGCTTCTGGCCACCCACCCACTTCTGTTATTGTGGGGCTTCCAGTTCCAAGCTCACTTAGGAAGGTTGAGATGTCCTAGTGCCGGGAAGCAAGGCCTGGACTTCATGTTCAGTTTCAGTCTGCACTGGCGATGGCCGAGGTGCTCATGGTCCAGGATTTCGTGGCCTGAATGTCTCACGGGGTGCTGCTTCCCTGGTTTAGACTGGAGCTAAGTATCAGAATGCCTTCCAGACCTGGCTCAAAGTGGTCGCAGGCTCAGGCCAGGGTCTTTGAACAGGTCTCTAGCGCTGTCATCTGTCCCTCCTGCATGCCCAACCACAAAAGCTCCCCAGACCTCATGCCCCGGGGGAAGGGGGCTGTCCCATCTCAGTGATGAAGGAGCCCTGGGCTTAGGGCATTTCTGTGACAGCCCCAGAGGAAAGAACTGCAAAGCCCAGCCGGCCACAATACACCCAGTGTATACTCAGCACCCATAATCTGAAAACTCAAATTCAAAACGTTTCAAAATCCAAAACTACTCACATGACAACACAACATCCCGAGCAGAAAATGCCCCACCATGAACCTTTGTTTTGTGCACAAAATTATTAATAATACTCCATAAAGTTATCTTCAGGCTATGTGCACAAGGTGTACAGGTAACAAAACTGTCGTGTTTAGCCTTGGGTCCCCTCCGGAAGATACCTCACTGTGTGTGTATCTCCCCCTGCTGCTGGCCGAGGCCACCCTGGGACTCTGCCCTGGATGGATGTCCGCCCTGGGCTGTGCGGGCAGCCTGGTCTCTGTCATTCTTGCTTCCAAAGGGAAGGTCCCTTCTTTTTTTCAAAGAGGGGACTCAAAGTCCCCTTGGGTGGCCTCCCAGCCTCCACCTCTCCCCTTCAGTCCTCCACTCTGCTGCCCACAGAGTCTTTTGGAACATGGTCTCAACCATGCCACTCTCTCTCTCCCCCACCTGCCATGGCTCCCTATCACTTCAGGCTGGTTCTTCCTCAGCCTGCCTGACAACTGAAACTTCCTGAGGCACTTGTTAAACACACAGGGGTTCTGACCGCCTGCCTCATCACTTAACTGAATCCACCAGGTCTTGGAGATTTCTCTATGCATGTCATTTGATAGCTAATTAAATCAGAAAGGCCAAGTGACTTACCTACAGCCACACAGCATGAAGAGTTAGAGCTCTCATCCAGCTTATAGAACTCCTGGCCTATTCACTCCCGGCCTGGGCCCAGAAGCGAGGCTTTGGGGAGCTGCACTGCTTGGCTGGGGGCAGCCCATGCATGTAGAGAGAATGGTGGGCAAGGAGGAAAGGGCTGGGTGGTGATCTTTGAAGGCAGCACCATACCATGTGCAGAGCCAGATTACACATTAGAAGCTCTGCCCTCAGCTCCGCCGGCCCCAGCTACCTGCCCTGGGAAAAGGCCAAGAAGGCCCCAGCCTCACAGCTTTCCCCAGGGTTGTGAATGGATCCTGTGATGCCAAACTGGAGCTGTGCACAACCCTATTACCTGCATGCTCGAAACTGCGCTTCCGGGAGCCAGCAGCAGGGCTTGTGAGCGCAGCCTCCAACAGCCCCCATTCCCCCCAGGCACCCCAGCTGCCACCCACACCCCATGGGGCTTTGCAGGCCTAGGAGACAGCCCCGCACCCCTCCCCAGAAGGAAGCTTTCTTAAAGCATCAGAAACAAACTTTCCTGTGCACCGTGCTTGCGGGTGACAGGAAAAGGAACATCCTTCGGAGAGGAAAGGGCTGACATGGGGGCGGGGTGGAGCCAGGCTGAGGCAGCAGCCTAGGAGAGAAACCGAGATCTGATAAGCGTGCTGCTCGGGAGCTGGGGACAGACATGATGAGGGTCCCGAGGCCGGAGATAAGAGGTGCCGAGGTGGCACCAGCTCTGCCTGAGCACATAGGCCCTGGGGGCCAGGCTCCAAGAGCCACTTTCTCGGGACAAGCTGGTTCTGGGGCACCTGCTCTGGGCTCTGTCCCCTCGCTGGGTTACTCTGAGAGGCGATGGAGGAGGCCCTGGGGCCACTGGAGACTGGAAGGGGGAACTGACACAGGTTCTGGGCAGAGACAGAGGACTTGAGTCTGATAAACAGAGAAGAGTGGGAATGGCAAGGCCGGGCAGGCAGAAGGTGGAGTGGAGCCCGCCAAGCCCTGTTGCAGGGGCCCGGCTAGATGGCGGAGCTCCAGGTAGCCCTCAAGGACCCCACAGCCGAACTGCTCAACTCACTGTTGCCATTTGTACGGAAATAGATGCACCTTGAGACCATAATGCTAAGCAAAATAAATCGGGCGCAGAAGGTTAACTATCACGTGGCTTCTCTTATGTGAGAAACTCCAATTATAAATAATGTAAAGAGCAAAATAAAAGATGATAGGAAGCACAGAGGTAGACCTTTTACACATGGGAAGGGGATCTAGGGATGGAGGGAGAGAGGAATGGAAGATAAAAAGGACGGAGATGCAACACGTATCTGAACCAACACCCCATAATGAATGCATTCGTTATGCACTGTAAACGTGGACTCATAAAAAAATTGTTCAAGCCCCCAGACAGGCTTTGAAAGTCAGTGCCTGCCCCATGCTCCCTGACTTCCTGTGCAGCGGGGCCAGAACACCCTAGAACACCCCAGAACCAGGGTCACTTACACAGGGGCTGCCCTGATGTCCATAGGGCCCACTCACACTAAGGGTGTAAGGGCTTCTCCTGGCAGTGTCCACCTGCGAAACAATGCCCTTTGAAAGAACCTCATCTACCAGGGGCGGTGGGTCCCCAGCATACCCTAGGAGCTTCCAGGAAGCCCAGCAAACACATTTATGCCCTTCTTCTACAAACAACCAGTCCCGAGAGAGGGCAGCAAGAAGTGGGTGAAACCACCGGAGGAAGGTGAGGCAGGACTACTGGGAATGGGGGCCGAAGTGCTGGAAGGACAATCATCCCCGTCACCGTGGCCACCGCAGCCAGACTGCGGCCTCTGCAGAGGTCAGAGCCAGATGTGCCCCTTGCTCAGCTTCTGCAGGCTTTCCCAGGCAGGGCCATGTCCTCGCATCTGCACGAGGTGCAGACCCGGAGCCTGTGCACACTTCTCCCTCTGACCCTATGGAATGACTTTCTGTTCTTGCTGGCATCAACAAAGTGAGGCCAAGAAAGAGCGACTTGCCCAATGCCCCACAAGGTAAAACAAAGCAAGGCCCACATCCAGGTCTGAGTAGAGGTCTAGAACTCCAGGTAAAATTCCAGGTGGGAAAGAAGTCTCTGGGAGCTACTGAGGTTCCTGAGCAGAGGAGTCGCATGATTAGGAGAGTTGTGGGAAAGTGGGCTGAGGGCCTTGGGTTTGAAGACAGTGAGATCATCAAAGTGCAGGCAATGAGGTGCCAAGGGGAGCAGGGGCCGGGGAAGGCTGGGAGGCCAGATGGCCATGGACCCCACAGGAGCTGGGCAGAAGAGGAACAGAGGAGAGGTGGGCTAGGCTGGGGTGGGAGGCGTCAAGAATTAGCTCACAGCATCCCCAACATGCGCCCACCTTCCCAGACAGGAGCAGCAGGGGCTCAGCGTCAGGCAGTGGCTCCCCCAGGGCAAGGCAAGGGAGCCCCTGAACCCACCACGGGGTGCCCACTCCCCACCATGCACCAGGCTCCTGCACCCACCGCATTTTTCTTAGCGGATTCCCATGCCAGATTGATGAACAACGTAATAAAGGGGGCAATCACATTATTCCTGAATGCATTTTAATAAAAATCAAATAAAAGCAATTATGTGAATTTCCAAGAGGATCACCTCTCCTTCTTTCCCTGAGGTAGGAAACGGAATGAACTCAGGAAATCATTAAAATCAGAGACCCGAACTGGCTGCCAACGTGGAGCTGGCGGCTGCCACACACAGACAGTAGGGAAACCGGGTCCCCAGCAGCAGCCTGGGCGGCTCTCTTGAGCTCTTTCACTGGCAGTTCCACCTATGGGTGAGGAAGGGTAAGTAAGGGCCAGGAGAGATGCTCTGAACTAGATCACCTCTGCCCCTCCAATGCCACCTCCCCAGCTTCCAAGCAGCCCCAGGCTCCAGAGGGGAGCAATCCAGCATGGAAGCTTGGGGCGGTGGGGAGGTGACACAAGGCGCAGGAGAGGATCCCCGAACAGACATGGTTCTCCCTTCCACGGGTGACATGCAGCCTTCAGCCCAAATGGAGGCCAGGTGCTAGGTGCCCAAGGACAGAGACCCACAGGGCACCCATGGGCCTTTGTTATCCACGCTGTGCTCCAGCATCTCACAAGATGTGGCACTGTGACCTACAGGTCCTCTCTGCTGTCTCCTGGGGAATCCTCACCTCTTATGACTCTGGATTGGTGTGCTCCCTTGGGACTGAGGCTGCTGCAGCCCGAGGGCCGTGAGATACCCAAGGCCACCTAGTTGGAAGGTGGTGCCAGGACTGGAATCGGGGATCCCCCGGGATACAAGGCAGGCCCAAGTCCTGTGGCCTGGGGGGAGGGGCTAGAAGCCACAGGGCTTGGCTGGGTGTGGTGCTTATAAGAATGAACACGGACCACCCCAACTGCTCTTTCTGACCCTGGTCTGAGCCAGTGTCACTGTCTCTGGCATCATAAAGGAGGGCGTCCATCCTTTCTGTATAGTTTAGGGACTTGGCTCACCTATGCGAAGTGACCCTCCTAGAACCTGCAGCTGGAGCAAGACTCCTGGGTTCTGTCCACTGTCAGAGTCCACAGCTAGAGACCACACTTGCCCGGCCACATGGCCAGCCTCATCCGGAAGAAGCCTCGCTGGGCTTCTGGGTGGTGCCTGGATACTGGACAGATAGACGGGGAATCTGCTACCTCTGTATTCATGCCAGATAATAATCACATCACTGCCACCTGAAGGGCAGAGAAGGTGGCCCAGGAGGGGGCACTTAGCCATGCTTAAATTCACCTCCACTGGCCACTAGGTCCCGTTGGGGGTCAGAGGGACAAGAAGACCAGAAGTCATAGGACTCCTTTGGTAGCTGGAGTAATGGAGCAAAGCAAGGCTGGGCAGCAGAGGATCTGCTTCAACTGTTCCTGGGCCCCTGTGGACCCACAAGCACAAGTGTGCACACGTGCACTGAGGCAGGTGTGGCCGGTCCCCAGTGTAGACATTTGGTGGTGCTGACCCACACTGTCCAGCCCCACTCAGATCCCAGCTGTCCTGAATCCCCACTGCTCCCTGCAGCTACAGTGCGCACCTACAGGTACCCAGGGATATGTCCTCCCGGTGCAGTTTGAAGAAAGAAGAGCCCAGGAGAGGATTTGGGGTCCCTCAGGACTGCTGGTCTCACTGTCCCATCCCCAGTGTTGGCTCTGGAGCTGCCTGTCTGGCCTCGGGACCTCAGGGTCCTCCTCTGGGATGTGGAGGCAGTGGCACTTGGCTGCAGAGACCCTGGGACAGGAAGACAGGGCAGAAGGGCTCCTCACAGGGCTCTGCCCAAACCCTCCAAGCCTTGCACTCAGCAGGCCCCCCAGAAGTGCGCACTGTGTGACCCCTGAAGAGAGAACAAACCTCTCTGGGATAGGGAGCCAAAAACAGAGAAAGGAAGCATCCCTCTATGCTCCACAGGGCCCGTGGCTGTGGGGCCACCTATACACTCATGAGTGTGAGCATGTGTATGAATGTGCGTGTTCCCGCAGTCACACACACTCACAGGCACTTGCACTGAACAACTTGTACAAGTGTCTCACATCCACACACCAACACAGCAGATGGGTAAAGGCCAAACCCAGGACTGTCCAGGCTCGGATTCTGTCCTGGCCCCCTGGGAGCACCAGCTGTGGGTCTGAAGCTCAGCTTCAGATACCCTGGGATCGTACTGGCTATGAGTCCCACTTCCCTGGGGGAAGGGCTGAGAGAAGGATGCCCAAGGACTACAGCAGACTCAAGAGGAAAAGCCTCCCCGAAATGACCCCTTGGGGCTGTGACTGGAAAGGGTCTGTTTCGCAGCAGCCCACGTAAGAAAGGCCCTAGATGGCCACACCTGCTTATGCAAACGCTTGGTCACCTGCCTTGCTCAGGGAAGGCCCAGCTGCCCTGCTCCCGCTGGCTGCATCAGGAAGACTTGTCCTGTTTCAGAGCATTCGCTGGAGCCAGGAAACCAAGCCAGGTACTAAGTAGCACTGGGGGAAAGGGTCACACGCGGCTGGGGTGCAGGTTGATTTTGAAGATCTCCCTCCATCCCTTTAGAGAAGGCACTTCTGGGAATGGAGGGTAGATGCAAGATCTCAAAAGTGCACCCACACCTGTGGGTAAAATTATTGTTAAAAAGAGGAAGAGAGGGATTAACAAAATTTGGGGAGTGATTACCCTCGGGAAGTGGGGGCTGGAGGTGGCGGATCTTCCCAGGTGTCCACAATAATCCAGCTCTGAAGCAGAGCGGTCATGAACCTTCTTTGTGATATGTTTCATAGCTCACAAATAGTCTTTTATATGTATGAAATATAATGTAATAAAAAATTTAATTGTGTTTATGCTGAAGTTTACAGGCTGTTCCAAGGCCAGGTTGGCCTACATGCCTCCATGATTACCCAAAGCTGGCATTTTCACAGATGTCCCATCCCTGGTTCTGTGGCAAAGGGGAGCCCTGGCCTCTTGCGCCAGCTCCGTGGGGTCCACAGAAGACTCCAGTAGTTTCCAGGACAAGGCTCACTATGCTAGGCAGGGAGGGGAGGGATGCCAGCCAACTCTTGATGACTTTGAGTTTGTCCCTCCCTCTATCTGGGTTTCAGTATCCCCTCTGTATAGCAAGGGACTCTGGTCACCTTGTGTCCAGGATTTGGTCAGACTTTGCTATCTATCACAGAGTAGCATGGGATAGTTGGCCCATCTATAAAGCAGGACTCACAGCAAGCGCTGTGAGGACTGTCTGAGGCCACACAAATCTGGGCAGTCCCTGGCATAGTAATTCCTTAGTGAAGTGGATTAAAAACAACAACAACAACAAAACACTGAGCAGGCTGGGCATGGTGGTGCACACCTATAATCCCAGCACTCATGAGGCTGAGGCAGGAGGATCGTCACTAGTTTAAGGTTGGTTTTGCTATATGTTGAGTTCAAGACCAAACTTAAACTACCTAGACAGACACTGTCTCAAAAAACAAAATACCCCAAAGAACACAGAAAAAAAAGAAAGAGAATAAAAAGATCATGGGACAGAAACCCCCTGTGGAAATAGGGCAGGATTGGAGGCTGAAAGAGCTGAGCTGGAGCCCTGGCTCCACTAGCCCTGGCCAGAGCTTCTGGAGTCCTTTCCTGGGGCCTCTCACTGGGCTCTGTGATGATCGGGAAACAGAGCCCCCCAGGAGGAATGGGGAGGGCAAGGGAGAAGGGAGAGAATGCCCGTCAGTTACCAGGGCTATAATCCCCCAGACCCCCTCCCTAGGGACAAAACCCCAATCTGCTGCATGCAGGGATCTGCCCGGGGCCCTCACCCAGGGTAGCCCTAATCTCAGACCATGCTCATTGCCGGCTGAGCTCAGAGTTAGGGGCCGGACTGGGGGGGAGTGTGGATCAAAGGCAGAGGAAATTAGCATCATAGTGAGCCCGGAGGGGGAGAGAGGCTGGGATTAATTCACTCTCCCCTTCCTGCTGTCCCTTCAAAGCCTAGAGAGCCCGCTTGGGTTGGGGGAAGGGTCACCTTCCATCCCTAAAGCCCTGCCACACACCTGAGGCCCAATTCTTATCGGAGGAGGTAGAGCGAGCGTAATGATTTGGGCAGGACTGCTGGGAACATCGGAGCCACCACGCAGGGCTTGTGAAGCCACTGGCTCAAATGACTCAGGCTGGCGACCGCCGGGCTGGTGTGACGTCTGCAGAAGCAGGAGCCTAGGTGCTGGCCCGTGGGGGTGCACTGGGAGCCCACAGTCCCTGAAGTATCACTTTGGGTACAGGGGAGCATGTGTGTGCATGCGCATGTGTGTGTGTGGGCAAGTGCGTGTGCGCACACACATGTGACTGCGGCACCGCCAGGGGTGAGGTGTGTCTATGACCGTGGGAGGTGTCATAGCAGCCCTGGTCACAGAAGGAGGGTTCTCCAAGGACTCCTTAGGGGTGCCTGGAGGGGACATGGCCATGCTGAAAGGAGGTCCAGGGTTCAGCCCAAGCTGTTCCTGCAGAAGCCATCATTGCTGGACATCCCTTGGCAGTGCTAGGAAAACAGGGAGTGGTGCGGAAGTCATGGGGGCCCGCTTGGCGTGCTTGGTGCTCACCGGCCGGAGCCCTCCACATATGCCCCGGGCTACTGTGAAGCCTCACCATGAGCACCTCATCTTGGATGAGGGAACTGAGGCTCCTCTCAGCCCCCTCCTACCTCCCTCTAAAGGGAGCACCCCACCCGGTCTCCTGCCCCAGGAGCATCAGACACAGTCCTCTCACAACCCCACTTCATCCCCTCTTCATGCCTGGTTAGGAAAAGCAAACCAAGGGTCAGAAGAACAGAGGGATATGACCCCCACAGCTGAATTCAGGAACCCAACGCTATGACATCCGAGTGGCTTACAGAGGGGCCAGAGAACAACAACCTGGCCCCAGAGCCGCCTAGTAGCTCTCAGCCTTTAGGAGTCTGCACTGGCTTCCAAAACCCCTGAACTGGTCCCCTCAACCCAGCCATTCCTGGGTCACAGACTGTCAACCAGCAAGCCCCTCCCCCGGGGCCCAGCCTCTGGTCTGTGCCACCCACCAGAGGGAGTGACCACGCCTGGCCTGACCCCAACGGCCCCCGTGTGCCCCGCCCACCTCAAAGCTTTGCTCGGGCTGCTCTCTGCCCTGCTCACCCTGCTCAAGTACTCATTTGTCAAGGCCCACCACAAATAGACTTCTCACAAATGTCCTCTCTGTCCCCTGCCCTCAAGGACCTGGAGACATTCTGCTCTTTGGTACAAACCACTTCACCTCTGAGGAGGTCTTAGAGGGCAGACCAGGAGCTTCACACATCTCCCCATCCCTACTCCTTGGGCAGGACAAGGAACAGGACTGCAAAGATGGCACCCCCTTTACCACTGCACAAGCTACCACGTGCCCTCAGAGCATGGCCACATGACATAGAACCCAACAATAAGGCTCTGAGCCGATTTTCTTGGATTCAAATCTCAGCTCTTCCACTTGGGCTCGCTATTTAACCTCTCTACACTGTCATTTAGCAGTGGAAATACTACCACAGCTCCATTTTTGCAAGGTGAAATGGGTTAGCCTACGTAAGTTATTAGAACAACACACTTTACATAGTGTTGGCATGTACTCTGGCCACTGTGAGTATTGCTATGGTTTTGACAGAAGACTACAAAGAGGTACTCTGTCCCCAAGAGCAGGGGAGTCCACACAGAAACAGTAAAGGAAGTTTAACATTTCTAGGGGCTGGGGATTTAGCTCAGCGACATAGCGCCTGCCTGGCAAGCATAAGGTCGTGAGTTTGATTCCCAGTACCGGAAGAAAAAAAAAATTCTAGTCATCTCAGGAAGGGTTACCAGCAGTTCCACTGCTGGTTTCACAGATAAGGAAACTGAGGCTCACAAAGGTGATGTGAGCAGTCCCACTTCACAGATAAGGAAACTGAGGCTCACAAAGGTGATGTGAGCAGTCCCACTTCACAGATAAGGAAACTGAGGCTCACAAAGGTGATGTGAGCTCCCTGAGTGCCTGCAGGGTTGGGATGCGGGGGGCCAGGTCATGCAGCTCCAAAGTCCAAGCTCTTTCAACAAGCCAGCGCTGCCTCTCTGTCTGGCAGGGAGATAAGGCGTGTACACAAATAGCTGTAATCCAAGGTAGAAAGTGATAAGTGCCAAAGCGAGCGATAAGCTCTGGGAGGCGGGGCCTGCAGCTGCAGGAAGGAAAGGGGTGCAGGTCAGGTCAGGCTTAGGGAGGGCTGGTGTCTGATTCCAGCCTGGAAGGTGCAGGCAGGGAAGGAGGGGGCTGGGAGCTGAGATTTGGTCCCTGTTGCCATAGTACCTATAGTGTCACCAAAGCCCATAAATACTTAGAAGGGGAAGAAGAGAGGAAAGGAGGTAGAAAGGCCAAGCAGGAGGGTGGGCCTGCCCTGTGTCTACCGGGCCCAGGACCATCCCCGTCACCACGAGAGCTCCGAAGGCCTTCAGAGGTCAGTCCTCCTTCAGGCCCAAGTGGACTGCCTGACCAATTGGGTGCTGCACTTGATACCAGCAAAAACTTTCCAGCAAGTAGAACCGGATGAGGCTTCTCTGTGGGCTGGGGCAGTGGTGGGTTGCAGCCTGCTTGGACCAGCTCCTAAGAGCTGACTCAAATTTTCAGGAAGTGTGAGCAAGTTGATGTTAGACTGGCAGCTTGAAATGGGCCGCGGTGGGAGTATTTACACGATGGAAATCAGCAAATACTACCAATCAGGTTCTCCCCCCTTTGGAGAGCCAGATGTTAAACATTTACCAGCACACCACTGCGCAGAGAGCGGTTTGCTGTGTGTGGGAGCCGTGAGTGCCCCATCTCCGGAAGTGTACAAACAATGACCATCAGTTTCCTAGAGCACTGAGGCACTGAGGCTACGGGGTTCTTGCTTAGTGAGGGGCTCAGCTCAGGGAACCTCAGAAGCCCCTTTCCGGCTCCAAGTGCCTAGGAAAAGTCGGGTTTAAGAACACACTAAATCAGGGTAATTATTCATGCCAGGAAATCATTAACTACTGGACCCAGAAGGTGGGAGTTGGGCAGGAACCCGAGAAAACATGTGAGGAGCCACTCGCTTGAGATTTCGCAGGTAGGAAACTTTGCCTGATGTCAACATGGCCAGCGAGGGGCAATACAGGGACCAGAGCCCCTATCTCCAGCCCCTCAGCCATGAGCTTTTTGAGGGCATACAGGCTGGATGCTGCCTACAGGGTGGGAAGTCCTTCCATACAAGGTCTGTTTCGGTGTCTGTCTCCTCCACCGACCACAGGTGCAGAGGAGCATGAACCAGATCTGCTTCTGCATAGTTGGACACCCAGGGCCAAGGTTTGTACCTGGCACACAGCTCGTGTTCAATAAATATTTGTTGATTGAATCAGTGTGTCCGAGATCCTGTCTTCTGGTAGCACGCAGGGGCTAGAAGTGTCATCTTCTGAGGCCATCAACACCTGCGTCCCCATTCCCATATGTGACATGGAATCCAGAGACCAGGGTTCAAATGCCAACTCTGCCCAGCACTCGTGTAAACTTACCTAGATCATCAGGCCTTTGGAAGGCCAGTTTGTTTCTCTACAAAGGGGGTTGTGCCATTTGCAAATCTGCATCCTCCCAAGGATGCTGCTGCGGCACTTCCATGTGACAAAAAACTTTTTTAAAAACAAAAACAGACTCTAAGGTACTGTGCCCACAGGAGGGAGGAGAGAGCTTGAAAAGCTGTCTCTGGTGGCCAGCCTGACCCCAGGGCTCCTGGTGGATACTGGCCAGTGGGCAGGATGTGGCTCCTGTAGGGCTGTTTGGAGAAATCTGGATCAGACCAGCTCATGTCCTAGGGATCTGGGATCCAGGGGTAGACAGAACTCCCAGAGGACAGGGAGGGGAGGATGCAATAAGATGGAATGGGAGCCAGGCATGGTGGCACAGGCCTGTAATCCCAGCTGTCAGGAGGCTGAAGCAGGAGGATCACTATGAGTTCAAATCTAGCGTGGGCTACACAGTGATATCAAGGCCAGGCTGAACTACAGAGTGAGACTCTCTCAAAAAAACTAAAACCAACCAAACAAAAAAAGATGGCTTAGGAGACTTTGGGAAACCCTTTCCTTCTAAGGCCAAAGGCAGAAAACAAACTGGGCAACTTTTAAACCACTTTTGTCTCTGGGTGACTTTTAAAGTACTGTATTTTCATCTCTGCAGAGCTGTTCATCAGGTCCACAGTCCCCACTGCGATGGACTTCATGTGTGAGAGAAAGGTTGGTGCCTAGCGGCAGGGTGGGACATCCACCTAGGCCCACCCCACAAGCAAAGCAAGGTCTCCCCTATGTTCCATGGGGAAGACACTTGTACAGCTTCCCCAGATAGGCACTGTAATCCTCCCCTGGTAGGGTGGGCACTAGGTTGGCAGGGAGGGAGCCCAGCTCACTCCAGGCAATGGTTGGGTAAGGAAGCAAAGCATGGCAGGGTGCTGGTGGCACCTGGATTTATCAAAGTTGGTGAGGTAGCAGGAGACTGGGCTCTGGGGCCATGGAGGCAGGTGGAGGGCGTCCACGGAGGGGCCACAGTGGGGAGCCGAACAGAAAGGGCCTGTGTCAGCAGCCAGGCCCCTGGGCAGCAGGCTCCCGCTCCATTCTCTTCCGCGGGATTCTGGTTGGCACCAGCTGTGGTTGTGAACAATGCCTGGATTTCTTTCTTTCTTCTTCTCTCTCTCTTCTTTTTTCTATTTTAATGGGTGGGGGGAGTCATTCATTGAACAGCTCAGCATCCTGGAGGCGTCTGGCATTGTGTCCTTGAAAAAAAAGCATTTGCAGGGGCCCCACAGCTGGTTACAAGGTATAGGAAGCCACACCAGACTGGGAGCCCTAGCTGCAGCCCCGCTGCTGCCCAGTGACCATGGGCAGGTCTGTGCCCCACTCTGATCTGTTTCCCCACAGCCTCCACAACAGCTTGTCTTCCAGGCCCCACACGATGTTGGCGCTTTACTTTCCTTGCTCTTACAGTGGCATTTGATGGGGACAGTCCTTCCTGGGGCCTTGGGAGTCCATCTTGTGTGCCCCTGTGCCTTCTACCGCACTTTACTGCCTGCCAGCCCCTCGGGTGCTGTACTGATGACAGGACGGAGCAGCGGGCCACCCTGTACCCTGCAGCCTATGCTAAGGTACCACACTGGGCAAATGAAACGCCCCATGCCTCAGTTTCCTTAGCTGTAAAATGGAACGGTTAATACTAACCTACAGCTCAGATGAGGATCACAGGAGCTCAAACAGTTGAGCTACTCAGGGCCTGGCACATGTTAAGAATTTAACAAGCTTTTGCATGGTAGCTAAGCAGCAGGCAAAGCCAGTAGCACCCAGAATAGAGAGGAGGCCAGCAGTACGTCTGGCCAAGACACCAAGACAGGCTCCCAGGTAGGCAGCTGTGGCTGTGGCCTTGAAGACTGGGAGAGGTGTGTCCCAGGAGGAAGGAAAGAATGAGCACAGAATGCTAGCTAGCAATTCTGGAAGCCACCCAGCATGGTGAAAGGACAAGGTCAGGGCAAGGGAGCACTAGCCCTGAGGCCAGCAGCCTGAAGGTCGGCGCAATGTCGAGAGGCAGGAGGTGCAGTCTTCCACTTGCTGTCCCAGCCTGCTGCACCCCGGTGCTCTGTGCATGGCTCCCAGGGCCAGAGGAAAGGGTCCTGCAGGAGGATAAGGGGTTCTCAGGCACTGCTGGCACTGCCCAGCTACATGGCTCTGGGGAAGCCACCACCTCCCTTTAGGACTGTTTAGTCACCCATAAAAGTGCTATTGTGTGGCTCAGAGGATGAGAATTGCTCTATGAGCAAGGGTGAGAGTTGCTACTTCTTCAGCCCTAGATGTCTCCTGTCCTGGGCAGCTCCTTGCTGTACCTATCAGTTTCCTGCCCCTACCCCACTGAAGGCGCCCCTGTGAGTGTGCTTCTTGAAGCAGTGCCCCAGAAACCTAAAGTGGACTACAGGTCAACCCAAGGGTGAAAGGCTCACAGGACGATCAGAGGCCAAAGTGCCACTGGACAGTTCACTCTTCACCCTAGGTACTCAAGCTTTTGAACCTGGTAGAGGGGGAAACGGAAGCACAGGGAGGCTGTGATGTGCTCATGCCATATGCAGGTAGGCATGGTGGGGTGGGTACCCAGCTGTGCCCACGCTGAAGCAGATCTGTCTACTCTCAGGGTCTCCCTGGGGGTGGAGGTGGGGGACTGAACTGGATGTGGAACCAGGAGCAAGGAGAGCAGAGCTCCATGGTGGAGAGTGAGACACTGGCCCAGGAGAAGGGTCCTGGAGAGTCAAGGCCAGGTGCTGGACTCAGAGAAGGGAGGGGAAATCCTATTGGAACAACACAAAGAGGCAGAGCTGAGAGTCCAACAAGCAAGGACATTGTACCTCTCTGCTGTACTTGACCATCCACCTGTGGGAGGCTCAGGCGCAAAGCTACGCAGCGCCCAGTGCTTCCTGGATCCACCAAGGGGTGAATGCTAAATGCATTCTCTGTCATATCACAGCCATAGGAAGGACCCTCAACTTCCCTTGCACATGGGTGATGGTCTTTACCCCAAAGAACCTGCAGGCCACCTCATTCTTACCATAGATGGCAATAAGATGAGGGCAAAACACCATTTTCTACCCCCAGGAACAGCCAGACCGTAAGCCCAACCCTTGTGTCACCCACCTAACAGCTGAGATCACCAGCAGGTCACAGAGCCTCTGAGGACCTTCCTGCGGCCGCAGTGACACCTGGCTTGTGACACGGATGGAAGAAGGTTTCCCTAGTGCCTGGCACACAGTCAGCTCTCCACACATGTGATTTTCCTTCCACCTCCCCAGGACCAATCCAAATGTCCCTGGCTCCCATCAGGGGTTAGGGGTGGGAGTTCGGACAGAGAAGGCAGTCACTGGGACAAGAAAACAGCCCCACACGCACCTGTCCCCATCTCCCAGACTGCAAAGGGCCTCCTGGACCAGCTGGCCATACTCACTGTACTCTGCACATGTCCTGTGTGCCCAGGGGCCTGAAGCCTTTCACTACCTGAGCCTGTGACTTCAGCCTTCTGAGATCTGGGTCCTGCTCTCAGCCATGGCCTCTTTGTTCTGATGATGGTTTCCAGGGAGGGGAAATGAATAGCATCCCAGTCTGTGGGGCAAGCCAAGACCCTGTATGAGCACCTGAGGGCTGTGCCATGCAGCCTGCACCCCCATAATGGGTCCTGAAGCTGCCTCTGGATCCAGGTGATGCCTGGCCAGCCCTGGCAAAACAAGGATAATCTTCCAGGTCCCAGGGCTGGGACTATGGCACTTTCATCTCTGCCTCACTTCAGACTTCCTGGACCAGACAGGCTGAGGTGGAGAGACTGCGGTCTCAAGATACATAGGCCTCACGAAGACATCACTGGCAGGGAACCTTGCCCTTAAGCTAACAAGGCCCAGAGAGGGAAACCCAGTTGTTTGGGCCATGCGTAGAGTCCATCAGTGTAGATGAGGAGCTAGGCTGCAGCCAGCAGGAAAATGGTACCAAGGACTTGAGTTTGCATCTGGATCCAGTATGGACTTGTAATATACACAACTCCAGTTCCTTAAACTACTACCCAGGATCCTCGCCCCACTGTCCTCAGCACACAGTAGGCACTGAATAGGTCACAGCATCATCCAAGACCTCCGAGTGATCTGACCTGCCCTCTGGTAAGATCTGATCTTTCCCCTGGAAGATGTCAGAGATGGCCAGGTCCTCCAAGAGCAAGGAGTGGGGCTCCAGTCCCCAAGAAGCCTGGGTGGGGTTTCTCAGACTTGCTGCTCTAAGTGCCCTGCTTGCACATCTAGGGAGGGCTGGCCTTACCCCAGGTTGTGGGCTGCTAAGGCCTGGTTCTGCTTGGCTCCTCTGTGGCCACTTCCTCATTCCCCAGGTATAAATACTGGCTGGAAGCTTCTGGATAGGAGCTTCTGAACATGAGTGATCACCCTGAGGTCATCCGAATTCCCCCACTTCCTGGAGATGGTCAGCCCAGGATATTCACTGAGGGATTTGGACAGAAAGCCGAGAGGGCCCAGTGTCCTGACCTGGTACCATCAAGGCAATAGGAACTGGCCCAGTTTCTGGCTGGGGCTGGTTTCGTGCATCCAAAGTCCTTAAATGCTTGGAAACTCCACTGCGGGATTTTAGACCTGGGGGTGGCGTGGCTTTCTGCTCACTGCAATGCTGGAAGAGGCTGGGGTTGGGAGAGCTGTAGGTCTAGCGACCAGGCAGCAAGCTGAATTCCCACCTTACAAGTTAGGGCTTCAAGGCTTTCTCAGGCTGCCCTCCAGCCACCTGTGAACTTGGGCCACCCACAGGCTGAGAAGCAGGGACTCCCTCCCACAGGAATTTACTGGGACTGTGCCTCCGGGTGTCCCCAGAGGTCAGGAAGTGATTGCATACCACCCACTCTCCCCAGAGATACTCAGCTGCCACCTGTGGGTGGGTGGGGGAGCCACGGCGGTAACAGTCCATTCCGTGCGTGACAGATCAGAAGGCCAAGGAGGCTGGAAAGGAGCACCTTCCCTAGCGCCCAGTGGCAGGAGAAGGCAGGGTTTCCACTGGGAAAATCAAACAGGTTCCGCACACGCACACAGACACATCACGTCCCTGGGGCCCCGAGCTGCAGGCTCCGAGCCCTCAGGAATTCCAGGCTGAGTTCACTGGCTGTCAGACTACCAGAGCCTTGGGAATGAATTCACGTTGCCTCCTCTCTCCCGGCGATGGAAGGAGTGATCTCTCCAGCCCTGAAGGAGTTCAAGCCGAGGTCAGAGCGGCCCTCTGAAGGATGTTCTAAAATAGGGGTCTGTGCTGGCGGGAGGACGCCAGCCTTCCACTCCCCCACCCCCTCCGCCGGGTCCAGGAGCACTCGGATCGCCGCCCACGAGGCCCCGGCAGCCCGCGAGTCTGCGTGGCACGTCGGCGCTCCCATGCGGACCTCGTCAATCAGGCAGCGGCTAGGACTTCTTCCGCCCGCCGGGCCCCGGGGGAGACTCCCGCCCGTGCCGCCTCCCCGTGCCCGCCCCCAGCGGTGTCATTGTTCTCTGACGTCACGCTGCGGCCCCGCCTCTCGCCCCCCACCTTTCCTCCCCACCTCCGGCTCCCGGCGCCCGCGACCCTGCAGCCTCCGACGCCCTGGCGGTGCAGGGCTCCCCCCGCGGCCCGGCCGGGGCTGCGCCCCCTTGCGCTCTCCCCAACTTGCCTTTGTTATTCCAGCTCCCTTCCTCGCCTCGCCTCCGACACCGCGGCGGCCTGCAAAACGCGGAGCTCGGACCTGCTTCTACACCTGGATGGTGAAGCGGGCTTCAGGCCCAACCTTCCCCGCCTGTCCGCCCGGGAGGGGAGCGCGTGCGTGCGCGCGTGTGTGTGTCCAACCCAAGCGCTGATTATGCTGGGAAATGAAAGTGCCGCCCATCAAGGGTGGGGTGCCCCGAGAAAGGGGTGTGGAAGAGGAGGTGTATGGGGGGTGCGAGTGTGTGTGTACGTGAACGCAAGATTTCGAGAACAGGGAGTGTTTTGGTTTTTGGGTGTACGTGGAGTTGTGTGCAGCGATGTTTGCATGCGTGTGTGTACAGCTGCGTGTCTGAGTGCTCACTCTGACAGTGTGCGCGGGCGTGTTGTGAGGGAAAGTGTGTGTGCGAGCGCATTTGTGTGCGGGGAGTATCATGTTTGCAGAGCTGAGGGTGGGCGCGAATATGTGTGCCGTGTGTGTAGGAGTTCTGTGCGTGTGACGACGTGAGCCAGAGTGGGCGCGCACTAGGACTCTGGGGGGCGGGCTGCGAGGGGAACCCCGCGAGTGGGCGCGCCCAGCTGCGACTCGGGACTGCCTCCGCTCCTTGCCTCCCCTACAGCCGTGCCCAAGCCTGGGTGGAGGTAGGGGCCGGGTCTGCCGCCCCCACCTCGCCGGCGCGCACGGCGCCCCAGGCGCTGCCCGAGAAGCCTCGAACACCCACGCGTCTGGGGCCGACTCGGGTGTCCAGAGTCGCGGTGCGCGTCGCACCCAGCTCCATCCAGCCGTCGAGAGGAGCGCACGCTGGCCTCTTGTCGCCCTCAGCTGTGATCCTCTTCCCACCCCCCAAGCTCCGGAGGTTAGGAACTAACCCAAAGTCTCCTCCAGGGAAGGCTTTGGAGATCTTGTTAGCATCTCACCCATCCCAGTTCAGGTACCAGACAGCGCCGGCGGCCCGGGGTGCACATCAGGCGGGGGCGTGCAAGTGCGCCCGCAGGGATGGGTTGCGCCCGGCAAGCGGGTGCATTTGATGTTCTCCCCAAAGTGATCCCTTCCTAGGTTCAAAATTTCTCTTCTCCAAACTTACTGGGGCGGGGGCGTGGGGGGCGTGCGCCAGCTGAGGCTCAGGGAAGAGAACTAGGGGGGGTCGAGTGGACGAGCTGCGTGGGGGGGTGACGCGGAGCCGTCAGTGCCAAGTGAGGAAAAGCTTGTGGAGCGCTGAGCCAAGGGAGTAAGGAAGAAAGCGAGGAAAGATCGGGAGAGGCGGAAAGAAAGAGCGCGGCGAGAGCGCAGAGAGAGTGAGGAGAGCGCTGGCGGCGGCTCGGCGCTCCGTTCCGGCTGTGCTCCGCGCCGGCTTTTGCGTGCGGCCGGCGGCGCGGGGCCCTTTGGAAATAGAATAGCCAATGTAATCTGACACTTCAACTTGCTCGGCTCCGGGCGAGTTGATTCACTTACTCACCCCCTAACGCCGAGTTCCTTTTCACTGTCTGTGGACATTAAAAAAGCGAGCGGCGGCGGCGGGCGCCCGGGAGAGCC
>NW_004955437.1:13481191-13533962 GCF_000276665.1 Chinchilla lanigera | reverse complement strand
CCCTCGCCGCGCTCCTCCCGGCCCCAGCCGGCCCTCGCCGGCAGCGGCGCGTCCTCCAGCGGCGGCAGCGGTGCTCGCAGCGCCGGGTAAGTTTGGGGAAGGAGCCAGGAGCCCGTTAGCCCCAAGGCTTTCTTCCGCTCCCCGCAGGTTCTGGGGTGCGAGCCTGGCGTGCTGAGCGCTGGGGCTTTTCCCTTCAAGGGTCCTTCGGGTCGGGCGGGTGGCTCGCGGCGCGGCTCGCTGCCCTCCCCGTGGTGGCCGGGGGCGGAGGCCGGGGCAGCGGCCGGGGCAGCTGCCTGGCGAGCGCCCGGCAGCGCGGAGCCGGCTCGGGCTGCGCGCAGGGGCCGGAGCTCCTGGCGTGCGGAGCGCGAGTGCGGTCGGCAGTGCGCGCGCGGACCGAGCCCGCCTCACGCCTCACGCCTCTCGCCGGCGCTCCTCCAGCCCTAGCTTAGAACCCCGGGGACTGGGCCAGACGGGGCTCCGAAGGAGGGAGTAAGGAAGGCCGGGGAAGGACCGCCTCGGACTCCTTCACCTCCTTTGGGGTGATTTGAACTTGTGCTTCTGTGTGCGTACTGGGACCCCCCCCCCCCGAGAAGGCGTGGGGTTTCGGGGTGGCGAAGGATGGTGGTGTTAAGTTGTGCATCTGAATTTCTAGGGAAAACACACACTTTTGTAAATGGGAGGTGGGGGCGCGGTTAAGTTGGTTGTGTGGGAATCGCCCGGGGAATCGCAGCGCTGCGTGCAGGGCTGGGAGCGCCGAGGGGTGTGTGGAGGTGGAGGGGGTTCTAGTGAGGTTTTTGGAAACCCAAGGGGCTTTCGGGCCCACGCCTGATGGGGCTGCCCCGGCCAGAAGAACCCAGAGGGAAGATGTGCATGTGTGTGTGTGCGCGCGCGTTGCAAATACGAAAGTAATTTCCCCGTGTTCTTTCTTCCTCTCGGTCTCTGGCGGCGGTGGCCCCCGGGGAGTGGGAGGCTGGCCCTGGGGCGGAGGTTATGGGCCCTGGCCGGGGCTGGTGCTGGGGTCGTAGATGGGGAGGGCTCTGGAAGCTTGTTTCACATTCCTGGCGTCTGCGTGGGGAGAAAACAGTGGGGGAGCGCGGCCTCGGCGTCTGGGGCACAGGCAGCGGGCGCGCGTCGCCCCCTCGCCGGGGACATCTGTCCAGGAAGCCGGCCGGGCAGCGAGAGGGCGCGGTGCGGAGGGCAGGCTCCCCGCCCCGGAGCGGTGGGGGCGCGGGCGAGGGGCGGCCGCCTTCCCGGCCATTGTGCGCCAGCAGATTTTCACGGGAGACTGCCCCGGAGCCGCTGGAGAAGGCCGGGAGCCGGCCTCAGCCCGGGGTTTAAAAGACACTCCAGGAATGTAAACAACCCAGGCGGGAGGGCGGGCGCACGGGAGCGCGCCAGGGCCGCCGGCCGGGGGGCCCCCTCACCCCTCCCTGGGGGACAGCCTGGAGGCAAGGCCGCCCAGCCTTACCCCTCTACCTGTCCCAAACTTTTCCCTTCCCTGCCCTCCTGTTCCTCCTCTCCCCTCCAGCTGGGCGAAGAGCGAGTACGTCTCCAAGGCCCGGCCCCAGGACTTCGGGCACCCCGCACGGACCGTGAAAACCTGGCGTCCGGGTCCCTGCTTGGGTGCCGGGAGCTGGGGCTGCTCTGTCCGAGCAGCAGCTTCCTAGGCAAGGCAGTGCCGGAGTAACTGCGGCTCGGAGCCTACCCGCCTGCCTCTTTCCCTCCCTCCTCCTCCCCTCCCGCCGCTGCTTCCCCCGCTCTCCCCCTTCCCCACTCCCCTGACTGCTTTTCCAATGCCCTGACATGAGGGAGGAAGATTTAACTTGGCAGCCCAAACAAATGTTCTCTCTGAGGTCCTCCAAGAAGCTGGCGGCTGGGCTGGCGGGGCGAGGGCAGCGCTCGGCCAGCCAGTCCCTCCTCTCAGCGCTGCCTGGGGCTTCTGGAGCCCCGAGGACGGACACGCAGGGCTCAGGGGAGTCCAGCCCACCCCTGCAGATTTGAAAGGGCGGTGGGCAGTGCGGAAGTCCTGGTAGGGCACTGTATAGAGCTGCGGGCTGAGCTGCCTCCGGTGCCAAGGGTTTTCTGAAGGGTTTCCTTGAGCAACAGTTTGCCTCCCTGCTGCAACCTGGGAACCGGGCCTGGTAGACCAGAGGGTTAACTAGTGCAGTCTCCTCCTCCGCCGGCTGTGGGTGTGAGGACAGGCTGGTTACACAGGGCAGGGCAGGAGGCCAGAGGCTGTTCCCAGAGGTGCCTGGGTTTGCTTATTGTTTTTGTGAAGGAACAGATAAAGGGGCAGGCGAAGGGGCTGGAGAACCCGGCTGCTTGGCTGCCGATGGATTTCAGCTTGCTTCCTTCTGCCTTTGCCTGGGCCCGGGAGGGGAAAAGTTGCTTGTGCGAGCTCTGGGAAGTTTAGAGGAGGGAACAAACCGTGGCTTTCTGGGTCCTGGTCCTGGGAGCTTCCCGAGGAGGGTCCCAAGGAGGAAGAATTCCTGGCCTTTCAGTTCTGTGAGCACCCGGAGTAGTGCTGACCTTTTCCTCTCCAAATTGAGGATGTTGAAACACCAGCATGACACAAAAGACACATTGAAAGCCCTGTCTGCCACGGAGCACGTGTGGCTTCAGGGCTGAGGGGACTCTCAGAGAGAAGTGGTGTTTTCTTCCAAGCTTCAGGATTTGGGTTTGGTGTTTTTCTTTTTTTCTTTTTCCCCCAAAGCACAGAGGCATCTCCTTGTCTGGAGGAGTCAGGAGGTTATGAAATGCTGTTTTCACATGTGAATCTCAGAAGTTGACATTCAGGTGGGCTTGGTGGCCGTGGCTGAGGGGAGGAGCTAGAGGCTGTAGGAGTTGGACTGGGGTTTGGGGCTGAGGAGAAGAGGGGGAGAGGAGTGGCTGGACTTAGGAAATCCTTAAACAGCCTTGTCTGTGCAGAAGAGAGTTGCTGGCTTCCTCATGGGGGACAGGATGTCCCTTTTCCCTCCGAAGGAAAGGGGAGAGACCAGGAGCAAATCGAAGAAAGGCCCAGGGATGGAGTTTTAGCCACCAGTCACACACACACACACACACACACACACACACACACACGTCTAGCTGGAGCAAATAACAGCATTATCTCCATCCCTGACTCCCACAGAGATGACCCAACACGGGGGCAGGTGTCCACAAGTTGACTCTTTCTAGAAAACTATAGGCAGAACCACCCAGCTGAGAAGCCTGCAAACTTCACTTTTCTCCTTGATTGACAGGGTGGGTAAGGAAGGCAGACGGGGTGGCAGGAGGACCTTCCTAGGAAGCCATGGCTACTGAGTTGTCTGGTTTTGGCCAGAGCCCAATGACTATCTGTGACCCCGTCTCAGAGTTAGATGTTGCTCTAAGAAACCCCAGGCACTAACAAGTTAATTTTGGGAAGCTTCTGTGGGCTCTCGTGATGGAACCAGGAAGTAGGGCCTGCTAGGTGGAGACTGGGTCCCTTACGGTTTCATTCATAACTCTGTTCCCGTGGGCCCTGGCCTGGCTCCTATCGCTATTGCATCTCTATGAGGTTCCTGGGTTTTGTGTGGACAACAAAGACTAGGCTGCTGTAATTACCCGGGACACTGCTGCAGCCTTGCCTGGTAACTGCCCTGACCTCTCTGCAGGACACAGTGGCCTCTGCCTGCGCCCTCTGAGAAGGGGGGTGCTCTTTGTCCTCAAGAGCCCTGAGGCCAGAGAGTGCAGCCTGCTTGGTCTCTAAGCTCCAGCAGGGAGACTGGGGCAGGACTCTGCCCTCAAAGATGGAGGGAGGCAGAGAATAGCAATGCCGCCATTCCCCAGGACGGGGCCTGGGCTAGTCACCAACTCATCCTGTGATAACTGGATTCTCCCATTAGTGGCAGAGATGGAGGGAGGAAGAGGTGGTAGGAGGTTGAACCTTACTGACTGCTATGGGCCAGCAGGTTTACTCTGCTAGACCTCAGCTTGCTGATCTGTAAAATGGGCTCAAGGGCAGAATGCTCAGCATACCATTTCGCTGCTGGGCAGGTGAAGCAGATGTGGGCATGGGCCCCCAAAGGCTCAGAAGGCCCTGGTGCAGAATGGATAGTACATGAAGGGTCTGGTTTCGAGATCCTAGAAGCATATTCCAAAAGCTGCCTTCCTAGCTGGGCTTATCTCCCTGGCTGTCCATGATCAGCTTGCATGCCCCCTGTGATGGGCGCTCACTGCCTCTGTGCTGCCTTCTGTGCACAGCTGTGAGTGTTAGCATGCTTTGCCTTCTGGAAATCCAGACGTTTCAGCCTGCAGTCTGGGCTTGAGGTCCTGAGGGGCTTTCAGACCAGACTCACTTCTTCTCTGAATGACCGTGGGTTCAAGACTAGCATCTACTCTGACATGGGGAAGGGACACCTTCCAGATGGCTGTTTCCGGGCCTCGTGAGCAGTGCTTTGGGAACAGTGGGGAAGGGTCTTCTTGAGGCGTTCACTGTCACCTGCCTTTGGGGGCCAGGTCTGCCTCTTGTCACTTCCCTCGGGGCTGGAGTGACAGGGCAGGGGCCCCACAGTTCCTGTTTCTTAGGAGCTGATGTCTAGCAAGGGCAGGAAGATCAGCCCAAATAAATAATTCACCACTGGCTGGCCACCTGCCACGGGCATGTGAGGACAGGAATAAGTAGAGCCCCTCTCCCTGGTGGCACTTTGTGGCTGTAGACTTGCTCTCCAAATTTGTTTAGCCTCGGTAACAGCAGTGTGGGCTCACTGCTATTTGGGATTACCCCATTGAACAGAGAAGAAAACGGAGGTTTGGAGAGGTCAAAAGACTTGAGGCAAAGCCAGGACTCTGTTTGCATCAGCCCTCTGCGCTACTTGTGTCATGGTCCAGGGAGCAAGAGACCCGGGGGGCTCACATGTTGTAGAATCCAGTGTGGACCCCAAAAATAGGAGGAGCTGGGGACAAGCGGCTGAGGAGGTGCTGTTCCCAGGAAAGGTTGCAGGTGGGCCTCAGCCATCCACCTGCCTCCATCAGGCAGTATGGCGCCCTGTGCTTATGGCACTATCTCTTCCAGCTAGAACTTGCTGGGAGCCTCACATGCTGCCTCCACGGCCCCTGGGCTTCTGCATGTTGGGTTCATACTAGGCCAGGGCCCTAGAGCAGGACACAGAGGTGTTTCCAGCTTCTGGTCCCCAGATAGCCCAAGACTCTCCTGGGCTGCTGTGGCTTCTGTAGCTAAAGAGAGTGACTTCCTCTGGTGAGGTCAGTCTCCAGGCTACATGGGGGTGCTGGCCTCGGGCCCTTGGGTTCCATCTGCCCCCGTGGTCTGTATCCCTGTGTCTGGTAGTCTGGAACTCAGCCAAGTGCCACTCCAGGTTGAGGCTGCAGCTGATGTGATGCAGGGCAGCAGGCAACCGGGTAAGCACACAATGCCCAGCACACCAGTGCAGGTAATAGATGTAGCCTGAGAAGGCCCCAGGCCACCCCTCCTGTCAGGCTCAGCTGCCGGGGTTACTGCAGGATTGTGCTAGGGGAGGCCAGGGTGTCTGAGCTAATTAGATTTCTTAGATTTCAACGCTCCCCTAATCCTGTTAGCCTGCCTGTAATTGTAACCACTTCAAGGTTTTGGCTGTGGCAGGCTGTTGAGGACAGAAGGTATGGGGACTCTGCTCTGCCCCAGCCCTATCCTGAGACAGAGGATAGTGCCACCAGGGAGAGGGGCCTTTGCCTTCCTAGCGCTCCAGGGCGGAGGGTTAAGGATGGTAAGTGTGTGTGGTTTTCCATGGCATCTTGGCTGTCAGAGATGTGGCTCTCAAGATCTTCCGGCTCATGGGCGTGATGGCGCACGCCTGTAATCCTAGCACTCAGGAGGCAGAGGCAGGAGGATTACTGTGAGTTTGAGACCAGCACGGGTTACAAAGCAAATTCAAGACCAGCCTGAACCACATAGGGAGACCCTGTCTCAAAAAGACCCCCTCTAAAAAAAGATCTTCTGACTCAGACCCTTCACAGTACCAGTGGGGAAACTGAGGCCCACAGAGGGGCAGGGACCTGCTGACAGCCGTGATTGTTGGCAGTGGCAGATTGTCAAAGACTGGTAACGTGATTTGTGATCTTTGCTTGTGGAGACACCAGGGCAGGTCTGGAATTCCCAGGGGTTGGTGAGCCATCCAGAGATGTCTAGTTCCCGGGATGCGGGTTGAGGGGCCTCATGTGTCCTCTGGCCTATGCCCCAGTTGGCAGCTACCTATCGTCCCTCCCCTCCCCCAGGTACGTACATTGGTGCCTGTACACACACGCACACACACCCGCCCCATCTTTCCCAGACACTTGTCCAATTCATTGCACACCAGGAAGTGGCCAAGCTGCCCAGTGGGGGAGGGTGTCGAATACGATCGCTTTGTACTTTCAGTGGCTCTTTCTTCCAGAAGTCTGTCTTGGTATCTGGCCTGAATGCAGACTGCACCCACTCTACATCCTCTTTCCTCTCCGGCCCCATTCTCATCACCCCTGCCTGCTCCACCCACAGGGTTGAACCCCTGCCCAGCACCCCATGCTGCCCTCCAAGCTCGGGTGCAGCAGGCAGAGAAGCTGGAAGCCGCTGTCTTCTTCAGGACCTCCCTGGCACTGGGCTTTGAGCTCCTGAGCATGGGGAATCAGGGGCACCGATTGGGTTACCTACTCTGGCCTTTCTTTTCTAGCCCAGGAAACTGAAGCTTGGAAAGCAGCAGTTGGCTCCATCCAAGGTCAGCAGTGAATGGGCGGCAGAGCCAGGCCTGGAACCTGGTCACTCCCAGCCCAGGCGCTCATTAAACATTTATTGAGCATCTACTGTTGGCCAGGCCCAGCCCCCTTCTCTGCTCTTTCAAGCACATAAATAAGTACTCTTCCTGCCCTGACCTGGGAGCCCTGCTGAATAGGGGAGGGAGGGGTTTGCTTCTGAGTTCCAGATGGGGTGGTCCTGGGTGCCATTAGAGCCCCAGCCCTGCTGCAGGCATCTTCAAAGGTGGGTTGCTTGCAGGGGTAGCCATGTCCCACAGAATCATTCCAGGGAGGGCACAGAGTGTCTTAGTGCAGACGATGGGTGGCTTGCCCACCTGCCCCAGGCCTCCTGTGCTGGCTTTATATCCCTGGCAGAGCTAATAGGAGGCTGATTCATTCCTGCTGTCACTTCTGTGATGGGAGGAAGGGCGGGAGCCTTCTCTCTCCACCCTGTGCCAGCCCAGGTGAGAGCTTAGGAGGGAGGAGATGCTGGGGCCTGGACCTTGCCCTGCTGGCACAGCCCTTGCCCCACTCCCACCCCTGCCCACGGTGGACCTTGACCACAGCTGGGAAGTTGGGCACACAGCTGCCAGCAGCCAGCACCCTGGGCTCGGAAACCTCTGGAAGAGAGTCCCCAAGTTTTCTCTTGGCCTTGCAAGTGGAAAGTGCCTTTGAGAACCTCTCCACCCTTCCAGTTCAAAGGTGGGGGAACCCCAAGCCCAGAGAGGTACAGGGACCAGCCACAGGTCGAACAGCAAGACGTGGTCCCTGGGGTGTGGGGTCTGGATGTGGGCATGGAGTGTACCAGCAATGTCCTGCTATTATTTGCACCTTCCAAACAACTTACCCAAGGTGTACTGTCAGTGCCATGAAAGCCAAGGTCCCTTGGGGAATGCAGTTGTTTCTGACTGTCTCCATCAGTTTGGGGTCAGCTCTCAGCCTCAACTTTTGTGAGCCCTGGGACTCTGGACAAGTTATCTTTCACTTCTCTGATCTCAGCCTCCACGTCTGTTCAAGACTTACTACTTCTGGAGCAGCCAGTAATATACTGCCTTCCCCTTAGGGTGACAAGATAGTGTGCGCAGCACATAGCAGGTAGTCAGTGCTCAGCAAACAGAAGCCTTGGCTCCTGTCGCACCATTGTGCCCCCAGTGCAAAATGACACTGAAATGCCAGTGGGACCTTTTGTGGAAGCCCCAGGGCTTCCATGTTCTAGCATTGTGGCTGGGCCCCAGGGATGGTTTACCTACTTGGAACCACCTCCCCAGGTGTCTCTCATGGGGAGGGCCAGGGCCAGGGCCAGGTCCACATGCAGAGAAATTCTCTCTGGAGCCCCTTTCCTGGCTCTTCTACCTAACTTCTGCGCTGCTCCACCCTGCAGATCTCTGTCACTTTAGCTGGCCTCCTTTTCTTTCCTTGTCTTTGTTACCAGACCACAAATCTGTGGTTGGGCAGTCCCAAAGACAAGGCCAGTTGGGCATTGCTATGTGGCTGCCCTCTTCCTCCTGCCCACCCACCCTTCCAATCCAGCTCAGTGTGTGACCTCTTTTGTGGAGAAGACATTGTTTTTAATGACTCTGCTTCTAATCCAGTTTTCTGGTGAGAAACCGAGGCCAGGGGAACAGAGGAGGCTTGACCAGGGTCACCGACGCCTCTGGGCAGTCTACCTGGCATAAGGGCTGAGGACAAGTGGCAGGCAGATGTGGCCTCCTGCCAAGCTGACTTCGTCTTGAAACTATCCCTTCTTGGCTCTATGAGGTACACCAAAAGTCAGGGTTCATTGTCCCCAGAAAGTGCTAGGGATGAGGGTGATGGAGGGAAGTCCCCACCCACACCCTCTTCCAGGAAGGAAGGGCCAGTTTAAGCTCCCCGTGGGGTCAGCAGGCCAGTTTCAGTGGTGCTGGCCACTGGGTTCGTGTCCCCTCCTTAGTGCAGGGGAACCTTGGCATCACCGAAAGGAGCACCCTCAGTCTTCAGGAGGCCTGGCTGCTGTGGCTTGGGATATCCTGGTAGCTCGTGGGGAGAGCCGTGTCCCTGATCTGTGACCATGGGTGAGTCATGTCGCCTCCCTGGTGCCCAGGCACAGTCCTTGTGTCTGGCTCTGAGAAATGGGTTTTGTGGATGGCGGAGAAAGAGTTGAGGGGCTTCCTGGCCACCAGCTCTTGGGCTCCAGGGTGGCCTTGTGCCTCTGATCTTGGAGAAGAGCAAGACACTCTGGTGTGATTTTCTATTCCATGTTTGGTGACTGGACCATGAAACTGTGAGCTGAGCGTCCATTTCTCTCCTGCTTGACACCGCATTTCTGCTTGTGCCTCTTCTGCCAAACTAGTCCCTTTAGGGAAGAGGAGTGGGCCTGCTTTGGGTGTGAAATGCTCATGGGCCCCAGAATTCTTAGGCCTCCCTCATAGCCAGCTCCCCAGAGGTACCTGGGCCCTGTGATCCGCCCATCCAAGGGCCCCCACACACATACTTTTCTTTCCTCGATTCCTGGGATCTGTGATTCGCAAAACCACAAGGGATCTTTTCAGCCACCTCAGCCAATACCCCTGAGACGAATGACTTACAACTGTGTGTATCACCCCCAAACGGCTTCCTCTCATGCGCTGTACCCCAGAGACTGGCTGCTCCTCGCCTCCCAGCAGCTCCCCACCAGAAAGTTCCAGGTCATGTTTCAGCCTAGGAGGATACCTGTGCCCTGTGTGTATCTCAGGACCATGGAGAAATGGTGAACTTGGCTCTCAGGAACTCCCTGTGGAGGGATCGTGTCCCCAGACTTCTCTCCACATGAGCTCAAGGCTGGAGTAGGCAGAGCGGGTTCCCTGGAGGTAGTGGCTTTTCTTATTTCCCCTGGGCCTCTTCATTTTCCTTCTCGGCCCCTGGTAAGAGTCTGGGCAGCTTGGAGATGTCAGGCCTAGCTCGGGTCATGAGACATGGAAGTCAGCTGGGAGGGAGGTCCCGACAGCATCCCTCGGGCCCCAGGGCAAGAAAGTGGCCTGGCATCTGCTGATCAGCAGGGTCACGTGTGCTAGTGGATCGGGACCGCAGTCCATCTTCCTGGCCTCTGCGGGGTATGAACTGGAGTCCTTGCTGGGAGGTGGCCGGTGTGGGGTCCGGGGCTGGGATAAATGCTTGCTTCCCAGCCTGTCTCCTCGGCTCACCCTGCCACTCTGCCAGGGCATGTCCTGCAGTGTCCTCAGGCTGCAGAGTCCGAGTGCTCCGTAGAGAGCACTGCATTTGGAGTCCTTACTGCCTGCTGCTGCAGCGTCACTGCGGGCTGTTGGGAGAGTGACAGAAGGGCTTACCCTTTGCCCGATGTCCAGGGTCACATGCTGTTCGGTGTCACTGTCGTGTTAGGGAGGTAGTGTCTTATTACCAAGCACAGTGATGATGATATCGGCGCAGACAGACGTGGAGACTGTCCAGGCCAACCCTTCATTTAGCTGCTGAGTCGGATCCCAGAGGGGACCCGTCCCTCATAGAGCTGGAACTGAAACCCGGGACTCCAGCCACCCACCCAGGGCTCAGCCTTACCTTGTCACTGCAGAAGCTGTTGCTAGGGTGAGGTCCTGCCAGGGAGAGGTCCCTTTGAGGCTATGGGGGGCACTGGCCTCTCCTAGAGCCTCTGCTCCCCCAGAGCCCGTGGGCCTGGGCAGGTGGTGTCTGCTGTGGTCTTTGAGGATAGCTGGCTCTGTAGCAGGCCGGGAGCCCACAGGAGACCCCTTGCCCAGTGTCTGGCCCACCTGGCCACAAGTGGCGGCCTTGGAAGCAGTCGTAAAAGCAATGTCTTCCCGGCAAGAATCTGTGGCTATCATTCCATGCCCGGTGCGATCTGTCCCAGGGCCCAAAAAGCGAAGTCACCCAGAACATTGGCAGCTTCTCTCAGCTCTGTTTTCCAGACACGGGGACTGAGATCCAAAGAAGGAAGGTGCTCTACAAAGAGCTAACAGAATGCTAAGTTCCCCACGCTGGAAACTGGTGTGGGCTGGCTGCCCTCTGCTTCCACACTGCTCCCTGAGGCTGTCCTTGGCTGCCCAGGGCCAGGTGCGCATGAAAGAAGGGACCGTGTGCCTCCTCTCCCAGGCCAGTCCCTGCTTCCCTCTCGGGCCTGGGGAGCCAGGCACAGGGGCCAGTGCATGCTTGCTTATTGCTAGGGGTCCACATGCCAGCTTGGACCAGCTGTTTGTGAGAGTCTGAATCCCCAGTGCTCTGCTCCTGGGGAGAAGAGTGCCTGGGATCCTTTGCCCTTCCACCGGCAAAGACGAGTCCATTTATTCATCCATTGAGTTTGCTGAACACCCGCTATGCACCTGGCCTTGGAGATACAGTGGGGAACTTGACAGAGACCCCTGCTCACGATCAAGCAGATGATAGATGGCAAGACAAGAACATAATGATGTCATGAGCTACAAGTGCTTGCAGAAAAGTGCACCAGGACAAGGAGGTAGGAAGTGAGAATTTAGAGGGTGGTGTTGTGGTAATCAAGGAAGGCTTCTCTGAAGAGGCTGCATTTGAGCAGATATTCCATGTGTGCATGTGTGTGTGTGTGTGTGTGTGTGTGTGTGAGAGAGAGAGAGAGACAGAGACAGAGACACAGACAGAGACAGAGACAGAGAGAGAAAGAGAGACAGAGAGAGAGGGAGAGAGAGAGAACCTGTCAGCAGGCAGACGACAGGGGACAGTGCTTGCAAAGGCCCCGTGCAGGTACATGCGGGGTACACTCTGGGACAGGGAGGAGGCCTGCGTGGATGGATGGAGCCAGGGAAAAATGGGAAGTAGAAGCAGAAGTCAGCGGAGTGACCAGGGACCAGGTCACAGAGGGTCTTGCTGAGCACAAGAAAAGCTACTGACTTCATGCTCAGTGATTCAGCAGCCACTGGAGGATTTTAAGTAAAGGACTGGGACTTTCTGATGTGCCTGCTGAGAAGATCCCTCTGGCTGGTGCACTGAGAACAGTGTGTGGCAGTTGTTCCGGGCAGGGTGTGCATATGTGGTCCTGAGGCTCAGACCCAAGGACTTGGGTGTGCTACACAGTGCTCTACCACTGACCTACACCCCTGGCCTGGCTGGGCACTTTTCACTGCAACTCAGGAAAGGATGCTGCTGGCTTGGACCAAGGTGGTCAGCAGAGATGGTGAGAAAGGTCAAGCCCGGGGTTGAGTCTGAGAATTAATGGAACCCACGCACGGAAGCCCATGCGAAACACCTGTGCACCTGCAGAAAGCAGGTCCTAGGGATCAGGCCTTTCTATGTAGTCTAGGCTGGCCTCGAACTCTTGGGGATCCTCCTGCCTCAGCCTCCTGAGTGCTGAGATTTCAGGCATATGCCACCACACCCCGCTCCTTTTGTACTGCTCTGTCGTAAGCTGCTCATTTCACAGTTGGAAAAGCAGAGGCCTGGGAAGTGTTTCTAGCATTCTGGTCTACATGTACAACTTTGTCATTCTGCATTTGGTCTCCATCCTCCTTCCAGGCCGACTCACTTCCTTTCATCTCCTGAGCTGTCATGTCCTGTGATGCTTTTCTGGCATGCCAGTGCCCCTCAAGCCTCTGCACATGCCAGTTCCTCCAGCCTTGCCCCTCAGTCTGGTAGGCTCCTACTCATCCCCAGGAACCCAGCTCAAAAGCTACCCCCTCATTACTCTCAGACGTTGCAGACTCTTCACACTGCAGATTCTCCCACTCCTCTCCTCCCACTTTCCAGAGCCCAGGATAACCTGGGTTGGGGCTGGGACCAACCCCCCACTTCATACCCTCTTTCTGCTCTGTGTCCTCACTGCCCAGCCCAGAGGAGGGAACAAAAACATTTCAATGTATTCCTGGAGCAGTAGCTGGTTACTGTGGAACCAAGGAAGTGTTGCAACTTCCTGAAGTTGGGGTTGGGGTCACAAAAGGCGGCTGTGTCTTGACTCTAGGGGATCAACCCAGGAAGACCATCCTGGGACACTTACTAACTCACCTTCAGGAGGCCTGTCCCTGTTCCTCACCCGTCTGTGAGACAGGCACGTTGGCACGGTCGGGGTCCGTGTCTTAACATTCCAGATCCCTGTAGCTCCAGTCTTTTCACAGGGCCACGGGCAGCCCTTGCCCTCTGTGGGCCTCAGTTTCCCCAAGATACCTGCCGGGTCAGGTATCACCAGGTGTCAGTCCTGGTGGCCTGGCTGACCCTCGATAACTAACTGAGGTTCCCATGGCTTGCAGAGGCACAAGGAGGGACGTCCTGACTGCCAAGGTGAGCAGGAGGCAGGCAGAACAGGAGGGTGGGCTGGGGGAGCCAGCCAGCTGGTTCTGGTCTGAGCCCGTGCAGGCTCTGGGTCACCTCTGCTCCCGCTGAAGGCAGCCTGAGCCAGCACTGGAATGCTGGGGTGGCCCGTGTCTCTGGTGGATGCGGCCCACCTGCATTGCATGTAAGGCCCTGACTTGCCCTGTGTGGTTCACTTGCCCTGTGTGGTCCGCATGTCCTGGGCTGGCCCCGGAGCTTGTCCCCTGCCCGCAGTGGTTGTGTAGGTGGGCAGTGTGTTCTTACTGTCTCTTCTCACCGCTTCGCTGCCCAGAAACCGTGAGTTAGCCAAGCACAAAGCTGCATCCATGCAGCTGGTACCCTCCCCTTTGACCCTACAGCACCGAGCAGGGCGCTTCTGAGGCGCCACACCCGCATGTGGGACACACATCTGGCCTGTCCAAGACAGTGAGGCCAAAGGTCCAAGATGCTCAGCACTGGCCCTGAGCCTGTCCCCACTGCCGTTGCTTCTGTTATGGGCCTGATACCTGCCTGGCACTTAGGAGTGGCTGGGAGGAGACGCCCGCTCGCTCATCAGTGAAATGGGCCGAAGGACCTAGGAGGGGCATGGAGGCCAATAGCTCATGCTGTCCAGAGCCCCGTGGAAACACTTACGATGCTAGAGGCGGGCAGACATGGGTGCTGCCCCAGAGACGCTCCTGGTACCCTATTTTGTGGGAAAACATAAATCTGGACCTTTTATATATGAGAATCCTGGGCTGGCCCTGGGGCTCAGCAGTAGAGAGCTTGCTGGCCCTGGCTTCGATCCCCAGCACGGCAGAGAGGGATGAGCGTCTGATTTTGGGCATATATCCCCCATCCAGTTTGGGGCCGGTGCCCAGGGGCCAGGAATCCCAGGAGCAGTCCAGAGGTGTCTTTGCTGCCCTTACGGCCCCCTGAGTTTCTAGTGTAGGACAGGACAGAGCCCCAAGACAGCACTGAGCTTGGAGGAGGCTCTCGCCAGGATTAAGAGCTCCTTTTTCCAGCCCAGGCAAACTCTTGGCTCTCCTCCCCATTGGTGCCCGAATGGACACCAGGGATCCTCTTTTGGAGGCTCACTTTGGTTAAGCAAGGGCCTCACCATCCCCATGCGCATGGATGCAGATAGGACAAGTTCCTCCGCCCTTCCTCACCTGTGGGATGTCTCAAGGGTGACCCCCAGGTGCCCCCAGCCCTTTGCATTCTGCCTTCTGCTCGGTGAGGACAGCAGCTGTATCCCCAGACAAGAACTGGAGCGGAGAGGTGCTCTGTGGTTACTGAGTGACGGATGGACCTCAGCTACCTGCATGGCTCAGCTGGTTGAGAACCCCAGTGTGTGCCACTAATTCGAGATTCAGTGTTACGTTTGCCTGCTGGCGTTTTGCTCAGCATACAAGGTCGTTAAAAAGAAAATCAACTGGATGTAGTGGCACAAGTCTATAATCCCAGCATTCAAGAGGCTGAGGCAGGATGATCACTAGGAGTTCAAGGCCAGCCTGAATGAGATAGTGAGACCCTATTTCATAGAAACCAAAAAACAATTTTGTGGGGGGAAGCTCTTTGACTAGGACTGGTTTCCTATACTTTTGGCCAATCCCTGTCTGTCAAAATCAGTGCTTTCTGGCTGGGGATTTTGCATTTCCTTTATGTGTCTTGTTAGGGCAGCTACTTTCTCTGTTTTGAAGCCATATTCTACCCCTTACATTATTTAGATTTCTCGTGCCAAAAAGGCTGAGAAGGTTGGTAAACACTCTTTGGTTGATCTTTGCTTTGGTGTTTTCACCCCCATGTGTATTCAGTTTTATCTGCCTTTTCTACCTGCCTGAACCACAGGCCTCCAACCCTTCTCCTTACTGTTTGCTTAATGGTGCTGCATCTGCTAGGATGGCTGTGTGTGGTTGTGCATGTTGCTTACTGTACAACTTGCGGCTGGCGTTCACACTATGGTCTCCGTAGATTATACAACTATTAAATAATTTTATGGCAGATGGTAAAGTGTTTTGAGGAAGGGGGCCTTGCCCTGATTCTCATAAAGCCACAGTAAGAATGAGGAGTAGGACTGACATCACCTTACAGCTCGGGCTGAAATCTGGAAGTCACCGTGACACCTCCCCAGGACCACAGCCTGAGACACTGGGTTTCTGTCCCCGCTTCCCTGCCCAGAGCAGACTTGTCGGGGGCCAAGTCAGGGACTGACCCGCTACCCAGGGTTTGCAGAGCCGCCCTCCTCCCCGCCCAGGCAGCAGTCTTATCCCCCGTGTTCTCCTCTGTCCTTCCCCTTGACCACCAGTGTGGGCCTTAATAAAGGATGCCTCTGCTCCTGTCACTTCCTCTACTTTGCTTGAGATGCCCTCAGGCCTTCCTGTTCCTGAACCCTGGCATTCAAGGCCCCTCCTGCCTCATTCTGGTGGAGACTGCGGGAGCCTTGGGAGTCCCCAGGGTCCAGTCCTCCCCACTCCCTGCTTCCCCCCATTTCCTGGCTGCTTCTGCAGCCCAGTCTAGCAGCATGGCAAGTCCCCTCAGGGACCCCAGCCACAGGCAGGCTCTGGCACCTGGCTCCCAGCAGCACCTTTGGCCTTTTGGCATGGATTCTATCCACAGCGCTTCCTGCCTTGATGATTAGTGCCGTCTCCCTGACCCTGCGCTGGCTCGTGGTTCTGAGGTTTGGAAAAAGTATGTGTACTCTGGGTTGGCACTTTGGGAATGACCCATACACCCGCTTGAAAAAGAGGCGAAAGCGTCACAGCTGCCTGGGTGCACCGAGGGCCAGGCTGGCCTCCCCGAGCTCCTCCCAGCCTGGCTGTTTTACACAAAGCTCCTGGGTCCGGCGACACCTGTGAGTCAGCAGAGCCCGCACCGCCGCCCGCTCGGCTTCCTGGGAGAGCTGGCTTCACCGAAGCAGCAGCTGGGCCAGGCCGCAGGGCCTCTTGGGCAAGACCCTGGGCAAGGCCCAGGCCTCGTACGCGCAGCCTACGCATGGGCCAGCCTGCAGGCACACAGGCACATGGGCTCCAGCTTGCCACAGCGCCAGGGCGGGCGGAGGGAGGGCCACCGTGGTTGGGTAAACATGGCGATCTGGCCTGCCCGGGCACATCTCTGGCACTGCCAGTGACTGCGGGACAACATTTCACAGAGCTAGGAGTTGCCAGGTGTCAGGGAGAGGGTGACAGGGAGGGACACGAGGGAGCCTGCAGGGCCTCCCCTGGGACTTTGCCCCTCCAGTGTCTGGTGGAGACTGCGGGAGCCTTGGGAGTCCCCAGGGCAGCCTCTGCCTGCTCCTGTCCCCCTGTCCCTGGCCATCTCCTCTCCACCATGCACTGAGTCCTGGGGAGTGGGTGTGCTGTGTGCCTGAGCTTGGCCTGACGCTGGCGCGCCTGTCCCCTGAGCAGGCTGTCCCTGCTGCAAGTGTGCTCCAGGCCACGTCCACCCAAGCAACATGGGAACATCCACTGAGTAGCTGGCACTGTGCTCCGGGGACTTCATGCTGTCATAGCATACTCTGCAGGGGGTGGCATTGTCCCACTTTCCCAAGGAGGAAGCTGGAGCTCGGAGGGTTCCCTCAGTTACCAAAGGGAGTCTGGGCTCTTCCTTCATGAGGACTTGTGCAGACAAGTTGCCGCCTCTGCCCCACTGCCTGGAGAGCCCTGAGCAAGTGCCTGGGCCCTGCGGCCCTGGGGAGGTGGGCAGCAGCCTGTGGGCAGCAGGTGGTGATCTTATCCCAGGGGAGATCTTCTCTGAAGGCTAGGGCAGGAGCACCTGCACTCGGGGTCCTTCTGTCCCCAGTGACCCCGCTTCCTTTGCACTTGGGTAAACACAGTCAGGGCACTGGCATGGGTGGCCAAACAGCTCGCTGTCCTATCCGAGGTGAACTGGGCTTGGGTGCTTTTGCCTTCTGTGTTTTCTTTCCCTTGGTGTTGGTTCCAGTGCTGAGTCTCTGCCTCATTCAGGGTGAATAGTAGTCCCCTCTCCCGGGGCCCTCTAACCCCGTGGGGCCCTAGGACTGCTCTGTCGGTCTGACAGGAGCAGGTAGGAGCTGGGGTGCTGGGCCCGTGGGCACTGGTGTTTGCTTCGAGCTCCCTGCAGGTGGAATTGCAAGCAAGGCGTTGGCTGGGCAGGAGCAGGGCCACTGGCTGCACCTGGGACAAGGGAAGACCTGCCTATTCCTTTGTCCCCCTCCCCCTCCCACCCCAGGCCACCCTGTCCATTTTACCCAGGTGCCTCTGCCCCATGTGTGCCCGTGAGAGCTCCTGGTTTTTGGAGGGGAGGGGACAGGTTCCAGAGACTGGATGAGCCAGAGTGTCATTTTCTTTCTGTGGTTCTCCTTTCAAGCTGTCACGGTAAATCTATTTTACTTGTCACTTTGTAAATCATTATGCAGGATTAAGCCTTTTACCAGCTTTTAAGGCTTCTGCCACCATGGACAGCCGACCTCTCCCCGAGCCTGCCTTCCTCTTTCTCCCCTCTGCCTTTGGCACGTCCCTGCCGCTACTTCTCCAGGTGCAGTTGTTAGCATGCAGGTGGGGATGTGCGGGACAGCGCGCCATCGCTGGATTAACTGCCCCGTTTTATAGATGGGAAAACAAGCCCGGGGGAGGTAGAGGTTCATGGACTGGTTCCTCCTATGCTCCATTTTTCCTGAAGCAGAAGGAGGGAAGTCACTGAAAGTCACAAAGCGTGGGGGCGCTGCAGCCGGAGGGGCCGTGCCTGTTCCTGGGTGGGTTTGGCCTGCTGTGGCTATGGTGAGATGGCGCAAGACCGCCAGGGAGCTCCTGCCTGGGAAAGGAGAGGCGCTGCGGGCAGAAGGCCCTCTGTACCCTCCCAGAGTGTGAGCCAGTGGGTGGTGATGGGCCTGGGCCACCCGCCAGGGTGGCAGAGAGCTGGAGTGGGGGTGCAGTGGGCAGCGCCACCGTGGCATGTAGGATCCCATTTATTTATTTCTCCAGAAGTCTGCCCTGCTTCAGAGAAGGCTTGGTGATGCGAGAACAATGAAACCATTCGCTGAGACGGTCTCAGTCTAGGAGAGTGGCCGGGCTGCTGGGCTGAGAGCCAGCAGTGGGAGCGGTGTGTTTCCATCACGGCTCCATCTGGAGAGGCTGCTCAGAAACGCACGGGCAGAGGGGACCCACCCACTGCACGAGCAGGTCGAGTGGGTGTCCTGAGGCCAGGCTGTCCATCCTCGAATCTCGCCGGCTTTCTCTGGGGACAGTGTGGCCTGGACCCCAGGGTGGGGCCTTCCTCCTTGTTAGCAGGGTCCAGTGCTGCCACCCACCTGTCAGCTTTGCCAACAGTGGTCCCAGCCATGGGGGCCACATACGCCCAGCTTGTGTCCCTCTTACCACCCAGCCTCCTTTGTCTTGAACACTGGAGATCATTACTGGCCAGTCTCAGTCTGCCTGGCTAGAGCACCTCTTTGGGCTGGCCCTGTGTTTGGCACAGAGGCTCCCCTAATGGGGACCCCCACTGGGCTGCTCATACTCTCTGTGTTAGTCACTTTCCCTTCCCTGGGATAAATACCCAACACCCACAGCTTAAAAGAGAAGGTGTTTACTTGGTTCATGGTTTCAGAGGTCCAGTGCATAGTGAGCTAGCTCCAAGGCAGAAGCAGCACAGTAAAAGGACCTGGGTGCAGGAAAGCTGCCCACATCATGGCGGCCAGGAAGTAGAAAGAAGGGAGGAGCTGGACACAAAAACAGACCCTTCTAGGTCACAACCCACCCCTCCCCTAGGCTTGCCTCCTAACAACACAGAACTCTCCCATGGATGAATCCACTGATGAACATAGGATAATCCAGTTAACCTCCAAAGGCCCCACCTCTGTACATGGGAGACATTTGGGATCTAAATTATAACATGACAACCCTCTGCTGTTGCCATCTCCACCCCACCACCATGTGGTTTGCCTCCTCCTAGACTTGCGAAGGCCAGGGCTTTGTCTCTTGTACTGCTGGCACAGGGATTGTCAAGGCACAGGCTAAGGTGCTATTTCTTACATAGAAATGTGGCCAAACCAAAGTCCTGAGACGTTGTCCTCAAGGAGTTTCAGCTCCTTGGTAGATGGGAAGGCTCCAGAGGCCCTGAAGGCTCCAGAGAAATCAGGGTAGGGGTTCCCGGGTGTGAGAGACAACCATGGGCCAGAGTGGTCTCAGAGGGCCACTTGGAGGAGGCAGCATTTAAGGGGAGTGCTTTGGTTAGTATAGGGCAGGGAAGTGGGAGAGGAAGGGTAGTTTGGGAGGTGGAAGGGCAGGAAGAGCGGAAGGAGTATGCATGTGGGGCTCCTGGGGGCGGCTCACTCAGTGCCAGGGACTTTAAGGGAGTAACAGTGGAGGCATCTGCATGGATGGCCAGTACCCAAGGGAAGGCAGGATTTGAGGGGACTTGTCCTGCAGGAGAGGAGGTTGCACTGAGCAGGAAGGTAGAGACAGAGCAATGTTTTAGAAGATTAGTCTGGCGGCAGGGAGCTGCCAGGGTTAGAGGAGACTGGAGCCCTGCTAATTACACAGGCCGGCAAGTCCCTCAGGTGCCCTCAGTACCAACCTGTTGCCTGCAATGGTGGGAGGGCGAGGGTGGCCTGTCCTCCTCCCAACTTGTCCATGCCAAGGAGGAGGAGACAGCAGAGGATTCTGAAGGTGCGGTGGAGTGCTAGCTTGGAAATCTCCGTCCTTAGCCCATAGAGTAGGGAGATCCAGCAGCACCCTCACCCCATCCTGGCACAGCTGAGGAGCAAATGAGGCACAAGGAAGGGATGTCCCCCGTGCGCTAACATTGCTGGATTATCCCCTTGCTAGAAAGTCTGTGACATGGCCCACTGGAGGTCTCTGGCCTGCCTACGTTCTCTGAGTTGCAGCCCACTTGGGATCTGAGATTTGTTACCAAGCCGCGTGGCTGTGGGCAGTCACCTCTCTTTTCCAGGCCTCAGTGTTCTGCTCTGTGCCCAGGCACACCCCAAAACTCCTGCCCCCGCCCCGCTGGCTCACAGGGAACGCACACTGGGCTCCGTGCTAGGAGAGCGCGCCGGGCCTGGGTGCGGTTAGGGGCGTCCTCTGTGGGCAGGGCTCCAGTCACCTGGCGGGACTGTTGTCATGACAGTGTCACAACACTAGCCTGTAAGCCTTGGGACCAAAGCCAGGAGGTTCCACTGCGTGCCTCTGGGTCTCTGGCAACTTCTAGAGCCATTTTGCATTTACTTGTGTGTCCCATGGCCACCCCCCCCCGCTGGTCTCCTTGGTAACCCACCCTTATCAGATCCCTGTCTGTGCCTCACTCCCGCCCAGCCAACCTCTGAGTGACACTTGCATCCCAGCACCAGCTGCAAGCAGCCGTCAGGTAGCTTGCTTCTCTGTAACGTGGGGTTTGGGGGCTTTTAAAAACAGATTCCATTTCTGTGATAACAGAGCCCTTGAGAGAGTGAGGAGACAGTACCGGAAACAGCACCCCTAGCACTGTCTCAGTAGGAAGCAGGCAGTTGAGGGGCTGAACTGGCCACCAATAGGGGAGAGGCTACTCCGTGGGGAAATTGAGACTCAGAGAGCAAAAGGGACTGTTCCTAAAGCCACCCAGCAAGAGCGTGAGTGAGTGACAGGAATTAATTTACTATTCCCAACCACGGCCACTGCCACCACCACTGCCAAATGCAGGAGACTTCTTATGTTCCTTAAAGGGTGACAAGCAACTTGTGTGCAGATTTTCTCATTTAGCTTCCCAGCGTACCCTGGGGCAGGAGGGGACTGTTTACGGCTCCATTTGCCCTGTAAATGGTTCTGGTGACAGGTGATCACTGGACCATGCAAATCTATACCGTGTTGGTGGTAGGATTTGAACTCAGGTCTCCTGTACGTGGTCACTCCTCTGCCCCAGTCCCTGCAGCAATGGGTCATCTTCCTCTTTCTAGGAGGTGTGGGTGCAGAGGACCTTCTGTATTGGGGAGATAAAGGAGCCCGTTTGGGATGATTTTTATCAGCTTGAGCAAGCTGGTTTGACTTACAGGAAGAAGCTGATTTGCATTTGGGGAGAAGCTGCATGTAAAGGCTGCGGTGAGCGCCGGGCAGATTTATAAATAAACAGTGGGCTAAGGGCATTGTCCGTCCCCAGCCGTACAATGCCGGTCTCGTATTGACACCACAGCCTGTTCTGCACGTCACAGCTGCCCTTTGGACAGAAAGGCCTGCTTGAGTAAGAGAAGCCGCTGAAATGCCAAGAAGCCCAGCCTCCGACCTGGTGTCCTGGGCGTCCTAAGCCCCTGCAGATGCAGAGCTGCTGGCAGTGATAAAGGGGAGAGTTCAGGCTTGAATGACTAGGGGTTTCTGGGAACCCTGAAAGAGCCCTTGGGCCAGGCCCAGGGGTCTGGACCTGGTGCCTGGTGGTTACCAGACAGACTCCATAGCTGAGCCAGGTCTGAGCCCAGACCCCACCCCCACCAGGCTTTCTTGCGCTGGCCCCTTGATCCTTGGCTCTGAAATGAGCCCTTCTCTCTTCCCAGGCGCCTTTGAGAATCTGGTGACACGAAGGTAACAGGAGATGGATCAGGTGTCCCTGCCCTACCAACACAGTAGGTGATGCTGGACAAATCCAGGGCCTCTCTGGGCCTCACTGTCCTCTTCAGAAGCTTCAGAAGAAGCTTCGTGCTGGTCAGAAGTCCAGGACCTGTAGGGGCTGCTTCTGCACCCTGGGGGCCCGCGGGAGGTCTGTTCCTGAACCCTGGAGACCCCAGGAGTACTGCTCACACTCCTCAGGGTACAGGTACTCCTTCCAGCCTGGATTCATGCCCCTCATCTTTCCTGGGACCTCAGGCACCAAAGGTCTCCTCTCAGGTCTCCCCCTGTATGGGTATAGAGTGGGAGCAGTTGGGGTTGTTAGGAGGATGAAATATAATAACTCATGGTTGGTGCTCAGCATAGAGCCAGCCCCATGGAGAATGTTCATAAATAAATTATGTCAGTAATATTTATTTCAGGGGGAAAAAACCTATTTTCAAGTCAGAGCACTATCTATTAAGTCCAATATTCTCCTGATTTAATTCCAGATGGTACTAAATAACAATAATAGCCATCACACCCATAGCTGGAAGGCTGCCCCGTGAGGCCAACGCTTAGTTAGCCCTGCAGGGCTCACGATGGTGGCCCTCCTGGTGTCCAGCTGGCCTCTCTGCTTAGGTAAGCATGGTTTCGTCTCTTATCTGGCTGTTCTGAGTGCAGACATGAAGCATCACCTGTCCCTCCCTGCTCCGGGCTGTCACCTTGGGGCTGGGATGCCCTAACTAGTGCTGCCTTGAGGCAGACATCCTGGGTACCTGTTCACCCAAAGATACCCAAGACCCCTGCATGCCCGGGTGCCATGAGTCTTTACTCCTTGGAGCCCTCTCCTTCTCGTTCCAAGCTTCTGTCGGGTCCCTGTCTTGAAGCTGCCGTCTGGGGTTTCAGAATGAGAGTCCCCGTGGTCAGCGAGGACCATCAGCAGAGAGCACTCTAAAGGCGCCTTAGGTGTGCCTGTTCGCAGGGACCCAGAGATCCCTCTCCTTGGTCCTGAACCGGAAGGTCCCGACAGACGGGTGGGGTCCCTTGGCCTCTGACGCCTGTTTTGTGGTAGAGGTGATCAGGCAACACGTAAAACTTAGGTGTTTTGCTTAATGTGGGGCCGGGGATTTGAACCTGGTTCCTGGCCTGACGGAAAGCTCACAGCTGCCCACTCCCACCCCCCCACCTCCTACTGCTCCTGGGGGAAGCAGAATGTGGAGGAGGTCTGTGGGGAGGGGTGGCGAGTCCCTGTGGGTGAGCGAGTGTGCAGAGAGCTGGGAGTGGGAGGCTTCTTGGAACCTCCAGCAGTGGAGCCGGCGCTAGGAGAAGTCACAAGGCTCTGAAACCAGCAGTCATCTTTACCAAAGCCACTGGGCCATCTGGCCCCATCTGCTCTCCACAGGGGACTGCCCGGGCCAGCACTGCCCTAGGTGCTCAGGTCAGGACAGGGACCAGAGCAGACAAGAGCCCAGGGTGCAAGAGTCAAAGGGAGAAGTTCCTTTAGCTAACTGGGACCTCCCTGTAGATGACGCCGGGTGCTCAGAAAGAAACGGAGTGCTGGATGGGAAATTCCAGGAGGTGGACAGAGCTTCCTGAGACAAGGAAAGCTTTCCTGATCGGGGCCATGCGATGATGGAGGTAGGAAGGGGAAAGCATGGCAAGGCTGAGAAACTGAAAGCAGGCCTGGGTGGCTGGGGACAGAGGGCCAGGGGCACAGCAGCTGGAGATGCAGTAGACCCCTTGCATACCCTTCACCTCCAGCTGGTCTCAGAGTCAACAGAGCTTCCAGGCCTGCAGCGTATACAGCCCAGGTGGGGACGTGGCCAGCGCTGCCCCTGGGTTCCACGTGAGGCCTGCTGCCTGCCCAGACAGGGGCACATGATGATGACATCATGACTATTTCTGCCTGCCTCTGGCGGCCTCCATCTTGGTAGCATGAATGGAAAGCCTGGCCCAGCCCTTGCTCTGCCTGCTGAACACCGCCTGCTACTCCCCTGTCACCGAGAGCAGAAGCTAAGGCTGAGGGGCACAAGGGCTCTTGCCTTGGGGTCTCCAGATAAGTGCAGATTCCTGGCCTGGGGTCACCCCGGCACATACCCTTTATTTATTTACTCTGGTCCTTGCTCAGACCCCAGGAGCGAGTTACCCGGAATGAAACGTGAAGAACTCGAGATGATAATGAAATCAATTGGACTGTTTCCCCAGTAATTCTAGAGACTGACGCATCATTAATGTTGGTAATACAGAGCCTGTCAGATCACAAACTTCTCAATAAATGTGCAGCTGGCAAGCTCTGATAGAAATTGGAGGCAAGCAGAGAATGAGATTTGGGGCCTTTGATATATGGGGTGTCAGCGGCGCGGTGAAGTTTTTATCAATTTCTGTCACTTTGGGCTTTTGTGCTCACTACATATGTGGTCTTCTCGGCACCTCTCAGAAGCTGCTTGGAGGCTAACAGCACCCCTCACCCAGTAGTGTGAGAAAGAGGAGCTGCTAGGGGGAGTCACGATATGCACCCTAATCCTTCTATGGAGCCCCGTTCCCATGAGCTTCTCAGGCCTGTGAGCCAGAGTCTTTGAACCTGAGACCCCCGTGGGTGTTGCAGCCACTCCACAGCCTTGAGTGTCTCTGTGGATTAAAGATAGCCCTGGGCCCTGTGCAGAGGTGCCAGGTGCCCTGATGGAAGCCTAGGGCTTGGGAGTGCAGCGGTGGTTAAGCGGCCGTTCCTCCCTAAGTGTCCAGAGTCAGGGCTGATGTGGACACCTCTGCAGTGGCCTGGTGAGAAGGACCTGTTAGATGTGGAGCCAGCAGAGATAGGCCAGGAGCCCTGGGCAGCCTTGAAGGTCACGGGGGAGGAGAAATTGAGCAGGCCAGGCCCCAGGGACGTCAGAGAGGAGCCTGACGCTTTCTGGGTGCAGAGTGGAGTGGTGGTGAGTGCACACCCTGGAGCCAGGCCGCTGGGCCCTCATTCTGAGCTCTTGTGAGGACCCACCGGGTAACCTTGGGCAAATGGCTCCGCCTTTCCATGCCTCAGTTTCTCTGTCTGTTAAATCAGTGCAGGAACATCCAGACCACCTACTTCAAGGACCCTTGTGAGCATAATTGAATGAGCATTTGACATGCAAACGCCTACTGCTGCTGAGAAGCACTGCCAGAATTCGGGCCTGGTAACCCCAAAGCCTGGGCTCCAAGTGGCTGCTGCGGCTGTGGTCCCCTTGGGCCTCTGGTGCCTGTGTGGAGAGCGGCCTGGGGTCGAGTGCGTGGGTCCCTGAAGGCCATTGCTCGCGGGGGCCCCCTGGGCACAGGGACCCCACCCTGCTCTGACAGGGTGGTCTGGTCCCCAGCAAGTGGCCTTTGGGGAGCTCCCGGGCCCAACCCTGGCTGCTGCTGAGCTGTGTTTGATGTTGGAGCAGGACGCTTGCGAGGGCCCCGAGGCTTCAGGAAAGAGGAAGAGCACATGAGACCAAGGCCTGGAGAAAGCCCAGGGTTTGCTCTGCAGCCAGAAAGGGATGCCGTGGTCAGAACAGGGGCAGCCTCCGGGCCAGCTTGCCTCATCTCTGTGAGTCCCCAGGCACCCTGGGACCAGCATTTGTTCTGGTCCTGCCTTCCCAGGTGACACTGTGGCTTGGCTTGGAGGAAGTAACCCCTCCCTGCTAGAGAGGCCCAGGCCCAGCAAGGGTGGGGGCTGGGGGAGGCACAGTGGTAGCTGCTGGCTGCTGCTGCAAAAGAGGCAGGTGGACCCCTGCATTGCTCCCCGAGAAGCAGGTCATGCAGGCGAATCAGCATGTGCTGGCTTGGCCCTGCCTTGTGCTGGCCCTATCACCCTGCATATGTGACCTGAACCACCCCCAGCACCTCTGAGTGTCACGTTCCTTAGCAGCAGAAGGGTGGTCCTGGTGCTCACCTGATTCTGGCTGTGGTGGCCCCTGGTGCTCAGGATGCCTCTACTGTTGAGGGCCATCCTGTGCCAGCTCTGGGTGACTGGTTCTCTGCCCAGGGGAGCTGCAGGGGTGGGAGCAGGCTTAACTTACCCTGCTTAGGAGAGGCATTCAGGGAGGGCTTCCCAGAGAAGGTGGCCTTTGAGCTGCATCCTGAAGGATCGGTGAAGACATGCTTAGCACAAAGGGCGAGATCCTGCAGGGGGTGCGGTAGAGGCAGGAGCAAGGAGCTCTGAGGGCCTTGAATGCAAACTGTGCCTACAGTGTAAGGTCAGGTGAGGGGTAATGTCACAGATGCGATCCGGAGAGCCACTGTTGCAGTGGCTCTGGGCAGTGGGGCATTGGGCACCATGATGCCCCAAGAGTGTGGATTCAGATTTGAGGAAGAGCCCTGAGCCCTGGGCATCTGCATGAAACCTGCTTGTGCAGATGTGGGCCACATCTCAGCAGAGCTGGGTGGGCTCTGGAGCTGCCTACAGGGAGAGGGAGCTGGACGGGCTGCAGGGTGGGAACCTGGCTGAACAGGTCAGCCAGTGGGAGCATTTCCTGGGCGCGTCGGGGGAGGAGGGCAAATGGGCCTGGGGAGCTGCAGACTGTGTGGCAGAGGGCTCAGCTCACTCTGCTGGGGAAGGGGTTGCTGAGGAAACCTCAGGACAGGAAGTGAGGGGATGGCACGGGAGGCTGAGGGAACAGCACCAGCCAAGTCACAGAAGGGGGCCGGGGTACGTCTCTTAAAGCCGGGCCAGCATCATGGACTTCATTCCTGTCTAGGGCAGCAAGTGGGACAGGCGTCCCAAGTCAGAGAAGAAAGCCTGGGGTGATGGTGTCCTTGAGCCAGGATCCTCAGCCAGGGGACGCAGGGTAGGAGGGAGGTCTGTGCTCACCACCCTGTGCCACCCTCCGAAGGTCTGGGTTTTGCCCTAGTGCAGGGCAGGGCCTGTTTGCCCAGAGGGAGGGTCCTTTCCAGGCAGGCGACTGGCACTGGCCCCTCCGGTGTTAAAGTCCACCTGGGTGAAGCAGGGCAGGTGGCAGGTGGCCAGGTGACAGCTGCTCTGGCAAAGGTGTCCTGCCATCCGCACCAAGATAGCCATGCGGCTCCCAGCACCACCCCCAGCTCCCCCAGGGCCCCACCCCCCCACCCCAGCAGCACTTGCCATGGTGCACCCAGGTAGCTGAGGGCCAGACAGGGGTGTGCGCTGTGCAGACTGCACAGAAAGTTGGGCTTTTGCCTGGAACCCAGCCTCCCTGTACCCGTGAAGCTTTGAGGTGCATTGGCCAGGCTCCCTACAGCTCTGGATCTGGCTTCGACCCTGGCCCTCCTGCTGTTCCCACACAAGGGCTTCGCTGAGGATGCATGCTTCTGTTCAGCTCTCTTTCTCCTTCTGGCGGCCAAGGCTGTGGACCCCAAAGGTCTCACCCCTTGCAAGCTCTGACCCAGGGCTCCAGCCCGGCGGAAGGCGGGTCCCAGATCACACTAAAGTCCCAGCCCCTCTGACAGGCAGAAGCCTAGGCTTGGGCAGTGGGTAAACATGGTTATTTTTAGCCCTCACAGGACCGTGGGGGCAGCAGCATGACCCGAATTCGACTCAGCTGCGCCCCGCCCTGCCCAGAAAGGAGGCCTGCGCTGCCCCTGCCTCCTTCCATTGGCCCCAGGCTGCCAGTGAGTTCCAGGACTGCCAGAAAAAGGAACTGGGCCAGGCCAGGGCGGACCGTGGTGTCAGCGAGGGCACCCAGGGCCTGTAGCTGAGGCCGGGCCAGGCACAGGGACAGGATGTGGTTTCCACAGAAGCGACATTTCACGTTGCAAGAGGAGCCCCACGCTTTCACGGTCTTTCTGAGGCTCCTTTTCAACTCCCCCTGGTGCCCTCTCTGATGTGGCCAGAGACTGGGCGATAGCAGCTCCTGGGGAGGACAGAAGGCCTGTGTGCCCCATGCATCATGTGTCCCTGGCACTCAGCGTCCTCATCCGTGAAGTGGCATCATTCCCAACCTGGCTGGGTTTGGCGGGGAGCTAATGAGATCGTGGATGTTCATTCACTTATTCATTCAACGAACACTAAGTGCCAACTGCTGTTCTAGGAATTGGATATAAAGCAGGAAAGCAGTGTGACAAGGAGCTGACCTTCCTGGGCCAAAGTCACTGGACAGAGGCCAGGGTAGGGGACCAAGGTATAGAATAGGTACTCATGTAAATAATAATCAGCTTGTAAGACTTTCAATGCAGGGATAATATGGAGTGTTGCGTTACAGGGTGATTGGGTGGGGTTGGCCGTGTGTTGTAGACCTGAGCAACAAGATATGACCCCTTGCAAAACTAAAAACAAGGCCAGCCATATTGGGAGGAGGAGCTGACAGCAGTAGCCTGGAGTGCAGAGGCGCTCAGTGTCTATTGAGCAGGGTCACAGTCAGGATAGCTCTGTGACTTTGGGGTCTAATGTGTGGGTTGCTGAGGGTGGAGGCACTTGATCTGGATGGGTGGTGCAAACCTGGGAAACAGGTTTGTGGAGTCCATGCCTCCCCCAAAATAGGAGGGGAGCCCAAGGGAATGCCCACAGGTGGCAGTGGCCTCCAGCTGGCTGTGTGGATGGGCACTGCCCTTGGAGCCAGCCGGGGCAGGGGCTGGCAGCTTGGGTGCAGAGGGACCAAGGTTGGAGACCTACCTGGATGATGGAGAGGCACCCTGCTGTGGATGTTGGAGCCCCATTTGCATCAGGCTGGACTCTGGGTATTACCAAAGCCTCCCACTAGGGCCGGACGGGCTTCCAGGTGCCAGCCAGTGCCCCAAGGCCAGGGAGCAGCTACACAGCCGAGAAGTTTCCGCACAGACTCTGAGTTAGCACCGGCCAGCACTGGGTCCCTGATCCTGTCCCCTCTCTCTCTCTGAGCCTTGGATTCTCCCCCAGAGCCCTAAGCTGGAACAGAAGGCACTTGGGGACCCCATGGCAAACACTGCAGCATGGTTATGCAGCCCTGGCATCTGGAGTCTGGAGGGTGGGGTGTGGAGGTGCTGTGCAGGGTGGCGAATGAGGCAAGGAGGCCTATGACGATGGCCACCAGCGTAAAGAATAACACTGGGCTTCCACAGAGGAGGGCCCCTGCCTCTGGGAAGCTCTCAGCTTGTGAAGGCCTTGGTTTTGCCATCTGTGAAATAGGGACAGAGAAATGTCCCTGCACAGCCAGGGCCCTTCAGTGCCCAGTGGCAGATTTCTGGGAGTTGATTTCTCTCCATCTTCCTCTCCTCTGCAGCTTAGCTCTGGATTGTAAAGGACCCTTCTGGCCAGTAGGTCTTCCTGTGCGAGCCAAGGCCCTGGCCTGGGAGTCCTCCTGGCCCTCACTTGGAAGTGTGACTCTGGTGGCCTTGGGGCCTGGCCACAGCTCTGAGCAGAGCCACAGGTGCTGCTCCTGGGAGGGCTGGGGCTCTGAGTGTCACCCAGGGGTGGTCTGAGTATTGTGGAGTCACCAGGTTCTTTCATTTCTCCAAGAAATGATGGGTTTCGACTTCCTATCTCCAATGATGTGGATGCTGTTGTGTTGTTGCAGGGAGTGTGCACACCCATGTGTGTGTGTGTGTGTGTGTGTGTGTGTGTTTGTGACTGCTGTGGGTCTAGAGCTTCGGGGGAACATGAGGAAAATAGCAGATGCTGTATCCAATTGCCACCAAACTGTCTTGAAATGCTATAAATATTTTCCAAAAAGACGAGCTTTCCCAGCCGGATGTGTTAGTTATCTCTTCCCTGAGAAACTGATTCCCGAAAATTAAGACAAATAACCTCTTCAATCACAGTTGTTAACGGCAGGTGTAACAACTGTTACCGCGCCAGCCACAGGTCAGGGGGGCTGTGCTCTCCCCAGTAACACCACGTGGCACACATGACATGGCACCAGCAGAGACGAGAGACCCTGGTCACAGCCCAGCCCTGCCACCTGCTGCTGTGTGACCTCAGGCCAGCGCCTCACTTCCCTGAGCCTCTGTGTGTGTGTGTGAGAGAGAGAGACAGACAGACAGACAGAGACAGAGAGAGAAGGCTGTTATCTGGCCGCCTCTGATGCTTACACTTGAAAGGTAGACAAAGCTGACTGTCACTGGTGCCTGAGCTACGTCAATCAGGATGAGAAATCCTGTCTCCCACGCTCTCTGACCCTCTGTGGGTGTCAGGGATAGCCTCCAGGGCTCACATTTGCTGGGGTCCCCTTAAGATGAGAGCTGAGCTGGTGGGGGCACTGATAGAACGCCGCTGTTTAATCTCCGTGTTCAAAGTATATGGTGAATGCTTAAATTTTTAAAATAGTATTACAGTGAAAGATACCTTGCCATGAACCCCCTTCAGAATGCTCCCTCTTGCTGCTAACACACTTATTCCATCGCTTTTGCCACTTTCCAAAGCACCTCTGGCATCTTCTTTCATTGGTGTCTTCATGAGGTGGGATCGAAACGGAGGATGCTGCTGCCAAGTACCATCCAACAGAAAGGCAGGCTCGTAAAAATATTACAGTGCATCCTTATGCACCTTATTCACCAGATCTGGCACAGTGTCACTACTGGCTTTTCCCCAAAGTCAAAATGACCATGAAAGGTAAATATTTTTGTTTGAGTTAGGACATTGAGGCAGCCAGAACAGTGCAACTACAGAGAAAGGAAAAAGTAATTCTGAGGCCACACTTGAGCTGTACAAGTACCCGGGGATCGATTGGTGATGCCTGCCACAGTGTGGGAAGGAGGCTGGGTGGGACGGGAGCAGTCATTTGTCACCTGGGCATCCTCCAAGCCTGCAGTGTGATCAGCAAGTGCTCAAGCCCAGAAGCTCCCCTGGGGACCTAGCAGGTGCTCTTTGTGCATCAAGCAGGGGACTGCCCCCCTACTGCGCCACAGAGGACCAGCACCCAGCCCTGTGCTGAGGAAGCCTGTGTGTGACCCGACTCTGACCAACCCAGGGCTGGCATAGGGCACCAGAAACAAGCAGGGACTCTGCAGCCTAGAGACTGGACCACAGAGGGAACAGCAGGAAGAGCTGGGTGCAGTCTTGGCCTGCTTTGCGTGAGATTCGGCCTCACTCACAGGGCCCTTTGGGGGCGATGTGCTGAGATTTCCCAGGACTGTTCTGCTTTCTGATCCTCCCCTGTGGTTATCCAGGGTCCCCTCCAGAGCAGGCGCCAGGCTCAGGTGGACATTCGGCCGTATCTGCTCAGCCATCGTTGAGCATTGAGCCCTTTTGTCACTTTGGAGCTGTCACTTGGCCATGGCCTTCATGTCTGGCTCGTGGATGGGGCGGCCCCATCCATCCCCATTTTACAGGGAAGAAATAGAAGCTTAGCATTTGCAGGTGACTTGCTTGAGACCACACAGCAGGTTACTGTGGAGGCCTGGCCCGAGGGACTGACACTCATGTCCTGCCACTTCAACTCCCATTCACAAAGATAGCTCCAAAGGCATTGTGCTTTCTGGTATTTAAACTTCATTGATTAATTCATTCATTCATTTGGAGGCTTTGTGGCCTTGTTGGTGAGAACTCTGGTGCCAAATGGCCTGATTTGCCTTTCAGCCACTTCCTGGCCATGTGACTTTTGGACAGCTTCCTCTTAATCTCTCTGTGCCTTAGTTTCCTCATCAATGAAATGGGTATAAATACTGCACTGGGTTGTTGTGGAGATCTTGGGGTTCATGTGCCTGGCTCAGGCGGGGGTTCTGGGCCTTGTTCACCCTTCTTGGGGCAGCTCTGTGTGTGTGTGTGGGGGGGGGAGACCACTGTTCAAGTAGGCCAGGAGGTCAGGGCTGCCCAGGCCCCACCTGGTGGCAGGAGAGGAAACAGTGCCCACTGGTCCCACTGGGGAGGAGGCAGTTGGAAAGGCTCAGGCTGCCAGGCAGAGCAAGGCTTTGGGGGGCAGGAAGGGCATCAGGGAGAGGGGCATGGAATGGCTTGGGCTCAATCCATCACGGGGGCTGGCATGGAGCAGCACCCAAGGCTTCTCGGGACAGAGGGTGGTGCCCACACTCCTCCGCCAGCTCCTGGTAGCCGAGGCCCTGGGCAGGAAGGTCAGTGGGTTCCTGGGAACTGTCCACTGTTCATTGTCTGAGAAGCCAGCTCCTAGTCTGTCTGACCTCTGCACATCTGTCTGCATCTTATACACAGCCCATCCCTAGCACACCCCCACTGCGGATCTGCTCCCAGGCCCACTTTAGACCAACAGATTCCTCAGTTGCTCCACCACGAGCTCCTGATGGTTGTCCTCTTTGCAGTTGTAGCTAGTCTGTACCACAGAGGGTCTTCTCTCCAGGCAGTGCAGTCCTCGGGACCAGCAGCTCTGAGAGGTCCTTTTTCAGCCTCCATCTGCCCAGAGAGCAGTGAAGCAAGGCTAGGACTGGGCAGCATAAGTGAGTTCAAGCCCAACCTGAACTACATAGTGAGATCCTCTCTGAAAAAAAGAGTAAATAAATAAATACATACGTAGGTGGCGGGCTGCGTGTTGGGCCGGCAGTTTGAGTATAGCAAAGTCAGAGGCTTTTGCTGACCCTGTTTGCCAAGTGCTAATGAAGGGAACCCCATTTGCATTCCCGGGGTCCCTGGCTCCAAGGGAGGTCTGGGGACCGGAAGTAGACTCTCCACTCCCTGCCAGGTGCCTGGGCCTCGGCACCAGAGGGCTGTGCTCAGCTTAGGGGGTCTCTGGGCTGTCCTGGCTGAGTGTACATGAAACAAACAGAATAGGGAAGAAGGGCTGTACAGGCAGGGCTGGGTGGGTCTGTGGGACCACTTGGCCATGGGGGTAGGAGGTGGCCCTGGGTGGCAGGAACGCCCAATACCAGTGTCGTCCCTCTCCCCCTGCCCACACACCGATGGGAGCTGGGGCCTGCTGCTGGCCCCTTCTACCTGGAACTGTGATTTAAATGCGTGTGGGAAGCAGCTTCCTGATTTATGGGGTGGCTGTGGACCGGCTGGCGACGTGAGCATGGTGGCCATGAGGGTTCCTCACACAGCCTGCAGGTGGCTGCAGCCCCCCGCTCCCACACCCATCTCCTGGGCACAGCTCCTGCCTGGCGGACATGCCCTCATGTCCCTGCGGGCCCTTGCTGTGTGCACCAGAGGCCCCTCGTGCTCTGCAAGCTGCACATGGAGGTATGTGCAGCTCCTGGCCCGAGCGCCTGCTGCCCGGGGTCCAGAAAAAATGTGAAGTCCCCGTCCTGGCAGGGGGTGCACTGAGGGATAGAAGTCCTGGCACCTGGGCCAGGGCACGTAGGGGATAGCTCAGAGCCAGGCAAGGGTGTAGGAGGCCCGTGCCAAGGTGGGCACAGGCAGGCAGGCCAGACCACAGCCAGCCCCTGCATTCCAGGAGGACACAAATGTGTGGGCAAAGCTTGGCGTCCTTCCTGGGGAGGGCGTCCACTCTCCCATAGGACATCAGGGCTGCTCTGGCTCCCGTGCCCGGCTCTTGGTGACTAGCGGCTGTGAGGTGAAGCAGATGGCCAGCTAGGGCGTGGCGGGGGTGCCTTAGGCCTGTGCCAAGGGAGGTCAAGTGGCCCACACAGGCCAGAACTTGAGACCTTGGCACCTGCTTCTCAGAGCTCTAGAGTAGAAGTCAACGATTCACTCGTGGCCAATTTCTGTTGGCTTTTGCCTAGAAATTCCCCACCCTGCCCCTTCCCTGGGCGGGGCCTCCAAGACCTCGGGCTCCCTTACACCTGGTTGACAGCATCTCACCCACTATCCCGGGAATGGCTTTTACAGTGACCGCAGAACACTCACCAGGCTGAGGCAGGAGGATCACCTGGACTACATAAGTGGGTTCAAGCCCAACTTGCACTACATAGTGAGATCCTCTCTGGAAAAAAAAATAAATAAATAAATATATACATAGGTGGCGGGCTGGGTGTTGGGCTGATAGTTCGAGTACAGCAAAGTCAGAGGCTCTTGCTGACCCTGTTTGCCAAGTGCTGATGAAGGGAACCCCATTTGCATTCACCGTGTCCCCCATTTAGTTTGGAACAGATGTGGCCACAGTAGCGTCTAGTACGATGTGGAAAGTTTGCAATAGCCTAGGAAGGTGACCTGAAACTTGACCCAGAGAAGAACCTGGCTGGCAGAGAAAGCAGTAGTGTATGCAAAGGCACTGGGGCATGAAAGTCCAGGGTATTTAACAGTGGGGCGACAGTGCTGGTAATGGAACAGGGACAGGTGTGTTTGATTTGGGTTGCAAAGTCCTGTGCCTATTCCGATCTTGGTTCTGCTGCTCAGCTGGCTCACTTAGGCCCCAACTCTGCCAGGGACCTGCACCTGTGTGGCTTCTGGACTGGAGAGGAATCACGTGCAGCCACCCAGGCAAGGGGCAGCAGGGACCCAGGGGAGTCACAAGTTGTTAGGGAAGCAGGCCAGTGATGTCACACCAAGTCCTGGAGCAAGCAGAGCAGAGGTGCTGGGGTGGCTTCAGGAACAACGTGTCCCTGGCAGAATGTGAGGACAGACAGCCCGGAGGTTGCCATGGCCTTACGGAGCCCGCTGTGTATCTGCCACTGAGGCCCGGGGAGGGGAAGCCGGATGCTGAGGCTGGGCCCCGCTGGGAGCCCTGGCCTGTGACACTCATCTCTCAGACACCCCCCTGCAGCTCCAGGGCAGTCAGCAGCACGGAGCAGCCTGATCCTGGAGGCTGGACCGCTAGGAGCGTCACTCACAACTTTGCAGATTTCACATCTCCCGGTGACGTCGTGACGTTCCGGGCAGTGGGAAACAGCCGCTCTCTCCAGAATGTTTCCCTGTGACAGCAGCTTTCTCTGGCGAGGGTGCAATCCACACTTGGCAGGGTCTCTCCTTCTCCAGCTCCACTCCCAGCCCGAGCTCCTGGCGAGCGAAAGCTCCTGAAAGACGTTCAAGAATTTGGAGCCCGCCGTGCGCTGCGCGGGGCAGGGAGAAGGCAGCAGTGCCTGCCTGGCCTCTTTGTTCCCACTGCAGCCACGGCCTCAGAACCTCAGATGGCCTCTGCTTGTGGACCGTCCGTGAGCGGCGAAGCGGGTGGTGTTAGATGTCAGCTGGCTCCCACAGCCCGGGTGCCCGGGTCCTTGGCACAGCTCAGCGGCAGGAGGGAGCCTGGCTCCTGAGGCAGCTCCGCCAGGCTTGTCTGCACCCAGAGCGGCAGAGCCTTGGCCCTGCAGCCTCTGGGGCCTGCGTCACACTGGCTTAGGTGTCTTGAGTCAGAGCCAGGAAATGGATCTGCCATGAGGAGGTGGAGATGGAGGTGCTGCTGCCCCAGGCAGCTGGGGTGAACCTTAACCTCCGGCCTGCGCACAGCTCAGGGTGCTGGACTCCTGTGTCCATCCCCTGGCCTGGACTGGATCTATAGTGGCTGTGGCTGTGGGTGACGGGCCTCTCTGCTCTCCACTGGCCGTACCCAGGTCTCCGTCCCTGCTTGCCAGGAGCCGCTGTCCAGGATGGGCAGGGCTGTGACAGGAGGGGCCCTGGGCCCTGCCCAGCTCTGCTGGTTTGCCCACTGGGCCTGTGCCCAAGCTGTCCCTTTGCAGTACCATCCCCGCCTTGTTCTCTGGGCAGATTTTGCTCCCCATCCAAGAATTCACCCAAGAACCACTTGTTTGGCCGTCTTGCCTGGCAGCTCACCTCCGGCCCAGGAGGCCCCCTTTTCCTGAGCCACCTCTCGCTGGACTTCTCTTCATGGCTCTGTGGCACAGTCACGCCTTCCTGCAAGGGGCCCCCTCCTCCTGCCTGTGAGGAGACCTGGAGGCTCCATTACCTGTGCACCCTGCAGGCTGATGTATAGTAGGTGCCTAATAAAAGCAGGTGGATTTAATTAAGGGGGTTCCTAAAGGCAGCCTTGGAGTCTCCCTTTGTTAATGATGTGGTGAAGAGGGGAGGCGGGGTTCGTAGTGGAGAGCTGAACTCCCGCCCGCCCCTGCCCCTCATGAGGGTCGTCGTGGGGGCTGGGGTGTCCCCTCCCCACCTGCATCCAGCCAAGCCGCACGCCTTTGCCTTCCTTGCTGGCAGGAGCTGGCCCCAGAAAACACCCCAGTGGAAACTGCATGAATGATTGATAAGAGCTGAGAGCTGTTTAATTTTTTCCCCCTGTTTAATGGCTATCAATAATTTAATACGCTCTCTGTATGTTTTTAAGAAATAGCACCCATTTTGCCGTCTCCGGTTTAGCGGGCTAAATGATTTAAGTGTTGGAAATGTGCTCTGAGGACAGAGGCTGAGCGAGCTGGGGAGATCTGAAGGCTGGGGGTGGAGGGGTGCACAGCCAGCCACGGCGTCTTGGCCTGGGCGCGCATGATCGTGCGTGTGTGTGTGTGTGTGTGTGTGTGTGTGTGTGTGTGTAAGAGAGAGAGAGAGAGGAAAGAGAGGAGGGAGGAGAGGGGAGGGAAGGGCGGTAAGAGCCAGTGCCTCTCTGCTAAGAGCAAGATAATTGCTTTCCAGGCCTCCTGAGCAGCAGCTGAGCAGCTGTCACCCCCTCCCACAATGCTGAGCTTTTCTGGATGGCTCTGGGGGGCTGAGGGCCAGGAAGGAGCTGGGCTGCTGTCACCGTGGGCTGAGAACGCCCCTCCCCTGACATCTCTGCCCCCCTCCCCGGCCTTTAAATCATTTTTATTTTAATGATGCAGGGAGGCCAGTGTCTTCCAGATGGAGTTGGGTGGGGTGGAGGGGGGGACTCAGAATCACTAATCTCTGGACCCAGAGGGACCTAGAAGGTCATCTGCCCGGCGCCCCCCCACCCCAAGCCTTCCAGATGTGGAGGATCACCTGGGAAGACTTGTTAACAATTTAAAATTCTGGGCTGTCTTCCAGATGCACAGACTTCATCCTAAGGGTAGAGGGAGGACAGGGCCACTGTGTGCTTCACCATCCACCCAGGTGATTCTCATCAGGAGTCCAAGTCCCTCCTGATACTCAGAGGCCACAGCCCTATGGAGCCACTTCTCTGCTTGCAGATCTCTGGGGAGTGGGCGCTCCCCTCGCCCACCAGGAAACAGCAAGCGCTGCATTCCAGAGTTCCTTCTGAAGCTGGGCTGTGACCTCCTCGGCTGTCCTGTGTGCCCATGGTCACCTCTCTGTAGGGACCTGGCCACACTCTGGCTTTGTGTCTCTGTGCTGGACAAGGAGCTTCCTTTCTTAGCAAAGGGTGCCAGAGGCCAGGGACAGGTGACAGGGTGGCATGCAGCAAGGTGGCTGGCTGTATCAGCCTGCTCCTAGCTGGCACCTTGGCTGGCACAGCAGGGTCCCTGAGAAAGCCAGGAAGAGACCTTGGGTCACAGAACTATGTTGGCCTATTGGGGCTCAGTCCCTACTATGGGAGAGGGAAAGTGGGGACCCAGCAGAGACTGTAAACAGATTACCCCGATGATGACTAGAGGAGCCTGCTGGGAGGTGTTGCCCTGTCAGGTGCTGATTTGTGACTCGCCTTGTGGTCGCCAAACCTGTGTCCCTGATCTCCAGAAACTGCTCTGGTCAATGCAGGCAGCAGGTCTCAATCCTGGGGGAGAGGAAGTAGGGTGCTTGGAACGTTCTGAAGGCTGGAGAATCGGAAGAACCAGACTGAACTGCATTCTCAGGCAGGCCCAGCCCATGCAAGCTGGGGCAGTCGGGGAGGTTTCCCGGAGGAGGGGGTGCCTGGCCAGCCTGGGGCTGGACCTGCCGCTCTTGGATGGAGGGTCTCGGGATTTGTGTTTTTCACTCCCGCTGGAATGGTACGTCCGTGCGGTCCTGTACGTGTAGCTTAACAAATTGGAAGTGAGCATGGTGGTGTGAGTCATCACTTTGCTGTCAAGGAGTAGAACAACCAGTCCCCTAGCAGCGCCTGTGTTGCCTCCAAGGACCTCCCCCTCGAGGAGAAGCCTGTCCCGCCTTCCAACAGCCTGCTGTTACCGTGTGTCAGTGCCCCAAAATCACCCCAAAGTGAGTGGCCTAAAACAGCCACCACTTAGACATCTCACCATTCAGTGGTGTGCCTAGGCTCCTGTGACTCTGGTCAGCAGGACTGTCAGCTGGGCCTGATGGTCAAAGATGGCCTCAGTTACCCAGGTAGTGGTGCTGCTGTTGTCTGGGACTCAGTTTACCTCCCATAAAGTAGACTGGCTCCCTCCTGTGGCCGAATTCTAAGTGTCAGTGTCAGGAACAGCAGGACCCTTGAGGCCTCATTTCTATACCCTGCATCTGATTGGCTAAAACTACGCTCAAGGCCCTCCCAGATTTAGGGGCAGAAGACCGACTCCGCCTGTTGGTAGGAGGCGCTGTGGAGATACTATGGCCCTGTGTAGTGGGCTGCTGGCCTGGACTCGTTCTAGCTCTCTTTGACCTTGATGCAGATATATCTCAAAAGTTGCTCTGTGTGGCATCTGGCTTCTAAGATCAGTGTGGGGCTCGTGAGATGTATTTGTGTTCTAGTTGTAGCTGTGCCTTGCTCATTCTCAGTGCCGTGGGGTAACTCATTGTGTGGGTACACTAGCCTACCCACTCCGTGGTCTGTGGCCACATGAGAAGACCTCAGTTTTTGTTTTTTGGGGGTTTTTGTTTTGTTTTGTTTTGTTTTGTTTTGAGATAGGGTCTTTCTATGCAGTTCAGGGAGGCCTTGAACTTATTTTGTGACCCCAGGCTGGACTTGAACTCACCGAGATCCTCCTGCTTCAGCCTGCCAAGTGCTGGGATTGCAAGCGTGTATCACCACCCCTGGCTAGGCTTCAGTTTGGGGCTGTAATGCAGAGTGCTGCTGGGAATCTTCCAGGATGGGTGTTTGCTAGTGACAAGTGCAGGCACATCTACAGAAGTGGCATCATGGGGAAGTGGGACTGGTCACTGTGTAGCAGATACTTCTGTGTGTTTTCCAAAGTGTGTTTCGGTAAATGTCCCACTGGTGGTTTTGGAAGACATAGGGGGCATCTCTGCCCCTGGGCAGCTGCTAAGACCCTGCTAAGGCTCCCAGTGATGGCCGCCTGCCCAGAGCTACCTTCCATGGCTGGGGTACTTACACCAGCATCGGGAGCCAGGTGTCTGCACACAGATGTTGGGGATCCCTGCTTGCTGTGGCACCGTGGGGGGAGCCCTTAGGCCCTCACTTTTGAAACCAGAGTGTCTGTCCTCTCACCAAGCCCTGAGGTCTGCACTCTAGCAGCAAGAGGAACACAGTGCTTTGGAGGCCTCCGTGGCTTCCTGACTTAAAAGCTGGGGTTGCCGGGGCTCAGTCCTGGCCCAGTATCCCAGGTCCATTTGCCATTTTCTTGCAAATAAAAAAGTGTGTTGAGGATAAGTAGGCACAGAGGCTTTGGTAAGGGGTGGCAGCCCCTTTCATGGAATTTGGAGGCATTTGAGCTGGGGCCAAGGGGTCTTGGAAACAAAAAGGTGGCATCAGACAGCCATGGCCAGAGACCCAGTCCTTGCAAGGCTGGAGTCAGGAAGCAGGGCCACTGGGGCACCGGGGTGGGTGTAGTGCCGTCTGCTGCTGTCCAACGGGGCTTCGGTGGTTACTCAGGCTAGTCCCAGGGCCTGAAGGGGAGATTTAGGAGGCAGGAGGGCAGCACCTAGGTTCCCCTTGGGTGGGCCAGCTCGATTGTCCAGATGGCCAGAGGGACCCCGGGCTGGTAGCCCCTGGAGGTCAGTGGAGGGGAGGAGCTGCCCTCAGGTCAGAGCTGGAACTCATGATCTCCTCTCCTCTCTCCCCCAGGGCCTGCAGCAACTGTGCTCGGATATACCAGGGCTGGGGCTGCTTCCTCCTTCCCCATTGCCTCCCTTTCTGGACGGCTCAGCAGCCTGAGGCCTGGTTGGCCCCCAGAATCTCAACAGGTAAGGGGACAGGGTTTGTCCTGCTCTGTGTGCCTGCCGCTGGGTGGGCTGCCAGCAGGTGCAGAGGGCCCACTTCTTCCTGGGCCTTCCAGGTAGGACATTGTAGGGCTTGGGCTCTGGCCTGGAACTTGGATGCATTTGTTTCATTCTGTACAACTCCCAGTATAGTTTGGGGGAACCTGGTCCATCTGCTTTTGAGGACCTTGGCTTTCTCATCTAGTACGTAGGAGTAATGTTAGTAATAATAATGACAGTATGACACCAGCCAGGTATGGTAGTGCACACCTGTAATCTCAGCACTCAGGAGGCCAAGGCAGGAGCATTGTCTGGGCTACATAGTGAGTTCAAGGCCAGCCTAAACTACATAGTGAGACTCTGTCCCAAAACAGAACAGAACACAACAGAACAGACTGAGGTCCTCTAACATTATGGGCGTTCACTGTTTTCTGAGTCCTGTGCTAAGTACTGCATAGTTATCACCTCATCTTCCTAATCACTCAAGGACATAGTAGCTGTATTTATTACCACAGCATAGGTGACAAAACTGAGGCTCTGTGTAGGGAGGGGCCTGCCCTGAGCTCACGCAGCAGGCCAGGCCAGGCCAGGGGCTAGAGTTCAGGTCTGGGTGCCCCTGTGCGCCAGCCTGTGCCCTGGACACCCTGCTCTGGCCTCGCCTTCCCCCCTCCACAGCTCCTCCTGGAGGATGGGATTGGGGTGATCGTGAGCGTCTGGTCTGAGTGTAAGGTAAAGGAGGGATCTTTCCCAAGGGCGTAGGGGCTGCTGGTTGGTCTGGGTACACGACTCGTGTGGCGTCTGCCAGGCCTGGCTCTCGGCTTCCTCAGAGGTGGTACCCGGGCTCCGCAGTAGAGAATGGGTATGTTGCTGGATGAGGCTCTGTCCAGCTTTGCCCCTTTGTTCGGTTTCCCGAGTGTGTTTAAGCACTTGGTGTATGCTGGGCCCTGTACCAGGTCCACAAGGCAGGGGAGACGGACCTGTCCAGCACTGTGCTCCGTGGAGAAACACAGATGCTGCAGCCCTGTGAAGAAGTGGATGGCTCCTCTAGAGAGGAGAACTCCGGGAGGGTGACCCCAAAATGAGCAACAGTGCGGGAGCAGTGGGCATGTGGAGAAGCCTGGCAGGTGGAGGAACTGGCAAGGGATTGTGATGGGCCACAGATGCCAGGCTGGACATTGGACCCCAGGGATAGGAAGGAGCCATCGAGGGTTCTAAGTCAGGCAGTGTTCTTGAAGGTGGGCTTGAACAAGATCCTGTGACTCTCAGGAAAGGCCCCTGGAAGCAGGGGCACTGGTGGGCTGTTCGCCAGTCCCAGGGAAAGCCGCAGAACTTAACAGGAGCCAGGCTGAGAGGCCCAAGAGACAGAAAGGGACCCTGATGGATGTGCAGCTGGCTGGTGCCGGGACATGTCGGGAGGAGAGCTGCCACCATGTGGGGTGGGGCTGGTGTTGGAATCTGAGTGGGGGGTCTGGGGTCCAGGAGGGATTCTTGGAGGAAGTGGAACAGATCATGGCCCAAAATGTCTGAGAGGGCTGAGATTTGCACGGGGAAGAAGGGTTGGGTGGCACTGTTTTGACACATTGGCCTGATGCTGTCATTTAAAGTCTAGATATATAGCTGGGTGTGGTGGCCCACACCTGTAATCCTAGCATTCAGGAGCTTGAGGCAGAATGATCACTACAAATTTGAGGCCAGCCTGGGCTACATAGGAAGTTCAAGGCCAGCCTGGCATACATAGCAAGACTTGTCTCAAAAAACCAAACCAAAAAATGTCTAGACATACATGTACATCCTTACCTACATACTTTGCGGCCTCTACCAGACATAGCCATGCCACACACAGTAAGGATACACAGATTTATGGACACATACATGAATGGTCATGTGTCCACAGACATGAAAATGCATGCCATTGCGTACATATATGCACAGATGTCACTCGTGCAGGACATGTGTGCATGCAGACACATACATTCAGGTTGAGACTTGTTGCCTGCAGCTTCCAGCAGCCCCCAGGGCCCCAGCAGCTCTGGGCCCATCCAAGCCGTATTTCTGTGGGTGATTCTGAGAGTGGTCATGTGACCAGCTGTGCATGCCCCCTCCCCCCGCTTGGCCCTGGCTTCTTCCTCTGTAGGCCCCGGGGAGCTTCCTGGGACATTTCTGGCACCCTGGAGCCGTTCTGATGAAAAACAGGTCATGGGTGGAAGGGTGCTGTGGGGGCTGCTGTGGGTGTCAGAGGTACCATCCCTGCGCTGAGTCCTCTGGAGATTCCGTCCAGGCCTGGGGCCTGCCTCCCCAAGGCGGGGGGTCTGTCATCCTGCCCCCTGCCTCCTGCCCCACCCTGGCCGACTCCTTTGGGCTCTGTAACACACACCTTTGGGACACCTGGCTCTTTAGGCTGTTGTGTTGCCTACAAGCTCCAGATCTTCATGAACCGTTTCAGGTGGGAAACTGAGGCATGTGACTTAGGGGAGGTTCCCCAGGCCACCTCCTTGGAAGTGTGGCTCAGAGCTGCCTGCATTTATGCTCTTTAACTTGGTGACCTCCCTTGAGATCAGGTGACTAGATACCCACCTCACAGATAGGAGGCTGAGGCACAGAGAGGCTGGACACCTAGCCAGGGTCACAGAGGTGTTCGTGGTGTGGGCTTGGGCATAGCTAGGATGTGGCAGGGCCAGAAATGTTGCTGCTGAACCACGCTGCACCCCGAGATTTGTTTCCCTCCCTCTTTCCCGTGAGGGCCTTCAGGTGGGAGGGGTCCCCAGAAAAGCCCCTGAGGTTGTTGAGGCTCAGTCCTGGTCTAGTAGCCCAGACATATTGGACACAGGTGGGGACAGAGGCTTCGGTCATGTCCCAGCCCTGCCATCTCTCCCTGTCTGCCTGCCGGCCCCCTGCCTGTGTACCTCAGTGGCCTGGTGCTTTGTTCTTTTCCAAGTCCGCCAGGCCCGATGGGAGTTGGAGGGCTGGCAGCCTACTGGGCACAGAGGAGAGGGCATTACATCTGGATGAGATAAGCTGTTCTTTATGAAAGGCTTTCAGACCAGGCATGGTGATATAGGCCTGTAATTCCAGCACTCAGGAGGCCGAGGCAGGAGGATCACCACAAGTGTGAGGCCAGCTGCTGCTGTAGAGTGAGTTCAGGGTCAGCCTGTGCTACATAGAAACCTTATCTCAAAAAAAGAAAAAAAAAAAAACTCAGACACTAGATGGACAAAGGAGAAGACACGGCCATGATTAAGGGTGCAGGCTGTGCCTGGGCTTTGGGGTGTTTCCAGTGCTGCCCCTCCTTTCTTTGTGGCTTCAGATTGTGATTTAACCTCTTTGCAAAGTCAGGACTGCTGGTGGCCACAGGTGGAGGTACACCCCAGGGCTGGCCCCAGGCCGTGGGGACCTGGGCAGAGGTCCTGGGGAGAGGGATGGTTGTAGTCTTAGGAAGAGACATAAGGGAGCAGGGCTGGGTTGGGGTGCATCTGGGGTGCCTAGGACATGACCCAGCCACTGCTTAGCTCTGGGACAGCGCTGAGGGCAGGGTCTGCACTGCAGCCTGCCCCTAACCCGGCAGCTGTCAGGGAGTGCTTCCGGGTTGTGGGGTGGTGAGGGGCTGGTCGCAAAGACCCGGGTGCTCAGGCCAGTACCCAGCGCCCAGCCCCGCCCAGCCGTGGGCGCGCAGGACTGGGATTCCAGGCACATGCATGTGGCGAGCCTGTCAGTCTGCAGGCCAGCTGAGAATGCACAGCCCGCCCCCTGCCCGCCCTGTCACCCCCACCCCAGCGCTGGGCTGGAAATAGTCCGAGGCCTGCTTCTCATTCCTGCCCAGGGCTGATCATCTGGGCAGGCCTGGCACTGGCCTTTTGCGTCACCAGGACCTGCTATGTGACCTTAAGTAAGTTGCTGTGCCTCTCTGAACTGCTCTTTGTTAGTCTGTAAAGCCAGCAGGTGGCACAGGTCAGGTCGTCACAAAGTATTTTCCTCAAAGACAACTCAGTGGCGCTGGGATTATCCTATTGTACAGGTGTGGAAGCTCAGAACAGAGAGGTTAGGACACCTAGCCAGGGTCACAGAGGTGTTCGTGGTGTGGACGTGGGCCCAGTTCTGTCTGTTGTGAGTTTTCCCTGTGACATCAGACTGCCTAGCATAGGCCCTGGGGTGGCGCTGGTGACCCCTTTGCCTGTCAGCTGGCGTGGGACTCTGTGTTGGCACAGGGGCCCCAAAGCTATGCTGGTGGAGGAGTAGGGAGAGCTCAGCCCCGCTGGGCTGAGGTCACAGAGCCCTGGGGGATGGCAGCCAGGTACGCAGCATGGCGAGGCAGATGCGTTCCTGGGGTCTCTGCACTCAGCTCCTGAGGGCCTCAAGGCTGAGCATGGAGTTGGCCTGGATTCTGCAGAGTAGGATGTGGGGAAGCTGTATGGATGCTGGGAGGCCTCACCTCAGGCTGCAAGCTGGGCAAGGTGCGGTAGGCCCCTCTGCTCGGGTGGCCAGACTCTAAGGCACCACCGGACCCTCATCAGCAGTCCTGCCGGCCCAGCTCTGGGTTCTGTACCAGGAGTGGGGAGCCGGGTATCGCCATCTTTTGCAACCATCAGCTCACATGCCTGACATGCCCCCCTCACACATGGGGATGTTAGCCTAGCAGTTTGCTTAGCAGCAAGGTAGGATCAGAGAGGCCCGGAGACTAGTGTAGGGACACACAGCGTCATCATGGCAGGTACAGGAGGCATCCCCTGATTGCATGTGACCGCTCGCGCCGGCCTGGGAGCTGCAGAGAGTGCCGTGGGTGTCAGAGCCTGCAGTTTCTCCTGCTGAGGTTGGTTCACTCTGTACTTCTCAAGCTCCTAAGCTACTTTTCTCTGGTCTGTGAGCCACCAATTGGGGTAGAAGACCACCTTGCCCACTCCCTGGGTCTCCAGGAGAGCAGATGCCAGGTGGGCTGCAAGGAGGAATCTGTGGACTGCTCACACAGCCATAGTTCCCTGTGGGGCCTCATTTGCATTCTGTCTCCTCCCTGCCTTTACCCAGACAGCTGAGGGTGGTGGTGCAAGCCTGTAATCCTAGCATTTGGGAGGCTGAGACATGAGGATCACTGTAGTTACCCCTCACATTGCAAGCCCAGTGGTCAGGGGCTGACATTGCATATCAGGTCCAGGCCTGAGAGGTAACAGGAAGGAAAATTAACTCAGGAAATCAAGGACCGTGTGTGTCCCTCTTCAGCGCACTTGGCCAAGCGCCCAGGTGGCCACAGATGGCATCCCTACTAGGTAGGGCAAGAGCCTCAGGCCTCTGAGGGGCCGAGGACTCAAGAAGGCCTTCCTAGAGGAGGGGAGGTGCAGCTGGCCCTTGAAGAATGAGCTCAACAGTGAGCTGAACCTCAGCCCTTAAGCCAAGGTACCAGCTGGGCTGAGGGCAGGGCAGCTGGCTGTGTAGACAGGCCGTGGAGGAAAGGAGGTTGGAGATGCCCCCTGGAGGCCAGATGATACCAGAAGAAAGGAAGTTTCTACCTTGTTTCTACTATGCCAGATGTCCCTGAGCAGATCACTGCCCCACTTCCCTGCCTCAGTTTCCCTCACATCTCTGAGCTGCAGGCACCTGGGAGCCATAGCAGGGCAGCACTTTGGTGGGAAGGTCTGCCTTTGGGCAGATGTGAGCCAGTACTAGTGTCTAAGATTGAGGCCTTCTCTGGCTGGCTGGCAAGGGTTGCCCTGACACCCCTGGCTAGGCTGGGGTCCCCACCAGCATAAGCTGCCTGGCAGGATAGACTTAGGCCCCTTGTACAAACAGACCCACCTTGGGCCAGGGACCTGGCCTTCCTGTGAGTGATGGGATGGTGGGGGTGGCCTTCCACAGCTGCAGTGCAGACCCAGATACAGGCACGGTGCTCTGTTCAGCCTCCATGTCACTGCCAGGCCTGCAGACTGCCCAGTGCCCTCCTGGACCTATCCCAAGTGTTTGCTGAGCCTGCGGTGACCGGAGATAGCCTCCTTACACTCCTCCCCTATAGCAGAGCACGGCCACTGTCTCCTGAACTCTGTGCGCCTGGGGTGCAGGTTCCGCCAGCAGTTAGCCTAGGCTGCCCAGGGTCCTGCTCAGGAAGCACAGAATTTGTTTCTGAGCTCCTATGGCAGCCCCCTCAAAGCCAGAGGTAGCAGATCTCCCTGAACTTGGAGCTTCTTCATGATCCCAGATCCATGACACTCTCCTGATGTGAGAGGGGCCGAGGGGGACCCTACCCCAGTGGGACACACTAGAGTCAGAGAAAGTGTGACACGCGGCTAGGGTCACACAGACAAGCCAAGATTGAAGCCCGGGATCCAGGGACCTGGTCAGGCTCCTGTGGCACCAAACTAGAGCTTCTTGTCCAGGGCTACCACACAGGTGTGCCGGGGAAGAGGCCACTGGCTGGAGCTGCGGGGTGAGCAGGAAGCGGGGGCCCTGGCACTGTCTTCCCTCTGGGATTCCAGCTGCTTTAATTGGCTGATCTGCGGTGGCGCTGACATTTACCTGGTGGGGAGGAGGGCCTCTCCCTCTAGAATCAAGATACTAAAAATAACCAAGTCCGACTTCCCAGGGACCCTGCCCAGCCAGCGCCTGCCTGCCAGCCTTGACGACCTTTTTCCTGGGTGCCGAAGATAACTGCTTGCCGTGCCTGTTGTTGCTAGAGCTGGGGCTTCCTAGGGGCTGGGGCAGGGGTGGCTGTCTGAAGAGGAACCTGCCAGGTCTCCCTTCCCCAGGGGTCTGTGCAATGGAGCCATGGCTCCACCTCGCCTCTCTCTTCCTCCTCCTTGGGCCGGTTTGTGCCCAGGATGGCCTCCCTCCCCCAGGCACTCAGACCCCTTCCCTGAGCTGCCAGCCGCCCCTCCCTACCCTGGGCTCCTGGGATCTGGGGCTTCTCCCATACTGCATTGCGGCTAAGCCAGCCGTGAGTAGCACAAACCCTGGCCTGGTTCGTCCTGTGCCACCAGCTACCGAGAGGAACCCAGACCTAGAGCAGGACACTGTGCCACCTTTGCCCCTTTCTGACCTCTGACTTGTCCTCGCTGGCTTGGGCATCACCACCCAACCATGGAGTGTGGCAAGAATGACTGAAGTTAGATGTTCGCCACGTTGGGGCTTTCTAATCAAGTAGATCCATGCATTTGGATAGAAAGAGGAAGGTCTGGAAGACTCTGGCTAAGGATTAGTGACTCTGACTCAGTTTCCCCAAAGTCTCACCCTTGTCTATTTCTTGGGACCCCTACAGTCCCCACCATGCCTGCCAGCCTGAGTTTGGCCAGTTTTTGCCTTGGGTCAGTGTGACCTGAAGTCTCTGGACGCTGGCCTTCCTCCAGTGGCTGGCTGGCTTTGGAGTGTGCCCAGTGTAAACAGAGGTGGTTTCTGGGCTCAGGACCTGCCAGCTGTTGAGGCTGGGCATGAGCTATAGCCCCTGCCTCCCTCAGTCTCTCCACCTGGAAATGGGACAGTGATGGTTCCTATGCTGGAAGTATCATGAGGGCTAAGTTAGCAACAGGTGTCCTGCCCTTAGGAAAGGGCCTGGTACCAGCAAGTGTGGTACATGCTAGCCGGTCCTTGGAGGAGGGAAAATCGTCACACAGCTGTGGCGATGACAGCGGCCACCTGCCACATGCCGAGTGATCCGTGTCACATGCTGTGCACTTTGTGGACGTCATCAAATTCAGTCCTCCCTGCACCATACACAAGCTCCATGTTCCACAGGAGGAAACTGAGGCACAGAGGCCACACACGGTATGAAAGTGGTAGGAGGGAAATCAGAAATCAGAACGGGCTGGTTTTAGCACAGAGAGCTGCAAATGCTGGAAACTTCGCTCTGCCAGGTAGACCACGATGGTGACCATGCGTGTGCCCCGTCTGGACACCCTGGCCTTGGTCCCAAGGCTGCAGGATCCCCTCCTTGGCTCATGGACTTGCTGCAGTGATCTGGACTCTGCTTCTTCCTACCCCTTGTGGGCCCCTCGCCTGCCCTATCGTCCTTCCCCCTCCTCTAGGCCTGGCTCCGTCTCCCCCTCCAGTCTCCTCTGCTCCCTCCTTCCTCCAGCTGGTCAGGTCTGGGTCAGCCCTGTGGGCTCTCTGTGGCCAGCACTGCCCTGCAGTTGGCTGCAAACTGCTGGGCTGCCCTCCACCTGGCCTCAGTCTCCCTGTTTGTATGAGGGCTCTGGCAGCTGGCTCTCAGCCCTCGAGAACTCTGGGAACTGCTTCCTTGGAAGCAGGGTGGAGGGAGCCCCACCCCCACCCCTGGCTGGCGGCGCAGTGGGGAGCGATTGCTCTGACACCTTCTGGTGCACTGATGGGGGACACAGCTGACAAAGGAGAAAGGTCAGTGGGGACACAGAGCAGAGGGACAGTGGTCCATGGCCCACAGCACCCTACCATCAGGGCCGCTGAGGGAGGGGCCGCTGTTCACCAGGTCCTGGGCTGGTTGTGCTGTGGTAGCTCCTGCCCATATTCCAGCCGGCTGGATGTCCAAGCCCCACGAGGGCTGGGGAGCAGTCAGAATCCCTCTGTCGCCCTCACACCCTGTGCGGCTTTGATCTCTTCCCTGCCTCTGGATGTAGGTCCCCGTCCCCAGCCCACCCCTGCGTGCCATGGGGCCTTGCTGTGCCCTGCATGTGAATTACCCTCCCCGCCCTCTGCTGCCCTGCCTGCTTCCCACTGCCACCAGGATGTGTTGTTAGGGTCTCCCGTGAGCTACGTAGGGCAGCCAACTTGTGCCCTTGCTCTGAGACCCTGTGGGGTTGGGGGCACCCACATGCAGGCCCCGCTCTGTGTAGTTTGTGCTTAGCCTCACCCAGGTGTCCAGGACCCCCAAGACTGCCCAGCCCATGCCCTTCTTAGATGTCTCCTTGAACTGCTGTGTGACCTTGGGCAGTCACTTGAACCTCTCTGAGCCTCAGCAGCATCGTGTGAAATGAGGGAAACGACGGCCCTCTTCACGGGGTGGTAGGATTCAACGACATGACTATTAAGCATCTGCAGGGTCTTAGAATATAGAAAGGATCGGTCAAGTCAACTCTCACGGGTCATCATCATTGTGAGGGCAGGCATGTACCACGGCCATGAGATGAGGGCTGTCTTCTAAATGGGCCCTTCCTTGCCCTTCAGGCACCCCTCTATCCCTGCCCCTGACCGTCATCCTGCCCTGGCACCCCCCTCCCTCGGTTTCTGGGACCCCAGCACGCTCAGCCCTCCTGGCCTCTTGTCACTATCTTACCCCCCATCTGCACCCAGTGCCTTCGGGGCTGTCCCCACTACTGCAGGTGCCTGGACCACAGCTGAGACAAAGTCACCTCCCAAGCAACACAGCAGCGACCACCCAGGCTGCTGAGGGCGTCTCTGGGCCTGCTTTGTGCCAGGTGATGTGGTCCCCCACCCAGGTGGTGGCCCTGGTAGGGAAGGGGTTCGGGTCTGGTTCCTATGCATCCATCGTGAGCTGCCTTGTTGCGGGTTTTGTTTGCTTCGGGCCTTTCTCTGCCTCCACGGTTTTCTGTTAAGTTGTGTTCTTATACTTAAACAAATCAATTTCATTGCAGAGTTTTTCCTGTCTGAATGATGTGTTCGCAGCACAGATCCATTGATTTCTCATAGCCCTGAAGCCAGCTGCACCCCCTCAACCTGTCCCGGGCGCCACCCCACCCCAAGCCTGCTTCACCCCACGTGTGGCTGGGGCAGGAGTTAGGAGATGGGGGGGGACCTGAGGGCGTGTGGGTGGCGGTTGAGGCTTCATTGTGAGGGTCGGGGTTGGTCCCCTGTGCACGAGCAGTAAAGTCGCAGCAGAGGTTTTGATCGATTTTGGCCCAAGGCAGGAGCGAGACTTAAAAGAGCTGAGAAATGTGCAGTGTGATCTTGTCTTCCTTCAGGGAACCGGGGTGCCTCCAAGTGACACCCAGCAGCCCAGGTACTGATCCTACACCTGCTGAGCTGCGTTGCGGGGCAAAAGGCATTGGAGCCCTGCTGTTTTAAACCCTGGAGGTACCCAAGGTTGGAGAGCTGTCCCGGCTGGGGAGTGTGACATTGTCCCTTTGGGAAATCCTTTAGAACCAGCAGAGTTCTGACCAGCAAACCTCTGAGGGCTGGGACCCTCATTGGCTGCTGCATGTATGGGCTTCTCTGAGCTATTCAGTGACCCCGTGGCCCCGTGGACGGGTGTCATTCCCAGCTTAGAGAGAGGTACAGAGAAGTGTCACAGCCAGCCAGCTTTCCTCTTCAAGGGCACAAAGTGACTGCCGGCCTGTGCCTCCCGGAGCCAAGTCCCAGCCCATCTTCTGTCAGGACCCAGTGGCTGGTCCTTCCCAGGTCTCAGCTCAGCTGCCCCCGAGCCTGTGAGTTGGGTTGGGGGGTAGGCAGCGGGGCAGGAAGGAGTGGCGAGGACTGTGGCAAACTGGAGTGCGCCTGCCCTGCCTGGGTTCCCGTGCTGCCCATAGCGCCCCTCCCCCAGGCCAGCACAGGCCTTTGTTTTGGAGCCTTCGCTGTGGCCCCGAGGTAGGAGTGGCTCTTCAAGGTCACTGCACAAAAAAGCAGTGCACTCCGGGAGGGGACACGGCCCCAGGGGATCACTGGCTCCCCTCCCCCAAGCTTGGTGAGGCCTCCAGCCATCCAGCGAGGGGGACAGGGCAGGGGACTCTGCTAAGAAAGACAGGTGCCTCCCTCAGGGAACCCAAGTGTGGCCTGGCGTACCCTCTTCCCAGGCTTTTGGGTCCTGCCTCCCCCTCCCCACAGACAGACCTCCCGGCCTGTAATCAGGTTAGCCTCCCGCCCCGCTGCTCCGATGGCTGGCCAGCTGCCTCTAATGGCCTGTCCACCTGGCGCTCTCTCAGCTTGGGTGGGGGAGGGGAACTAAGCAGACAGTGGTTGGGCAGGGACTGCCCCACAGCCTCCATTCAGACCGTTCTGTGTCTTCTGGGATCAAGCCCGATTCTTAGCTTGGCACCTAAGACCCTGGGTATCTGTCCAGCCTGCACTCCAGGCACAGTTGTAAGTCACACCGGGCTGTGTTCCACCTCCCTGTCTTTTTACATGCAGGTGCTTTTGCTACTTCCTGCCTTCTCCAAAAACTCCTACCCATTCTTCAAAACCCAACTCACATCTCTTTGTCTGCTCCCATGGCACTGGCTGCTCCGCTGATCCAGAATGTATGCCTCCTGTGCTTAGTGTATGATTCCTGGATCTAGTTTCCCTTGAGTTTCAGGAGCCAAGGAAAAATATTACTTTTCTCTCTGCGCTTTGGGGTGGGACTTACAGGAGGGCTTAGTGACTGTCTAGGGCCAGCAAAGTCCTGAGAGTGGGGTTGCCAGGCCAGAGAGAGAGACAGACAGCTGCCCCCAGCCCCTCACTCCCATCCAACCTACTTCCTGCCAGGGAGGCCCGTTCCCAGCCCCCGGAGACACATGCCGGGCCCGAAATAGATGCACAGCTCAACACGGAGCAGCCTCCCTATCCCTGATCCCTGCAGCTTTCCCCGCTCAGGGCCCTGCCCACAACCAGGACCCCTCTACAGCAACCCCGTCCTTGCCCCTCTGTTCCCGTTAACTTTGTTTTATAAATACATTACATAAACAGGCTCCTCTGATTCCTGGGAGCGCAGTGTTTAAGGACCGGGGCGCTGCTGCAGGCATAATTGTACTACTGAATCCATCAGCTGCCTAATTACCATTCATTTTGCATTTATTTCTGCTAATTAAAAAGAGAGAAACTCCTAACAACTTTTACGTAAATACTATATTTGTTCTATGTAAAGATGGGATGCTAATTTGCTGGTGATTAGCTGATTATCTAATTTTATAGCTGTCACACAGGATGGCCCTGTCTCCTCTCGGCACCAGATGCCACCCGAGGGCCCTGACCGGGTGGAAGGGGAAGGGGTCAGGGAATCACTCACGGTCAGAAGGCCTGTCTGAGGCCCAGGGGACACCAGGAGCAGCAGGTTCCCCTAGAGTTTGGGGACTGCTGTCTGATTGGTGGAGCTGGGTGGAACTTCCAGCTTGTACATTATTTCCGTTCTCGTGGAGAACTGAGGTCCAGAGAGGTCTAGCACCTCCACCAAGCCTGGCTGAAACCCCTTTGCAAGTGGGGACTCCCACTCCAGTCTAAAGGGGGCTGGTCTGAGCCCGTGTGACCCTACCACATCCCTGTGCAGCCCTCGTCGGAGGCTGTCTGCACACTGTGGGCTGCCATGACATGTGCTGGGGTCTGAATTTCACATTTTAGCATTCTGTATTTATTTTCATGTGGATTAGAAAAAACATGCAATTATTCCATCAAACCCATGATTTCACAGATACCGTTGCTGAAGATGCGGCTACGTAAAAAGACAGTGATTGGTGTGAGGTGATTTAAATAAGTATACATAAATAATGAAGATGGAACACGGAGGTGCTTACGGTGTCTCGGAACCGGCATAGGGACACGGTGGAGGGCCAGAGGGTGACACCAGGTCAGAAGGCAGGCCCGTGAGGTCAGAGGACACGGGGAGCTACCTGGGCAGCATGTGGCTGGCCCCTGGCCTGTAGGCCATTGTGGCTCTGTCATGTGACCCAGCAGACATTCCTGGGGATCCTGCCTCCCTCTCCCCTGCCCTGCAGGTGGTATGCTGTAGCCCCCTAGAGAGGGGTCCTTTGCCTTCCTGGAGGCAGTGGGCAGAGGAGGTCACTCAGTGGCCAATCCTCAAGGGAGGGCAAAATGGCTTGGGCAAGGTCTATAGGAGTTTGGGGTTGAGGCTGGAGGTTCCCAAGGCTCTGGGGCTGTGGGCCTGGGTCCCAGTGCTGCCCATGGCTGCCCAGCGCCCAGTGTAGCCCTCGTGAGCCAGATTCTGAGCCAGGACTCCTCGGCCTCCCACCTGCTACTGCAGTTGGTGTACTTGCAAGGTGACCCACCTCTACCCGACCAGCCCTGCGGAGTCCAAGACTGAGGACCAGGAAGAGGACCCAATGTGCCCTGGGCACAGGGAGGCAAGCAGGAGGCCCCTTTACCGCTGAGATCTCGGTGCTGGCGTATGCTGGGAGCCTTTGTGTAGGATGAATGAATGATTCCAGCAGAGGGGGCTTACTGAGCACTTGCTGCTACTGTTGGAGTCTCTCCTGGAGCCAAAACCATCCAGCTCCTCGAGGCAGGGAGCAGAAAGGACCAGCGAGTGCCAAGGGGTTGGCAGGCTGTCTGGGTTTATATCCTGGCTGTGTGACCTCAGGTTGGTTTCTTAATCTCTCTGTTTCCTCCTCCTCCTCAATAAATTAGTACAGTGCCTACCTTCTAGGTTGTGGTGATATTAAATGAATTAATTCACATAAAGTACTTAGGATGGTACAGCTAAAGGTCTTTTAATTTAGGGGTCATTATTAGCAGTTTCATCACTGTCATTGTGGCCAGAAGGGAACTCCCTGGCAAACTCATAAAGCTAGGGAAAAGGCCTAGAGTAGCTGGGAGCTGTCAAGTGTTCAGAGGGTGAGGTGTAGTGGAATATGATCAGAAATGTTTCACCTTTAGCACATTGAGACTTCCAGGAAAGGGGCCTGGATCCCTAAGACTGCAGGGATTTTCTGTGATTTCTGACTGTGAATACATA